>NC_056733.1:1358896794-1359106794 GCF_019279795.1 Protopterus annectens | reverse complement strand
GTGCAATTGCTCATATCAGTATGGGGGGGTTCTAACACTTATACCTTTATCCCCACATGGGGGATACCTAGTCTACATTCATGGGAATGACTGTGACACAGAAGTTGATGAGACTGGAATAATCAGAGGTGGTATAAACTCTGACTACTACCAATGTGTGCAGTAAAAACACACATCTGCTCAAGGAGGTTGGTTGAAGATCAGCACCATGTATTTCTATAGAGAACTGAATACTGACATGGAATGATTACGTTAACCAAAAGACAAATACTATTAACAGAGTTGACAATGAAGGCAGTATGTATAGTAAGTGTCCCCTACAACGCCTTATTCAGCATACAGTAGTATATGCAGCTGCTTTATTGTTAATTTTTTTCAAATCATTTTTTACAGTCAGCAGTGGACACAAACAAATAAATTTGGAGGATATGAGCAGCAGAATGGCTGTTGAAGATGAAGATGATAAAATAGTTATATTTTTGAAGCAGCTTGAGGAAAGTAGCACTCGGTCCCCAAGTTTAATGGTAGGATCTCATACCTCACAATATGTCAGTAACTCTGCAGAAAGAGACCCTGCATTAGAAAATCAAGCACATGTTCACATTCCACTTGTGCTTATAGAGGAATAAAATCCATGCATCTCTTCACCAGTATCGCCAAATCCAGACAGACAAACATCTTTAGTGTGATGGCAGTAATTCAGAGGTAACAGTATCTGCAATGACACCTATATAAAGGGATGCCAGGTGCAGGAATTTGTCACAACTACCCAGAAAAAACATGTAAAGCATTGTCTGCCCAGCAGCAAATGTGCTGTGACATTGTTAGGACTCATAATACTACCGTGGTTAGTCAACAGGAAATGGTCAGAGTCCACCAGGGTATACATTAGAATTTCCAGCACTAGGTGGAAATGGAAGAAAGTAGGAATACTCCCATGATCACACAGATGCACAGTATGGCTGCCCTCCAAGCACTCATGACCACCACCATTTGTATACTAGATAGTATTTCCCAAACTCAAGGAGGAGTCAGTCTTGGAAGGAGAAGAAGACAGGGTACTATCAGAATTGTTATGGCCGATCACGTGAGACTACACATGCTTCTCAGGAAAGTACTGCAATTACTAGGTGGGGAAAGAGGAACAACAAATTTTATGCAAATTATGTCACTGTTCCTCTACACTTAGCAGAACTTCAAATTTGAGGTCCCATTCCCCCAGCACTGTCTGATCAATGTCTACATAATTACCTGCATCAAGAAGGTCACAACATCAGACCAACTCACCATCCAGCTTTCATGATAGCCCCTCTTCAAAATCACTTGCACCATCACCTAGCCATTCTTTAAGAGATGTGTATGACACATTTAATATTGACCTAAAAAGATTCATGTTTGACATTTATTTTACTTGCAATTTCACCTGCACAAACAAATATGTCAATGTTTAACTCAAAGGGAAAGAAATTAAATTAAATAAAAAGGGAGGGGGCTTAGGATTAGGACACTTTTTAACAGTATGCATTTCATTCCTGTAAGTTGACATCTGTACAGGTTGGACCACAGACAAGGATTTTCGATGTCCAATGGTGGATCACTGGACAGGTGGCCTGCTTCTCACAGGTTGCAATCAGATGGGCATAGTCATAGAATGCAAAATCCTGCTTGTAGTATGAAGGTCCTGCAGTACTGCAGAGGCCAGGGTTTCCACTGATCATGCCACAGCTATCAGACAATAATTCTGAATGGCCAATGCAGCCATAATCTCACTGTGTCTGCGATCTTGTCGTTCATGCATGACACATCGCTGGGTTGCCACATGATCTCTGGCACAGGCAAGTGCATGAATGTCTGAACAATGCCATTGCTGTGACCATTCATTTGCCTGCAACAGGAGGCAGACACTCCCTGACACCTAGCCATGTACAACATCTGCTTGCCTATGTCTGCAACGATGACCTGTGTCTGTTTATTGTGTTCATCTATGAGCAGCAGTGCTCCCAACTGTGGTGTGTCGATCAACAGCCTCACCCTGTTCAACATCCTCTGTGCCATCATCCTCAGAATGAATCGACAACTGGACCTCTGCATCTGAGGATATATGTGGTGCAACATCATTGTCAACCTCATAGAAGGACTCTCCAAACAACTCAAGGTTCTCTGTGCCAAGGGCTGTACTCTCATGCTGAGACACATGATGAGCAATATCATGATTGCTGGGTGGGCTACTGGATGATAAGACAATTGATCTGCTACATGATACAAAAACACAGCTCAGGACAATGTGCCTACAGTATATGATGAATATGAAAGACACTTGGCATATATATATTTCACTGCAATGCTACAAATACTAGTAACTTTTGTGGGTTGTACAGTGATCTTGAGGTGGAAACGTTAAGGGAAAGTACAGTCATGCAGTTAGCAAAACTAATACTGGCAACATCACATATACAACACAGTAACATGGGCTACAAATACTCATGTGATGGACATTGCAACTGTACACTACAAGGGCTTGTATTGACAAATATTGACATAAATGACAAGCATTACATGGGCTACACATTGCTGAAAGCTCTGACAATGCTGCTATCACATACCTGGTCTGTCTGCACTTGATAGTGTGTGGCTTGCTCCTCTATTGGATGTACCTCTAGTGTTCAATGTTAGGGAAACAACAATATAACAATAAACAGCAGTGTCATTAAATGAAGCAGGGGAACTAACAAGGTAATATGCACAGCGATAGTGTAGATACAGTCACCTGCTACTCTCTGGTGTGGGCCTGAATTAGACGGGCCTGTGAATATTAATACAATAAGCATTACAAATGTTGCTTGCACTGCTCTGTCTGTAACTCAGATGTATCAATACATGTAATTATACTTACATTCATCATCCTCACCTTGTGTGGAAGTCTGCTCATGGCTCAGTTCTGCTGCTGTAAATTAAACACACCAATACATGAATATGCATGCTTAAGCAAGACATAGGGAGTATCACAATACTTATCCCTGTACTGAATATAAACACATACATGTCTGTTCTGGAACTCTAGCTTCAATCTCAACACCAGAGATTCATCACTCCCATATTGCTGTATGCAGTGAGGCCAAAATAATTATAATTGGATGAAATAGTGGCATAGTGGTTAGCACTGTTACCTCATAGCAAGAGGTTCTCTGTTTCAATTCTTGGCTGAGGTGCATGTATTCCCTGCATTTGTGTGGGTTTCCTCCGGGAGCTCCAGTTTTTTCCCACATTACAAAGACATGCACCTGGAGCATTTCTCCTTGGGCCTGTACTGAAAATTAGTTCATTCCAAGTTGGACTTTCCAAGTAAACAAATGTTAAATAAATAAATAACTAAATAAATAAAAATGTCATCGGGGTGTCAGTGGAGGTCAACCACTGGTGGCATCCATCGATCTCTCATAATGTATCACTCTTTGCTGCATGAAGAATCATGTCTGGGCAACATTGCCTACAGGCCTCACGGGATTGGTTGTGACCCCTAACTGCATTGATCATGTTGGTGAGGTCTGTCTAGATTTCATTTCTCCAAATGGTATCCTCTTATTGGTCTAGAAGTCTCCTTCCATGTTGGCAGACAGTATTAGTTATGATGTCATTTGCAGGGGGAAATGTTTTCACCTTAAGCACAGTTGGCCATCTGAAAGAAATTGATATGCACATGATAATAATCATGGTTGAGCAGATTTATGCATTGGATTCTATAAAAAAGCATATGTCAAAATAAACACTATGCATTCCTGTGTAGTGCAAAGATCTGCATAGCACTGTCTCTGAGAAATACTAACATGACATGTGAAAAGTATCACCATTGCCTTCAGACATCTGTAAAGTCAACATAACTTGTAATATCTGTGCAGTTCATGACTGGGATTAGATCCCCCTTGGCAATACATATATGTTGAGGTGAGGTCCAAAGGCAACAGCACCATGCAACCAGAGTCTGCTTTTATTTCACATTACAATACTACATCACTCAATTAAACAACTTGTAGAAAGCATTGGAATACCTCAGGATGTGTAGACAGTACAGATCCATAGTAAATTGAGAAAGAAGTGATAACACATTTTTAGAACCATCACTGAAGAAATATCCATAACAGCAACAGCACATCATACCACTGTTTTAGGAAACATTATTTAAGAAATATCTGTAATGTCAGCATCACATGCTATATTTGGATACTGTCACAGCCCTTAGGTTTCTGCTGTTAGACCACAGAGTGGTAAGAATTCTGGATCCATAAATCCTCCTCCATATACTGTTATCATATATAGTGGAAGCCTGCCTATGTAACTGCATAAAGTACTGAACTAAAATATTTAGAAGAACATCTGTATGCATGAATTTCCAGACAATCTGACTCCAGTAACTTTTTACAACTTCTGTTAAATTTAACATTTTCTGTAAATATGACTTTAAATGTACATTTGAAAAGATTATCTTTAACAGATTTACTAATTATCACTACAGAATGTTCAGCAGATGCCAGCTTATCTCTCACTCAGACTCACAGAATCAAAGTGCACTTTGTGTGCACATAATTTTAAGTACCATTTCCACCATACATAAGTAATAAGGTTAATTAAAATTCAAGTTTTTGGAATCCCATTTATATACATGGTGGTGGTGTGGTAGCATTGTCGCCTCACAGTAAGACGTTGTCCTGTTCGATTCTCAGCTAAAGGGTCTTCTGTGTGGAGATGTGCGTGAATAGGCGTACCTTCATTGAAGGTTGTGCATCAGGCAGGGCTGGCAACTCGCACGTAAAAATCTACTGCCAATCATTAGTGGACTGGAATTCCACTGTGGTGACCCCTAACCGGGAAAAGCCGAAAGACACAACAACAACACAACATGTAAATTGCTGTTATGCCCTGAAATACCCAGGTGTACCACATAAACACCATTAGGTATTCATAAATAGTACCATGGATGGCACATTCCCGTTAACTACCAATAATCTTATAACATGGCATCAGCACCACTTTGGAATATTGATTTTGATAATTTACTTGGCAAATAATTTCAAAGTCGAAATTGGAAGATACTTTCTAAGGTGCAGGATGAAAATGAAGCACCGAAAAAATGTAAAATGAAGAAATATTATAGGGATCTGAAAGACAACGAAGAGGGTTACAATTTTATAGTAACAGCAATAGACAACAAAAAGGAAGTATTACATGGAGAAGTAGAAGAAAGGCATGTGTTTTCTCAAAATGTTACTTCAGAAGAAGGTCATAACCATGTAAATGGGAGATGTAGAGTGAAGAGGATGAGGGTGAGTTCTGAAGATGATAATGAGGTTGTAAGATGAAGAGTTTTAGGAGACTGATAAGAATTTTCAGCAGGGTATTCAGCAGAATTACTGTAAGGTCCCCAGCAGGATTTTCAGAGAATAGAGTTGTATCAGGACAGAGGTATGGGTCAAAGGACTTGGGCACAAGTGGCAGCACAATCACCCAGATATCCAAACCAAAAGTTCAAAGGAAAGAAAGGTTGGAACAAGAATTTCAACCAGCCCTATTTTTTAAGCAAGAGATGCTTTCAGAACAGCAAGAACAACAAGAGTCAAGGGAAATAGAGTATCCTGCTTTGGATAAAGGTAGTGCAGCCACTTCATTTAAAAGTATTAACTTATCTAAAAATGTTTTGAACACTGAACACTTTGAGGTGTTAAACAAATGCTTATCCATTGTTCTAGCAAGAAGAGCTGATTTTACTTCAATTAATGTCTTAAGGGAATATGTACAAAAACACACTTTAAAATGTTTGTTTAATAGCAGTATTTAAAATGAGTTGCAAAGGTTTAAAAAAACAATTTTTTTAACACTCCATTAAAACCTGAATTGGAGGCATTTTTACTAATGTGAGAATGATGTTAGTTATTAGAAATAAAGCCAAAATGTACTTTTCATAATCTTACTTTAAAGGAAAGAGAGGTCCTGATAGATTTAAAGAATGATGACAATTTATATATAGCTAAAGCTGACAAAGGTAATGTAGTAGTAGTGTTGAGTATTAGTTACTACCAAGAATAAATTTTGAAAATGTTACAACAGGAAAAATGTTATAAGAAGGTGATGTGGGTTGAAATCAAGAGTTCATACAGTATGATAGATTCCTCTTTTGAAGAATGGCTGTTAGAAGTCCTCATTTCAATAAATATTACAGATTATTTTAGGATTGCAAACCAAAACTAGGAAGGTTTTGTTTGGTTTTTCTAAGTTCCACAAGAACTTAGAACAGCCCCCTTTAAGACCCATAGTTACCAGCCAAGGTAGTAAAACAGAGGCAATGGCCATTTATGCAGACAAATTCTAAAAACTTTTGGTTGGTAAAAATTAGTCTTATGTAAAGGACTCCTTTGATTTCAAGAAGATTATTAGTTATATTAAAATTAATGAATCCATGATATTGGTTACTGTAGATGTAGCTACTCTATGCACCACTGTTCCTAATGTTGAAGGAATAGAAATGGTGAATAGAAATTCATATAACCAGTTATTCATCATGAAGGATTAGACATGGTGAAAAGAAAGGTATGACACTCAGGGATTTTCTCAAAGGAAAAAGGTTATCACTGAGATTTGGGATGTCATTTTGATTTATAATTGTTTTTTTCTTCAACAGTGAATGATATACATATAGATGAAAATCCACTTTTTGTTAGGAAAGAGGAAAGAACCTAAAGGAGCATTTATATAAAAATTTGTGCCCGAATAATTATAGTATGTCCACTAAAGCCATGTTCAAATGTGCTAGTTGTAATTACCATTAGTATATGCTAGAAGAAAATAAAGTGCAAGTGAAAGCAAGACATTTTGAAATAATTTTAAGAAATAAATATACATGTAGATCTAAATATGTTGTATATATTGCCCTATGTGGACTCTGTACAGCCTTTTTTCCGTAGGATAAACAATGAGAGAATTTCATATGAGGGTCTACGAACATTTGTGTGCTGTTGAAAAATCAGATTTAAGCTATGCCTTAGCTAAATATGCATCTTACACAAATGCTAGGAATAAAATATATTTTAGATTTTGTATCATGGCTCAGGTCCATAATTATGAAGAATGATTTGATGCCAAAGATGAGTTGAACTGGAAGGAATTTTGATGGAAAATCACATTGAATGACTGCAATTTTCCTGGCATCAATGACAGAGAAAGTTATAAAAGAGTGCTGAAGAGAAAGGGGTTAATGCATTAAGAAGTTTGATCATGTGACCTTTTGAAAGTTTATTTAAATGATTTTAACTTTATAATGGTGCCTGATGAAGTTCTATGCAAGGAATGAAAGTGCTTACCACATTAATGTCCTTTTTAGTACCACATTAAAGTCTTTTTTAGTATTTAGTCATTTTGTGATTTTATACATTTACTGATCAGACCATTACTAACTGCAAACTAAGTGGTACCTCAATGAGCTGTTCTGTGTTTTTTAGATTTCTACTACTCGAGGACCAGGGTGGCTACTTCAAGGAGGCTGAGACATGTCTGTGTGCCCAACTGCACTAATGAGGAGGTGACTCAGATGTTGATCTTATATGCTGGATTGGAGCAGAGGATGAGAGCCAGGCACATGAACTTCTCTATTATGGATATGTGGAACCAGACTGTGAGGGAAACAATGCAGGACAAAATTCTACCACACTGGAGTGCAGATTCATCACCACTATAATGACCAGCATCAGAGGGATGTGGAAAGGAGAGTCGATGAGGTGTGGATGCAGTAAGTATCAATATTCTATGTATACTTTAGCATTGCTGCAGATTTTACAGATATTTCTTTGAAACATATATATCACATAGATGGATTTAGAACCAGTTTTTAGCTGCCGTGACAATTAACTAGTGGGGATAATTCAGTGGACTTTGTACATACTGCCCTCTTATCTATGAGTTTGCAACCCATGTTGTTATTGTATTTAGTAATTCAATAATATCCATAACTACATAATTTATAGATGTACATGTATGTAACAAGATCTAGCTACATAATTTCACATAGCCACTGTCATCCTGTATCACTGGCACCTACAGTGCCTTGGCTGCAGATAACTGTGTATTCCTGAGTGGTATTTCTGACTTGATATAATCGACATGTACGCTTATGCTTTATTTTCATGCTACATCTTGCAAAATGTATCTTTATAAGTTATTAATATCCTTACTAAATTTTTAGAAGCTAAGTTTTTGACATGCTTTCTTAGTATAATTAACTGTGAATTCTTACGTGTATTCAACTGTATATCTTATATTGTACTGTAATTAATGTTACTGTTAAAGTTGAGCTTTTTTCACATATGTTTTATCAACTGTGGCTGTGTCTCTTCTATTGTATGTACTTGTTGATGTGGAGCTTTTCTCCACAGACTTACACTGAAAATGGGCTCACTTCCACCCAGTGGACCATTCCGGTAAACAAATGCAAATAAATAAAAAAATGAATTTAATAATGTTCTGTTATATCACATATTGGACCATTACAAGATGGAAGACAAACACATTTATAACTTACTTACATACTTCTTCCTAAACAAGTAACCAGAAAAGTTTATTTAATGTACACATTTATGCCTGTACCAGTGGCTAAGCATATTTTAGTTAAGTGTTGATAGCTGTTATGTCTTTACTATGAGAGGTGTTAAAAATTGTATGCATATTCTATATTCTGCCAGTCATCGCAGGATTTCTAATAAGCACCTGCACTACCTGTTTTCTGCAATGAAGGCCTAATAAACAAAATGGCCTGCATGTCTAAATTTTGGCATGTTGTGGATTCCAGACCACATAGGGTAACCTGTTACTTTGCTTCACTGATATCATTTCTTTAAAAACTATATTGCAGTACTTTATGTTAAGATTTATGTTGTGCATGCTAATGACTCACTCATCTAGTCTTCCTCTGAGTAACACCATAATCTCTAATAGCCTGATAGCAGCAGTTATTGGACAACATTGTTTGAAGTGTCTGCTTGTTTATAAGCAATACGTGCAGAGTGACAGCTCAGCTTATAAGGAGGCAGGCCATTATGTCTAAATATTTGTGTGATGTGTGTTTAAATATTGAGAAGGGACGCATATCTTGTACTGTTATATTGTCTATATATACCCATACCATTAATTTGCTAAAACATGTTACACTTATTGATATTAATGTATATTTTGAGTGTTGTTGCAAATAATTCTTGTTATTTGTTGAATTCCTACTGATATCTTCATAATCTGTAACATTCCTTTAACATCAGCTATTTAACAGTAGTGCTACTACATCTTGATAAATCCTGTTACATGACTGGGAAATGTTTAGGTTAATATTGTATACTTTTAAAAACTGTTATGAAAGTATGTTTTTTCATGAAATACTGAGGGCAGTAGAAGAACAAGGAATAATGATCCTCACACATATTTTTCTGTGTCCATAAGGTACAGCAAGAGGTAAGGTTCGGTTCACAGAATCTGGATGCTACATGACACTGTCACTCTATCTGAGGAATGGATGCTCTCCATTACTGATCATTTTACTCTACACAGTGCTAACATGAATGTAACTTTCAAACAGTTTAGCTACAAGTGTAGCACATGTTCATATTTTGTAATCCTAAGCCAAGATCATTGTTAGTAGACCATCCTCAGCAAGATGATATCATAAATCTTTTCACTGCCTGGAAAATATGTTTGCATAGTTAATATATATTAGGTAGGCAGGTGGGTCTTAAAGTTAAAGTTTGGGTGAGGTTTGTGGTTGCAAGTTTGAATCTCATGTTTTTCAATCTGTGCTCAAAGACTGTAAAAATGTCAACTGACTACTGTGCTTTTTAATGTTCTTCAGAAAAACAGTCTATAAAGTGTGTTGAGAAATGTATACAACTGTTATTGAAGGAATACATTTTTAAAAATATTTTTTTATTTCAGATGACTAGGACTGCAGTTGGAACAGAGAGATGTGCAGCAATTGGATGAACAAGCTAAAAGAGCAGCAGAGAGAAAGAGGTATGTTTGATATCTGACATATATTATGAACTGACATACATATGCCACTGTTTTAGGTCTGTATTTTTTGAATTTGTATGTATATTCATTAGAATTCAGGGATACCACTCATGCATCAGTAAGGTAAGTGAAACCAGCAAACGGTAGTTGTCATTACAACTGTGTATAGAACTTATAGTGTTGATATGTCATGCATTTTTGATCCATTCTGTAAGTAAACATTTTTATCTATACATTCGCAACTTAAATGACCATTCAGACAGGGTTTTAGTTTGAATTATTTACATGCAAACATAAGTGCTGTGACTGTTGCTTATGATTAATGGTTTGGCACACTTGTATGTTTTTCGATGGTTGATGTGTTGTGCCTAGGCTGTTTCTTCACAGGATGAAAGGGAGTCTATTGTGTCAGTATTAGCACTGCTGTTTGCAAACTGTTAGCTATAGCCTTCAGTTCAACATTGGTATAGTATTTGCCTTACACACCATGAGTGTCTTTGTAAAAACATTGTTATAGCCTAGATTGACTGTCACTTGAGCAGGTACCTATTTGGTAACAGCAGTTCATAATCAGCACACTCTGTAGATCAGCATTGCTACTGTTTCATTCTCCATTCTCTTTTTTTTTTTGAAAACACACAACAGGTTGACTGTCACTTGAGCAGATACCCATTTGATAGCAACAGTTCATAAGCTGCAAGCATATTTGTTTTGTAAGCCTTCTGATTCTTGATTGTTTTTGAAGACAATGCATACAGGTGTACACATTCAATGCTGTTAATGACATATATATTACATTCTGATATATCTAATGGTGTTTTGATTGAATATTTCACAATATTTTTAGTGTTGTACCCATTATATTGTGATGATGTGAGTTCAGCCAAATATTCATGCTACCTGTTTCAGAAGGTTGTCATATGGTTTTCCTGTTGTCCACAATATTGTCCAATACCTTTCTCCTCATTTTTACAATAGCATGTTGTGGCTGGTCATATAAATCATTAAATGCAGACAGTAAAATATGTTTTTTGAACATTCATACTTTTTTACAAAGCTAGTGACCTGCATGTGTGTGTGTCTAAGCATATGGATCATTGAGAAAAGAGTACTGTTGTCCTTTTTGCATACGACATATAGGGTCATAGGTAACTCTGTCCATAATGGATGTGTCCTTGTGTAAATTGTCATCATAATGATATTGTGTCATGGTATGATTTCTATGGGACTGTTCTGCATGATAGACATTTTGTTTTCTTTTCTGTTGCATTTTGGAATTAATCTTTACAGAGCATGATACCTTAGGACATTTGCCAATCCGAAGAATATGATGTGCACATGCGAGGCCACTGCCAGATTCTTCCAAAGAAGATGGTGATGATGATGGTGATGATTCTGAGGGACTTAGACATGCCCATGGCTGAGACATCCTGCATGCACCCTAGAGGAGACATCACCACAACTGTGACAGAGACGATTTTCAGGAAGAGATCTGGTAGTTCATTACCAATGTGTACAGAACACAGATGAGGGACATGATGGGGACCTGCTTCAATGAGATGGCATTGGCTGTGCAGGATTCATTCAGGATTATAGCTCATGTGATCATTTGAGAGTCTGAGTTACATCAGCCTGGTCCCTCTAGTCAGTAGATATTGTCTATGTGTTCCACTTGTGTTATCCGGCCAACATGGTGATTGCCATTTAATTGATTGGACAGTATTTGCACTCTTGCACATGCATACCATGCATCTGTCATTCTTATGTGTTATTATCATGTGACATTTACTCTGGTTTCAATGTGTACATAACACACATTAACACATTACACTGGCCACATGCATTCAATTGTCCATGCATCATGGTAGTTAACCGGTTAATAGTGCTGCAACAGGCAGCCAGGAGACATGTGTCTTACTGGGGTGATTGACAGACAACATATGTTACCCATAGTCTAAGATTAACAGTGTTATATGGCTTGAATGTCGGTTTTGCCATATCAGGTATGTGCAACATACAGATATGTCATTCCAGATGTTTTTGGACGACAGCTGTCATAATGTCACACTGTCATGATATGGAGTTGTGTCAGGGTTTAGCAATACTGATGCTCTTTGGAATCATATACAGGTGTATCCTGTCTATGTGCAGTCCTCCTTTTCTGACTGCAACAAATAGTATGGTAAGGTTAATCTGTACACATTGTTACAGATAAACATTCTTTCACAGTAAATTACACCATATGTATTGTATGTAGCATTTCCACACCCATGATGCAGTGGCATTGGTTTACACCTTCTATAATGAGTTCTACATATTATGACTGTACATGTATGTGCACATAGTTGGATACATACTGACACACAGTTGTACTGATGACATGACCATTCACTGGCTTATCGTTGATGTGCTGTAATTATGCTTACGGGAGTGTCCTTTGCTCTGTATTGAGCAGGGTGGTTGACATACATCTGCGCTTCTTTATGTGGCATTTGCATGACAGTATATATATAAGTGACTGCAATTTTTAGCTTACTTACCTATGCATGTTGATATCACATGATTGCACATTACAGTATGTGTATGTTTTATACACTTCCATTTTTGTGGACATCAGCAATCCATTTGGTCATTTGGCATACATTTTCCATTTGTTTAAATGTATGTCTGTGTGTCTTCTACAGCACCCTGTGTGCTTTACACATTTGCATGTGTCCACTTACAGTGCCCAAACTTTACCCTGATGTCATCCCAGGTTTCCACCTCCCTCCCACCGTAATATTTCCCTAGTATTTTTGGCAAGTATGTTTGCCTTTGTTAGACCTACTGTCCATTGCCATTTTTTATTTTGACACAGTGAACATGTATCAAATATATGGCCATTTTAGACAGTGGGACATCTGCACACAAGTTGCTGGCTAATGCTTGCAATATATCCTTACTGTCAGTCTGTTTGTGTGTTACCCAGTGTAACATGTTCACAATCTGCTATACTCATTATTCTGTACTTACATGTCATTGGTGTATGTATGTGTATTGACCTTGATTTCATGTACATTCTCTTTATTTATTTATTTATTTATTTTACATTTGTTAACCGGGGGTGTCTGACTGAGCCGAAAAGGTCCTTTTTCAGCAGAGGCCCGGGGAGAAAAGCTCCACAAAAAAAAAATTACAGACACATTTAGTTATTTAGACATGATCAGTATACACACAAATTACAAGAGATGTGTTTTTACAGTGGTATGCGGCGCATACACAGTTACAGTGGAGAGAACAAACAAAAAAACATTAATTTTAAAAATAAAGATAATTAATAGATTTGTGGTGTGCAGCTGAAATTTGGAAAATAGGTAGAATACATACATAGTACACAGGTACAGTACATACATTGTAGATTAGCCAGTGTTTGTGAGTAAGATTGAAAACTATTATCAAGTGCTCTAGATTTAGTATGTATATGTTATCCGCTTTCACTAGCCTGGGGAGCAATCATGGCACTGCCAACTTTGCTTGAGATGTTGCCTGATGAGGTCCTTAAAGGAGGATTTGGATGATGTGTTTTGAATGCTAGTAGGGACAGAGTTCCATTTTGTAGCCACTGAACTACTATATAGTGCATCTCCAAAGCTATTGTAGCTGTTGGTGACTTCTAGTAGCAGTTTCCTTGATGATCTAAGAGGCCTTTTGGCTGAGTGATGCTGTACTAGGGTTTTGAGGGCAGGACACTTATTGGGGAGGTAATAGATAGAATGACAGAGGCAGAGCTGATTGTAGGTTAGGAGGTTGGGCAGTTCAAGCCAGTGGAGCTGTCTCAAAGCAGTACAGTGATGAGTTCTATATGAGCAATTTGCAGCAAAGTGGGCAATTCTGTTATAGCAGGCTTCCATTTTGCTTAGTTCAGTTTTGTTGAGATTAGTCAGAAAGGGATATGCATAGAGTAGGGTGGATAGAAGTTGGGAGCGAGCAATGGCTGATCTTGTGTTGTTGGTAAGAAATGGTTTGATACGGTAGAGTGACCCCAGTTTGGCATGTACTTTTTTAATAGTTAAGTTGAGATGACTATCAAATTTTAGGTGGGAGTCTATGGTTATTCCCAATAGCTTAGCCTGTGCTACTGGAGCAATTGGAGTAGCATTTGTGATAGTGAACTGACTGTTAGTGTTTTTGTTAGAACTGGTTATAATCATAAGCTGAGTTTTCTTTGGATTGAGGATAAGTTGGGCTTTTGTTAAGGTAGTTTTCAACGTCAGAGAATGCTAGTTGAGTTGTTTACAGGAGGGTGGGAATGTTTTCTGCAGCACAGATTAAGGTAGGGTCATCTGCGTACTGAATTATAGGTGCATGCTGTGTGGAGGTATGGAGGTAATTTGTGAAGACTGTGAATAGTATTGGTCCTAAGATAGAACCCTGTGGGACTCCTATAGTTATGGGCAGCTGAGAAGAGAGAGAATTTTCCCATTTTGCAGCTTGGTACCTGTCAGTTAAGTAGCTTTGGAACCAGGTAAGAGTGGAATTTGATAGATGATATTGGTTTAGTTTGTTTAGCAGGATTTGGTGTAAGACTGTGTCAAATGCTTTGGACATATCCAAAAAAAGAGTTGACACTTGCAGGCCTTCATTTTTGAGATGGTTTACTGTGTCTGTAAAGCAGAGGAGGGCTGTAGTTGTACTATGGGCAGGTCTGAAACCATGCTGAGTAGGTGACAGGATGTTGCTGTCTAGGAGATAGTTTAGCATCTGGGTATGGATGCATTTTTCTAGGATTTTGGCCAGGGGGGAGAGTAAAGCAATGGGTCTGTAGTTATTAAGTTCAGTGGAGGTCCCGCCTTTATGTATGGGTGCAACATAGGATATTTTCCAGAGTTTGGGCACATAGTTTTCAACAACTGATCTGTTTATGAGAGTGGAGACTGGGATAGCAATAGCATCTGGTGTGAGTTTCAAGAAATAGCTGGGGAGTAGGTCGGCTGCTGCTGATGAGGTTTTTAGTTTGGAGAGCATGCCTTTGATTGAAGTGGTGGAAACTGTTTTGAGGGTAAAGCTTGTATTAGTGTTATTTGTGTTGGGGGGGATAGTGAGGAAGGAACTGTCCTGTGATACTAAGGATAGAATTGAGTTCACAAAGTGGGAGCTGAATTGTGTTTCGATGGGAACTTTAGTGTCAGGGGTGGTTGGTTTGGGGGTAGCCTTTTGGGTGGATTTTAGTAGCTGGTTTACATTTTCCCAAAATTGTTGCGGGTTCTGTTGGTATTTAGTTTGCAATGTTGTGTAGTAGGATTTTTTGTCCAGCATAATGCATTTTTTGCACGGTTGCGCAGTTCTTGGCACTTAGTTAGGCTTTGTGTTTCTTTGTTTTTTTGATAGTAAAGCCAGGCAGTATCTCTGGACTTGAGGATTTGTTTGGTTTCTTTTCTGAGCCAGGGGTTTGTAGAGGTTCTAACCTTGATTTTGCGTAATGGAGCGACAGTGTCTAGGTGTTGTAGAAATGTTGTGCTGAAATATGCTACAGCCTAGTCAAGTGGGAGGGCTTTTAGGGGGGGTCCAGTCACAGTTATAGAGTAAAGTGTTGAGGACCTCAGGAGATATTTTTTTTGTGTTTCTAGTGGATATATAGTTAGTGATTTTGCATATGCTTGTTCTACTACATATAAAGTATATTATGTTGTGGTCACTTAAGGTGTCTGGGAGACTGCCTGTGTGAGGGTACACTGTGGGTTTGTTAGTTAGGACCCAGTCAAGGATGGATTCCCTTTTAGATTTTTTATCACATCTAGTTGGAATTTGGACTAGTTGCTAGTAGCCATGGAGATTTATTAGATTACTTGGTGGTTCTGATATACAGGTGAACCAATCTAAGTTGAAGTCCCCCAGAATAAGGGTTTCTTGTGAGTATGTGGGAGAACACCAGGATAAGAAGTCTTCAAGGCTAGCAGGTGTATTACCAGGTGGAATATAGATCACGATTGTGGTGATGACCTTTTTAGGGTGAAGCTGAAGTTGTGAGATAAGTATGTCCCAATTATTGGGGGAGGGGTAGGAGTTTGGTTATTTAGGAACAGTTAAGTTGGACATTTACAGTAAGGCAGTTCCACTCCCTTTACGAAGTGGTTTGTCTTGTCTAATGATATTGTAGCTGGTAGGGAGAACTTCTGAGTTAGCGATGTTTTTATTTAGCCAGGTTTCTGTTAAAGCAACTATGTCTGGGGAGCAGTGTGCTATTGTGGCCTGGAGTTCAGGTATTTTATTTTTGATACTTCTAATATTAATATTTAGCATTAAAAGATGGTTGGTTTTGCTGCTTTTGCTGATTTGCCTAGAGATGAAGAAAGTGGGGATGTTATGTTCTGACATTTGTGTTGGAGCAGTTTGTGTTGGACAGGATGAATTTGGGCCTGGGTTGGGGTGGATATCCCCACTTATGGTGAGCCTGGAGTTAAAATGGTTATACAGATGTTGGAGTTTGGTGAGGAGTGTGAGAAAGTATTGTGTTTTTTTTGGAGTATGAATGAGAGCATATGTGTTTAGTTCTGAATTGGTCCGTTATGTAGTTCTTGAATAACTGTGGGCAGATATTATTATAATGTGTGGTGTCTGTATACGAGAGTGCATAATGCAGTGTTTTGCTACTAAGTTTAGGGATATTGCTAGAGTGATAACTTGTGGTGTTGTAAAGAATTATGAGAAAACAGAGTAGACTTAGTTGTGTGATAGTCATGGTTATAAAGTTTAAGTTGTTTCTAGGTGGGGGGTCTGAATAGGAATTATAGGGTTGCACTATATGTGGATGGGGAAGTAGTGTGGGTGATATAGGAAATGCCTAGTGGGAATGAGAGTGACTGGGAGTATGTTGTGTGGAGCAAGTTGGTGTGATATAATGTGATATGACTTGAGGAGCTGTGATTGGTGGAGGTGATGTGAGGGTGAGCTGTGGGTGTGGCTGTGATTACTATAAATGTAGAGGTATTGGGGGTGGGAGGGAATAGGGGGCAGGGCAGGGGAGCGGAGAGAGCCCGAGCATTAGCGAGGGCAAACGGAGTGGGGCAGAGCCAACCAAGACAAGAGAAAAAAGTAAGTATTACTTTACAAATCTGAACACTTTTAAAACAAATTCTGAGGTCTAATGGCTTACCGGCAAGCAGAATGTAATTGCTGAAGAGCACTTGTGTCCTGGTGGGAGACTAGAAATTTAAAGATGGCTCCATGCTCAGCAGGATTCTAATATAGACTTTGTATTGGGGGATGGAGATAGCACAAGGGGTGTAAACCAGGTGGAATGCAAAGAAACCAGAGAAGCAATCAGTGGAAATCAGTGAAGGCCTCAGAGGGGTAAGTAATAATTCAAACTACCTGTAAAGTGAAGGAGAGAAGAGACAGCAAAGTTTATTAAGGTTGGGAGTGTGTCTTCACATTGACTTGCTGATTAGTAACCAGTTTGTGCACAGATTAGAGTAGGGAGATACATTAGCAATGAAGGGAAATGTATAGAGATGCAAATAAACAGGTGGGCCTCCAAGTGATACAAACTAAGGCAGAAAGCACTGAGAGGGCTGCTTCATGGTTAATTTAGTCACAGGGATGTGAATTAAATGCATACTGTCTATTGTACAGTTAGGCTTACTATACTAGCGGAGGGGGGGAGGACACAAGGCTACAACAGTCAGTTTTATTAGCAAGCTGAGAACTACTAAGAAATACTGCTAATGTAATAGCTATACTCTCATAAAAAATACAAGTAGAATGCCTGGGTGGACTGACCCTGCTCTTGAGGCTCAAAATGTATATCCTTGTTTAGTTTGCAGTACTGATTCCTTCTTATACTGTATGGGTGGAGTGGTAGACACAGACTGCAGATTTGCTTGAGTGTGCTCCTGCTCTTGAGGCTCAAAATGTATATCCTTGTTTAGTTTGCAGTACTGATTCCTTCTTATACTGTATGGGAGGAGTGGTAGCCACAGACTGCAGATTTGCTTGAGTGTGTTCGGCAAGCAGAATGTAATTGCTGAAGAGCACTTGTGTCCTGGTGGGAGTCTAGAAATTTAAAGGCCACTGTCAAACAGACATACACATGTACACTTGTGCATTGCCTTTGGCATTGTATATGAGTGCAACACACACACACACACACACACACACACATACACACACCCACATGCACATTCCATCACATGTTTGTTTTGGTTGTGTACATCTACTTATGTATGTAGCAGCTTTTGTTGTTCTTCTGCAGTACTTCTGTTTGGCACTGTGCTTGGTTGTTTGCCTTTCACATGCATTGTTGTAGGTTTGGTTGTATCCTCTGGAGAGATATACCATTGTTTGCCCTGCATTTGCTCATCTGGGATGTTACTTGGCTACCACCTGCACTGCTAGCATACTATTTGGATGTGTACTTATTCATCCAATTTGTACTGTGATCCTTCTTTTTTTACTCTACAACAGACATTTACCATTGGTCATAGATATCCAGGTATGGCTACCACACAGCTTAGATCATTTGGTCATGTGATAGTGCACAGGTAGATTTGTTTTTCTGCATTTCACTATGGCTGGTATGCAACCCCACCCTGTTTGTTAACTTTCCATTGCCCGGGTGTAACTTACCTATACTTACTGTTTTTTTCTTATCTTTGTCTGTCTTGTGTTGTGCTATTTGTTCTGTTGGTATACCTGCTGTGATTACCTTCACCTCATCTATCCCTTTGTTTACCTTTCCTTCCATTCTTTAGAAAAAAACAGAAAAAATGGGGTCTATTCCCATAAAAAAATTGCCCATGCCCATCTGACTTTCCCCTCAGATTTACCTATTCCAACATCCCTCTTGTCTGCCCCTCTTCTTCATCCTTACTCCACATCTTCTTTTATATCTCTCACTTTCGTTGTGTGCACGCATTACTTGTGCTCCTCACGCAAGTCCTGAACCCATTGTTAGTGACTGTTAGTTATGGCAAAGTGGCCATGCTTGCCCTTCGTCTTTAATTATTTATTGGGAAATTTACTGATTCTGTTGGAATCGGTAAGCCCAAACCAATATTTTTTTTAATGCTACATGTATTATCTAGATATTCATAGTTGTATCTGAGTTTAATGCAATGAGTGATGTGAATATATATGAATTACAAAAAGTCTTGCAGCTTAGAATCATATATTATAAGTAAGTATATGGCATATGGGAATATCCATGGTTGTCTTGAGATGCTTCTGTGTGTATTTATGTAAATTTATGTTACAAATGCCATATGGTTTACTTTGGGATACTTGGCATTTTTTTTTGGTTATCATTACAGAGTCAGTGACATTCCATAGTTATCCGTATCCTTACTGTAATTTCATTATATTTCTAAATAACTATCTGGATTTTTGATTTGTGATCATATTTCCTTTGTTTGGTAATGTACAACATTATTGGACAACCATTTCTTATAATTATGGATTACTTACATATTTTTATAGGGCATCACTGGAACTGGAGTTCTCCACTGTCTGCTGAGGTATTCTGAGTTTCTTGTCATACGTTAGTATATACAGTGTTATCCGCAAATTTCATGCTGACATCAATGTAATGCACTGGATTCCTCGAACTTTAAAGTATCTGGCCCTTAGTCTATACAGGTAATAATAAAATCCAAAACATCTTTAAGCATGGAGACGTGAATGGAACATGGCACACGTCTTAAGAATAATATCAAAATATATTTGTCATTACTTACTGTGGTGTCCTCTGGAAACTTTTAGAAGCATTACTTGTAATAATATCAAAGTACCAATTTTTGCTGAAACTCTTCAATGAGCTGCTTAGGCTTTGACTTACATGAAAAAGTAATGCTTACACCTTTAAGCTCCTCAACACCTAATCTGTGATTAGCATGTTCTTAAAATATATGTTCTACTGTGCCTTTTTGTAAATTATAGTTATACTTGAAGAGTAGTTGTTTTTCTTTCAGCTTTTCCCAGTTAGGCGTCGCCACAGCAGAACTCCGGTCCACTAATGATTGGCAGTCGATTTTTATGGTGCCAAGGTGCCAGCCCAACACCCAACCTTCAATAAAGGCACGCCCATTCACGCATGTCTTTCAAATGCCACTCGACCGCAGGGAGGACATGCAGACTCCACACAGAAAGCGCCCCAGCTGGGAATCAAACGGGAGAACCTCTTGCTGTGAGGCGACAACATTACCGCTGCACCTTGCAGCTTATTATAGTTATACTTGAAGAGTAGTAAAATAAACTCTGATGAAACTTAAAAAAAAATCTTTCTGATATTATTAAGGATCCAGCAGGGAAAAATGCACTCACACATATGCACCCACATTAAGAGAGAGATTTGTATGTAGCTGCAGCAATTATTAGCACGTGCTTTCGCCACAAGACAATCATCTTCAGTATGATGGCACACCAAAGAGCTCCTTTATGACAATACATCACTAAAAAAGTTAACATTGATGCAAAAAAAATCTTTAATGTAATGATTATGGATATTATTCCAGGTACAACTCAATCACACATGTAAAGCAACAACAACTGCAAATTTGGGGATAAATTAAAGTGCTTGGTTACAAACTTGATAGGCTGGTCTCTAGTAACATAAAAAAATAAAAATAATTAAAACAGCATCATACAAGTTCTACAATTATTCAAAAGCATACATTTCAATGCTGATTTCTTTAATTATCTTCAGTTGTAGCTTTAAGCATTCTAAATAAATAAGTAAATTACACAGACACAGTTCTTTGGTATAAATGTCAAAATAAAACTTGAGCTCTACAATATATTTAACTGAAAGCTATATTTTCATGTAATATTCTTATACATCTTAGAGGAAGTATTACTTGTGTCTAAGTAGATGAAGGTGATATTTGCTTTTATAGGAAAGAAAACACTGATATTGTTTACTTATAGTGTTTCAGGATATTAGTACATAACAATGACATAATACAACATACGTATGCATTCCTTTGTGATTGTTAGACTAAGGAATCCAGACTGTTAGAGTGCTTCTTCACTTGTTTATGCAGGGTACCAGCCTATAAGATTTTGCACACAGTACATATCCAATGTCTTAAACTCATATTTTTCCTGCAGTCTCAAAATGTGTGTATGTTTGGGGTTTCTTTTGTGTTCATCAATGGACAATTCTTTTGCATTTCAGGAAAGAATTTTGATTCATTGAAGAAATGGTTCATCAAGAAAATAGCTATTATTAACTTTGAGCTAAGTTCGATATTCATGGAAATTGGAGGTAGAATTAGTTATGGCAGAAGAAAAGCTCCCCATCTAGGGTACGGATATCCTAGACTCACAGACAAGAGGGGGATGCTGCTCCCTCCTGTAAAGTATCTCCTCTCTAGTAATATCTGATCACAAAATGATCTCCTTTACTATTAAAACTAACCTAACCCCCATAGGTTCATAGGTTCATAGGTATGTACTAGACTAATTTCCCTGGAACCTTTACAAGCCTGGCCCATAGGATTACCCTGGCATCATGCCATCTGACCTTAGCTCCCAGTGCCTCTGTCAAGTAGAGCTACTGGTTCCCTATTAAATGAATGAATGCTTAAAATGTCGAGTACGACATGCTCGACAGCTTTTAAGTGAACGATCATCAAAGTGAAACCTAAGACTGTCGAAACAAAGAGTTTCAAAAAGTTATAGTTGAGCTGGCCAGCCATCAGGAAGCCAACAGCTGACATCAGAACATTTGCCTTGTCTAGCCATTCTTACAGTCCTTCACTGTGGTGTGGTCTCATCATTCACCCTGTATAATGTTATAACAGTCCTCCACTGTGGTGTAATGAGTTGGTATATTTAAGTGCGGTGTTGGGGCACAGCTTTGTTGATTTGTTTTTGTTTTTGTTGTCTGGAGGTTTTAATGGTGTACAGTACATTTTAGCTGTCAGCCGTTGGCTTCCTGATGGCTGGCCAACTATAACTTTTCAAAACTCTTTGTTTCGATATTATGGGGTTTTGTTTACATGAACTTTCACTTAAAAGCTGTCGAGGATGTCGTACTCGACATTTTAAGTGTTTATTCATCTAATATAGACCTGAGCTACTGGAGTGATCCCTGGGGTGAATTTTCTATTTCCCATCCACTCATCAAGATTTCTCTTGAAGAGGGACAGTGAGTTGTTCTGTTTGACATGTATGGGATGTCTATTCCATAGCATGGGCAGTCTCTGGGTTATGAACCTGTCCCTCCAGCATGTTCTGTTAATTGTGGTAATGAGGTAGAGGTCTCTGGTGCATGTCATGTGGAGGGATTGAGATTTCTTTAGATGTAGCATTTCTAACAGAGCTGGGTCAGACATGGCTTTGTAAATCAAGCAGAGATTGCCTCTAAGTAGGCGATATGAGACAGAGAATAGTCGGAGCTTTTTGTGTCTGTTCATATAGGACAAGTGTTTAAAGCCTAGGAGACTCTTTGTGAGGTACTTTTGTGACCACTCCAGTTGTTGCAGGTGTCTAGTGAGGTACATGACAAATGGGGCATTGTACTCGATGATTGGCCTAATGAGGGAAGAATAGAGGGAGACAATGGCCTCTTTCTTCCTGGATGCAAAACCCTTAGTAATGAGATGTACCACACAGAAGGACTTTCTGACCACAGTGGCAATGTGGTGGTCAAAAGAGAGGTTGCTGTCAACCTGTGTTTCAAGATCTCTTATAATGCCTTCTGTGTGGATTACCATCAATGTGATAATTCATAGGAACTGGGTTTTTCCCAAAGGGGATGATGACAAATTTTTTTTGGCATTGAGCTTAAGGCCATGGTTCTGACACCACTCGTTGGTCTCAGTGAGGCCTTTCTGTAGGATGCCAACATCACTTGGGGAGTTAATAATACCTACCAACTTGCAATCGTCTGCAAACGTCATCACCCAGAGTCCCTTCGTGTTGGCCTGGACTTCAGAGAAGAAGATACCAAACAGGAGAAGACCCAGGACCGAACCCTGTGGGACTCCATTTGTGACTGATCAGCAGTCTGACTTGGAGTCAGCTACTTTCACACTGTGGGTTCCATCTGTGAGCCAGTTTGCAACCCACCTAGTGATATACGGGTCGATGCCTAGCTTAGTGAGTTTGGGGAATGGTATCAAAGGCCTTGGCCAGATCATGGTAGGCTGTATGAACCACCTTGCCTTCATCCTCGACTCTGGTGACTGACTCAAAGAAGCTGACCAGGTTGAGCAGGCATGATCTACTCTTCACAAAACCAAACTGTGTGAGATCCAGAATTTGGAGATTCCCTACATCCTTGTTTATTAGGTCCATAATGATGCGTTCCATATCTTTGCATATTAGACTTGTCAGGCTAATGGGGCAATAGTTCCCAGGGTCTGTACTCCCTCCTCCTCCTTTGTGGAGATGGATGACTGTAGCAGTGTGCCATTCGGTAGGGACAAAGCCTGAGGTGAGGATGTGGTTAAACAGGGCATACATGTGAGGTGCCAGTTCACTCTGTAGTTCATGTAGAATACTGTCAGAGATATTGTCAGATCCCATATAAGCTGTATTCTAGGCCTTGGACAGTGCTGTTTTAACCTGTGCAAGTACTGTGATTGGTCCTTTGGGGGGTAAAGTTGGCACTGAATCTGTCAGCCAGTATATCGGCAATATCTGTTGTCTCAGTATAGGATGTACCATTGTGCAGTAGCTCAGAGCAAATATGGGTATTGCCGTGGAAATTCTTTACATAACTATAGAAGTCCTTGTGGTTGTCTTTACTATTTGTTGCAATCCTGTTTTCATAGCTAGCTTTAGAGGATTTGATGGGGGATTTCAACTTTTTGTTGAGGCTGATAAGGGAGTTTTTCCAGTCTTGAGACTTCACCTTATTCTGCATCAGTTTCCTCCTTCTGTTGTAGAGTTTGTTTATGGCAGGGGACCACCAGATTGGCTTCCTTATTTTGGAGGAGAGCATATTAGTTCCACTGGGTATGGCGAGATCCATGCATTTGTGTACATGTTCGTACAGTGCATTGGTGTATGATTCTTTGGTCATGCAACTATTCTCCAATTGCATGGGTGCTGTGAAATTAGCCACCTCTGTTTTTAGGAGCCCAAAGTTAGCTTTGGAGAATTTTTTCATGGTGGTTACCTTTGCAGGGGGGTGGGGTGAGTATTTCCAAGGTGATTAGTTTGTGGTCGGATCTAACAAGGGAGAAGTTAACTATCAGTGTAGAGCAATGGTCACCCATGTTAGTAATGACCAGGTCAAGGATGTTGCTACCTCTAGTGGGGGAAGAAAGAGCTGGTCCAGGGCATTGGAATTAATGAATTCCAGGAAACGTTGGGCAAGTGTATTGGTACATTAGTAGTTTTACAGTTAATGGAAGGGTAGTTGAAATCGCTCACTATGAGAGTGTTTGGTTGACCCTAATATTCTCCAGGGTGCTGAAAAATGTGGAGTGTGAGTCTTGGGACATGGTTGTGGACCTATAGCAGGCTATGCAAACTCCAAAACTATTAAAAACTTTGCTAAGTGTCAGCTTATTAAACTTCCAAGCCCCTCTGAACCCAGATAACACTGAGACTTACTCTGAGCTGTACACAAATGCACTGTACAACCACATTCATAGCTGCATAGAGGAGGCAGTAGCTGCCTTTGTCAAACCTATGTTTACTAGCAAAAATAAACCATTCGGTTGACCCCTAGCATAAATTAGCTATTCAGCAGAAGGAAAACATCCTCTCTAAAGCTAAGAAGGAACAGAAACATGGTGCAAAAAGACATTTATCAGTCTTAACAAACAAATTAGAGAGGTGGTCAAATATGCCAACGCAAACTATGAGGCTGTGGTGGCCTCCCAGATGAAAGATAGCCATAAGGCTTTTTTTATGTTTGCAACTTCAGTGGAAATGCTCAGCAATGTGCCAAGGTAATCATGAACAACAAGATTTACACCCAGCCTGAAACTATAGCAAAGCTGCTGACTAACAAGTCCAGTTCTAATTTCTCCCCCCAGTCACCTCCTACCACACCCAAAGAAGTACCCACAACCATCCTCATACTGGTCATTATGAGGGAATATGTCCTTACAACACTCATTAAAATCAAAAACAGAGCCTCCATGGGTTCTGACAACATTCTAGGATGCTTCTTAAATAACTTAAAACAGAACCTTTCAGAGCCACTAGAAACCCTCTTTAACCACAGTCTTTGGACTATACCTACATATATATATATATATATATATATATATATATATATATATATATATATAGATATAGATATATATATATATATAGAGAGAGAGAGAGACTGTGTCTAGTAAGTTTTTGTAAACTGAATGTTACAGTGTGTAATACAGATTTTAAGTTAGCTCTTGGATCATTTTCTAATCAAAATACTACATCTAACACTAGAAGGCACCATTTTTAATATGTATTAATTATACTGAAGTTTTGTAAATTTGATGAAGTGATACTAATTTTATTATGGCTATAATTAATCTAAAAACAAGAAAAAGAAAAAAAACCTCAGCAATGCTTCTTATCATTTACAAAATTATCCAGAATCCATCTGTCCAGAATAACATTCTGCACAACTATGTTCACAGTTGGCTATTATGATCCATTGACCAAAAACTCTTGTCTGTACACAAACCTGTCAAATCTATTGGGTATTGTCTGTACTTGTACCATGATGCTAAGGCCTGGAACTCCTTATCTCTATCCATCAGGCTATACCCTCTCATCCATGCCTCAAAACCATTCTAAAAGACTTCCTAGCTAAAAGCTGGCTCTGTTCTTGTGCAACACCAGGATAAATGATGTCCCTAAATGTGAACAAATGACTATTCATACCTTACATATCTTTATTCTTCCTTCTTCACTCACTTCCTTACTTCTATCAATTTTGCTCCATTGGCTTTCTCTCTAAATATATCATAAGCCTGCTTTTCTCTCACTTCATATTGCAGCTCCTGTTTGTATTATGTTAACTTACCTATAATTTCTCTATAAACTAGTTAAAATTTCTCTATTAAAACATTATTAAAACATTATCATACGTGTATCTATTCTTAACTAATGTTTTCATATTTTAATAAATTTGTAACTAATTTTAATAAACATTTTAATAAACATTTTAACTAATGTTTTGCGCTACCCAACTGTCCACTGTACTAACAGAGAGATATTCAACACATCCCTGCAACTAGCCATTGTACCCAGTTGCTTCAAAATTACAACAATCATTCCCTTACCCAAGAAATCCCATCAGACAAGCCTAAATGATTGCTGGCCAGTTGCTAATACATCAACGGTAATAAAGTGGTTTTAGCGGTTGACATACCTCTCAACCTGGAAACATCAAAAATCTGGACAAGGCCCATGAAAAGTAGGTACGAATCTATATGCTGATTAATGTAAAATTTGCATACATAATTAAGTAACCTCGCCCACTCCAATGGAATTGTGGGATACTAACTTTCAAATGCAAACTGAAGAACAGACAACCAAAATATGATACCAGAGTCCCCCTGCAGCCATTTCAATGTCTCATTACCTGACTATTTTGCCCCATTTACCATAAACACTAGTGTGTGCATACTGCTTTACTTCTGCAATGATTATTTTGATTTTATTTTTACATTTTTATAGCACAATGCACAAACACTAATAGATATTTGCTAAACAAAGGAACACTGTCTCACAATGAAAATAGACTTGGCATTAAAACTTCTCTGCTCTTTAAATGCACATTCATTGAAACAGTATTGAAAACCACACCACATCCAAGAAAAATGCATCTGGCCAGTTGTGGATAAAGATTACCTTTGGGCTGTTTTCAAATCATAGGCCCCTGTCTTGCACACAAAACAAGAAACATGCATACATTCTTTGATACACCTTCCTGACTTTATTAAATTATATTCCTTGTATAATACAGCACACTTGTTAGACTTAAGTTAGAGTGCATTTTAAAATGTATTGTTTGAACATTTTTCTAGTAGGCAATGAAACAAAACGCATGAACCAGTAATGACAAAACTGGCCAATTCTGAATATTTCCATCTTTAAAATCTACTTACACACAATATATATACATATATATATATATATATATATATATATATATATATATATATATATATAAAATAGAATGACAGTAGTGTAAGCCATAGGCATCTTGCACAGCTTCTCACACTTATTTTTAATTTCAGTTTTTTTATTTGGGGGGATAAAAGGCCAAAAACCAGGGACACATTTTAGACATTGCTTGTATAATTTTGGAAAGGTGCTAGAATAAAATGTTGTGTTATCACCATGCATTTCATTGCTAAGACTTGAACCCAGGCCCCTGTGCACTACACTCAGAAGAACATACCACTATATCAAATTAGCAGTTTCCAAAAAGACAGGAAGACTGAAACTTAAATGACCATCATTTGGTGAATTCAGTTCTCAGTTCTAACCATGGCTGTCAACCTCTTAGTACAAAAGACCTGAACAAAGCCAACAATGGGGGAATACAGTATTCAGTTCTCACTTCTCACCATAGCTCTCAACATCTTAGCACAAAAATCCTGGACAAACCCAATAATGAGGGTATACATCCCCAAAACAGGGACACATTTCAAATACTGATCTTATAAACTTTACAAATTGCTAGAATAAACGGTTTTGTGTTATCATTTATTTTCTGAAGAATATGAAGACTTAAATTCAAATGCCTGTCATTATTTAGTGAAGTCAATCCTTCAGTGATTTGCCTTTGCCACAAAAATCCTGAAAAAAAACACAGATTTAATGAGGAATAGAACAAACTATTTGAAGTAACCTCACAAGTGGTGGTGGTTAGGGTCTTTAGGCTCTTTTTACCTGTACCCAAGGTACAGGGTTTGAGCCTGAGTACCTCTAACCACCAGGTATATTGAGATGGAGGCAATGTCACACACACACCCTGAAAAAAAGTTCCTGGTTAAAGACACACTTCCTAGAAAGTAGAAATGCCAAGACTAAAACAAACATTGTTATCACCTGAACCTTAACTCTAAGTTCATCAGTCTTCATTTTCCTTCACCATTCCATTCCTTGCTTTTCCATTTTAACTTTTAAAGTTAACACAACAAAATAAATGACCCAATGGATAAACGAGTCACTGCATACAAATGGTACTAGGGGATTATAGTACTAGAAATGTTATCTATCTAACTCAGCATGATTGTTGCTCCCACTTTTATGTGGGAATGACTAATCACACTCTTAGTGAAAGGATAAGGGAACATATGAACAGCATTAGACAAAAAGACAATTTGAGTGCTTTGTCTAGGTACTCTTAGAGAGCTGGCCGTATTTTATTTTCAGTACTGGAAAAAGTTGAGGTGGGTATCAGGATGGGTAATGTGAAGAACAGAACTGAGAGATATGAACTTAGGTGGATTCACAAGTCGAGACCAGACAAAGGATTTGGCTTAAATGGAAAAGTTTCCATTAAGCCAGTTCTGGATGCAAGGGGAGTACCTAGGCCAAAAAGGCATATACAAATAAATATAGAGTTATTTATCTATTTTTGGAGGGATATAGTTATATCTAGTCTAAGTAATGTACATCTCTAAGACTAGTGTTCCCTGGGGAGGTTTCCCCTTTAATATATGGCTTAAGGAATATTTTTAGTTTAGTTTTAGTGATAGATTTTCTATATTTACATCTGTAGTATACTGCACATATATTACATATCGGTTATAGTATTTTTAGTGTATACAAACCTTCATTACAACATGGTCACATGAATTATAGTTTTGAGGATATCATTTTTGGACTGCATTTTATTAAATGTGATTAGTTGTATGACTGGATTATAGCCTATATTATATACATGTTTTTATAGCTAGTTCCACACCTGACACATTTGGGAGTTCAATAATAATGTATGTGGATTCTGCTTAGTTAATTTTATTTCATTTTTAATCTTATTCAGTTGTAATGAGTTTAACATGTATATACAGCTGTTTTTAGCTGCATATAATCATTATTAGGTTATATACACTCATGTAATTGCATGGAGAGTTGCTGTATATAGATTTACATGTGCTATTTTATTCCATAGTTACATATAGTTGTTTAGTGTTATTTAGTGAAGTTTATTTGTGCTTACTACAATCATCTATAGTACTACTGTTTTTAATTTACAACACCGTGTAATCATTAGTGTTCCATAAGTCCAGTTACCCATTGCATTTGTATGGAATTTTGATGTACAGTGCCCTTGATGTGTCTCTTGAATCAACGTAGAGTGATTCAGTCATTAGCTTGGTACACTTCATTAATATATGAGGCGCCTAATGATTTATGCCACACCGAGGAATCCTTGTTAAATATGAGCCGTTGTGATAGTGCTCCTGATTTGTATCCTGAAATAGTATAGAGTGTTTCAGTTAATGGTTTAATATGGTCCACTAATTTATGAGATGCTTATGGGTCTATGCCCCAGTGAGGTATATTTGTTTAATATGCGCCGCTTTGATGTGACATGTTGAAGGGGTCTGTCTCTATTGCAAAGGAATATTTATATGTAAAGTGTAATTCGTTATCCTGCAAACTGTAACTGATTACTGAATATAGCAGTGTATATTATTTTATTTTTTATGCAGTTCTGATACTAGATTTTAATATGTTTTTATATTTTTTATTGCTTTAACACTATAAGGAGTGGTGAATGACACATGTATCAGCGGAGCCCAACTACTGAAAATGTATTTGATGTTTATTTGACACTATAAAGATGCCTATGCGGTATGCATGGAACAATTATATGTAATGGGGCTTTATTACATTTTGTGATATGTATATATTTAATACGATTAACGTGATGGCCATTAATGCATTTACTTTTTTAGATATGTGCGACTGATAGTGATATGCTGTTTATAATATTCAGTTTATTTAGTGGTGCTGTACAAGGAGAGTTAGATGTGAATGATGCTAACACTGTCACTCGAGTGCCATATAAGATGATTATTTTTTATTTTTTCACTAATTACAAGTTTATGCAATATGCCCTACATTAGATAGGGTTGAGCTAATTATATTTAGTGTTTGTGCATGAGATGACGATGGAGAGGGCTATGCATACTAGTGCAATGTATGTAGATAAAATTTTATGTAAGAAGCATATATGATTAGGGGCATAATGTTTTCATAAGTTTTAAGTGCATAATTGTATTAGTGAACCTATGGAAAATACAGAACTTGAATAGTTCTGATTGATATATTTAGAAATTAGAATGTTTTTAAGCTATCACTTTAAATGAGTAATCTTGTGCATTTACGACATGCATATGTAATATGACAATGTAAAATTGAGTTGTTTTTTAAATGGAGTAGGCATATTTGAGCACATGATGAAACTGTGAGTATATATATATATATATATATATATATATATATATATATATATATATATATATATCTATAATGATTTTGTTTTTTGTTCTGTTTGCTATATGGTCTGAAGAAGCCACCTGCCCGGTGGTGAAAGGGCTAACTGTAATAAATGCTGTTCGTGTTTTATATATGAGGATTCCTTGAGTGTTTGTGTTTGAAGAGAGATACCATGCACCGTTCCACTGTACGATAACTTTTAAAACTTGTTTTGACTGCAACTTCCAAAGTTGAAGATGAATAAATACTTGTATATCTCAGCCTTTTTCTTAATTGCAGGAAGCATCTTTCCAGTTTTGGAGGTGAAGCATAACCGTTACTGCATATATTTTATCAATATTAGCTCTGCCACCTAAATTCTTCCCAAGCTTAATAAAAGTTTAGTAAAAGTATCCATCTGATTCTCTGGGTCACTAATGTACATCAAAAACGTCCAAATATAATGCCAACATACCTCATTCCCCCCAAACTTCAAATCCCCCCACACTCACTCATGTAAAGGTCACCAGTAGTGGCTCCAACTGCAAAGTAATGAGAGAGGAGACAATGGACAGGCTTGGCAAGTATCCCGTCTATCTGAAATGATGCTCACAATTCTTCCGTTATCTTAATACATGCACAGGTTCCAATACAAGTGTTTCTTAAAAGGAACACAAACCTTTCAGGAAAACAAAACAAAACGCTTCCAATATCCTAAACAAAGAGCTCCAACTATCTCTGTGAAAGGCTTTCCCAGAATCTAGGCTGAGCACTGGTAAAGGCTAGCCATGTTTTTGGGCTCTATGTATTACCAATAAAGTCTAAAGAACATCATCAAATGTTTGCCTTACCAGAACAAACACAAATTGATCTAAATGAATCTCTCTCTCTCTCACACACACACACACACACACACACACACACACACACACACACACACACACACACACACACAGTTAATAAAAACATCTTAAAATAAAAAGCAGGTTCGGCTAAAAAAAGCATCCAAAGTTCGGCTAAAGCAGGCTTCAAAAACAAAAGAAAAGCATCTTAAAACATTTGTTTCCCCAGCAGCAGAAAAGCAAGTTCAAGCAAAAGCATCCAAAGTTTGAAATACCTGGTAAGTTCAGCTAAAGCAGGCTCCAAATACATGCACACACAGCAGCAGAAAATCAAGTTTGGCTAAAACAAAGAGTATCTGAAGTTCAACATACAAAAGAAAAGCATCTTAAAATAAAATGCAAAGCATCCTTTTCCCAAGCAGCAGAAATGCAAGTTCAAGTCTGGCAAAAATATCTGCACAGTGCACACACACCACAAAGATAATTCAGCTCCAAAAGCATCTGTTTCCATGCTACTCGCAGCAGAAAAGCAAGTTAAAAATTGTAATGTTTCCTTCAGTAAGTTGAGGCTCCAAAGAAAAAAGTTGTTTGTTTCCTTCAGCATGTCTCCACACTGGCGGCCAGCCAGTTCAATTCAGATGGGCTGATGGAGCTGACGTTATCATGCATGTGATGATGTCAGCTCCAAAGCACGAAAGAAAAAAAATGTAAAAATAAAAATCGGGAATGAAGGGGTGCCACTTTGGAATCATAGCACTCCCTTATTTGGACCCCAAAACTCGGTAAAAACTGAGTAATTCGGTACAGTTGGGATGTATGATGGTTGATCAAAAACCATATCTCTTCAAGCCTTCTTGCAACACTAGATATATTAAACTTTGCTTATAGATCTAACCGCTGCATGGCTGATGCAATAGTTATAGTGCTTCATGAATCCTTGGCACATCTAGAGAACGAGTACTGATAAGTCAGAATGTGGTTCATCAATTTTAGTTCTGCCTTTAACACTGTCATCCCCCAGAATCTGGTATCGAAGCTGATCCAGCTGGGCATCAACACCTGCTATGTAACTGGATACTGGACTTTCTCATCAGCAAACCAAAAAGTATGCATGGTTAATAACAGTTCAATCAGTACTACAATGAGCATGGGTGCCCCTTAGGTCTGCATCCTGAGTCCTCTGCTGTTTACCTTGCTGATGCATGACTGCATGGCCAAGTCTGAATCCAATAAAATCATCAAGTTCGTGGATGATACCGCTGTCACAGGTCTTGTCAGAAATGGTGAGGAAACAGCCTACAGGGATGAAGTGGAGCATCTGATAGGCTGGTGGAATAGCAACAATCTGGCCTTAAATGTAAGCAAGACAAAATAATTAATAGTGGACTTCAGGAGGACTCAGGAGATACATCAGCCTCTGGAAATTAAGGGGGTGTCAGTGGAAAGAGTTAAAACACAAGTTCCTGGGGGTGCATATCTCAGATGGCATATCTTGGATGACTCATATTAGCCATACAGTGAAGAAGGTATAACAATATCTGCACTTCCTATGGAAACTGAGGAAGGAAAACCTGTCTCAGTCAATTCTCAAAGCCTTCTACAGGGGGACAATCAAGAGCATCATCTCAAATAACATCATAGTTTGGTATGGTAACTGAAAGCATTTGACCACAAGGCTGTCCTGAGAGTAGTGAGCTCAGTGGAAAAGGTCATTGGCTCCTTGCTCACATACATGGGTGATCTCATGAGACTCAGTGTGTGGGAAGGGCTAGGAAGATAATTGATGATCCCACTCAGTCTGCCATGGCATGTACTTCCACCATTGCAAAACATCCATAAGGCTGTGGAACGTGAATGCCAGGCATGACAGCAAATAATTAGACCAATATGTCACTTGCTGTGAAGTATCATCTGTAATAATCACTCTGGCAAATTGATTCAATAACTGGTACAGTTAGCCTGATTTCTTATGCTATTACTTCTTGAATTTGCAATAGTCATTAGTGAGTCACCACTCTATATATGTGAAATATGAACATCAGAATATATCATACTACAACTGATTAAGTGCAATATTCTAAGCAATCACAATGTGAAATCATAGTCTTTGCCATACCTACTAGTACAGTGAAGCAGAGGCAAATAGACATCTATGAATATAATTATATGACCACAGGATATCCAAAAATTTCTTCGATTTTCAGAGTTCTGAAAATTCATAAGGATTTAACTAATCCCCCCTACGCCCAATAGTAGATTCTGAGTGGTCCAAGGCGAGTTATACAGCAAAGTACTTGGACAGTAAATTAAAGCATGGGTTGCTTAGTGTGTCACATATTTGTCACGATTTATGACAATTTTTGGAAAGGTGTAACAATTTATTTCCATTTACTGATGGGATTTTTTTAACTATAGATGTTAAAGACTTGTATAGTTGTATCCCACATGAGACTGGACTAGAATGGTTTTCAGAATATTTGTTGGTTGAATTTGGATTAGACCAAGATCTCATTAATGTTTATACACAGCTAATGGAGATTGTGTTAAAAAATAATTATATATTTTTTTGAAAGCCATTATTTCAAACAAGTGGAGGGTGTGGCCATGGGGTCAGCATGTGGCCCGCTCTTCGGAGATATTGTGATGGCCTGGTGAGAGAAAACAATACTATTCCATCTCCTTTTTCAGGTAAATTTCTTTATATGTCCGGTATTTGGATGATTTATTTGTGCGTGGAGTGGACCATGTGATTTGATCCCCCAATTTTTGGAATACATTAATCTGAGTACAGAATTCCTGAAGTTCACTTATGAGTATGATTTTGATAACATTTGCTACTTGGATGTTATGATTTCTAAGAAGCAGGAAAAAAGTTCACTATTTTCAGAAAACCCTCCTACTCTAACTATTTTACACTATTCCAGTAATCACCCTGTTCATGTTAAGAAGGGGATCATAAAAGGTCAATTAGTAAGAGCGACCCGTATGATCTCAGAATTTGAGGATTTTTTGGAAGAATGTGAAAAAATGTCTAGAATGTTTAGAGAGGGAGGTTATCCAATGGGTTTGATTAACAATATAAATAGTGAAGTTATTTATAAACAACAAACTCTGGTGTATAAACCTATTTTGGATATGTGTAGTAATAGTAAGGGGTATGAAGAAATTCAAGGAGCAGTGGTCTATGTAAATGAAGAGAGGGTATATAATAAGGACATGCCTAGTATAAATAACAATAATAACATTGATGTTAAAAAATAATAATAATAACAATAATAATGAATTACTAGGACGAGGTGTACCCTTTTGTCCCCTAGTGACTGCTTATTCTAGGGACATGTCAATAATTCAGGATATTATCAGAAAGAATTGGAATTATATTTTACAAGAAAATTTAGGTAATATCCTGGGGGACTGTCCAAATATAGCATATAGGAGAGGACAGAATGTAAAAGGTATTCTGGAAAGATCTGGTAAATGTAGGGTACAAGGAAAAATGTTAGCCTGTGGTATGTGCTCACAATGTAGTCATATTTTGTCTACAACTCACATACAGATTTGTGATGAGAGAACATACAACCGCAATTCTCAGGCAGTGGTTTATTATAGCATGCCTGGTTTAATGGGGTTGGCTGGGTGTGGTGGCGTAAGCCAGAACGGATTCTCGTGGGGTAGCAGCCAGTAGTGATGTCATCTGCGCCATACCAATATTATATTGACAGATACTCATACTGAAGAAACTATTACTTTTCTTAAATAGTGGCATATAATGCCTGTCTGTTTACTGCCCTTCTGCAGATGTCTAGCAGTTCTACTATTAATGTCTCTTGGCGGCTGCGTTACTTCAGCACTGTGGCGGGCAAGCGCAGCGGAAAGGAGAGATCTCCGTTGCTTTTTTTTTTTTTAAGTTCTATGGGTTTAACATTTGGAGACGGTTTTAAAAATTATTTTAGCGGAGATGTCCGTTATTTTATAACAGCGGAGATGCTAATTGTATCCATTAAACATAGCTAATATAAACCATTAGAAAAATGTGCAATAAAACGCTTTTATTTTCAAACTCGTAACTTTTACAAAACCTGTCTTTAAGATGTTAAATATGACGAATCTTGCGACAACATTTTAAAGCTGCTTTTGTTGATGTATTTTACATTTAACAAACATTGTACATGTTTAGACATGTATTAATAATGGAAAAACTAATGGGCGACGGACCTTTTTCCGGTAGTATAAATAACATTTACAAATAATGCGGCTGGCCAATCAGCGTGCACGTTTTGGGGGGGTCATGGTATAATTAGCACTATGTAAGGATTGCCTGGCATTTTACATTGGTAAGATGCAATGCAAATTGGCACAGAGGATCTATGAGCACATGTATGGAATCAGACAGGCTAATGAGAAAAATGCATTATATAGGTATATTAAAAAATACTCACATCATACCTTTAAATTTGTGGTCTTGAAACAGGTAAAAAAATAATAGCCAGGGAGGATTCTGGAAAGTATATTTAGAGACCAGGGAGACGTGGTGGCAGATTTTTACCAATGCAAGTAGTCCCCTTGGATTAAATGAGTTAGTATCCATTACTAGTGCATTAAAATTAAAAGTTTATGATCGATGAGATGTCAGTCAGCATATATATATATATATATATATATATATATATATATATATATATATATATATATATATTTGTTTTTTTATGAATTTCATACAAGTATATTATTCAGTTCATGTTGATATAGAAGTCTTTTGTAAAGGATGTTAACATGTGTATATGCTTGTTTGTTTTTAAGTTTTAATAATGAGAATGTGTTTCTTTAATGGAAGTGAATCAATTGGACCTGGGTTTTAACTTGAATGGAAGAATTGGCTGCAGGTATATATAAAAATGTAATAGTAATGCATTTATTTGTCTGAAGAAGTCTGGTGATGTCCACCAGATGAAAGTGCTTATCCTAATAAATTCTTTTGCGTGCCTGATACAGCCAGTGCTCAGTTTTATTACTTCTGAGTTTTTGTGGTCCTTGTGGTGTTTTCATACCTACTAGTATAATATTGTCTAATGTCTTCCTATCCCATTGTGATAATTTAATGTGTTGCTAATATTTGAATTATTACTGTATGTGCATTAGACATACTGTCATTCAAACTATGTGTTTCTTTGTTATGTCTTGAACAGGGACCAAACCAACGTAAGTTCATTGCAGCTTGTGTATATCTGATCGACAGTAAAGTTTACTTTGACATATTATGTCTAATGTAGTATAATTATTTAAACTGTAGTTGTTCTTGTACTGTTTTTAAAGACTGTAAAGTTATTGTTCTTAAATTTTTGTTGGTAATACTTTGGAGCTTTCCCCTTGGGCCTCTACTGAAAATGAGCTCCTACCCATTTGGACTTTCCTTGTAATGAAATGTCAATCAATAAATAATTAAATTAATTAAATAAATCCATTATCAAGTCCCCTTAAAATTGATCAACAAACCAACTAATATATGTTGTGTTATGCAAATCAGGAAAAGGGGGAGGGACAATTCAGAACATTATTATTTAGTCTTCAGCATTTTATCATTTGATAGCGTCTGATAGGCAAACCATCATTTCTTGTAAAGTAGGATTCCTCATGGTCATCTAGTTGGTAAGTACAAATTGAAAAGCCTTTTCACCCATAACCATTTGTCCTTATAGTGCCTAAGGTTTTAATGACTAACCATCCTATCATCATGAGTCCCCTCCCTGTTACATTTTTTTGGTAATGCAAGCTAATCGCTGGCTAATGACACCAGTCTATATCCTGCTTTCTATTACCTACAGGGACCTGCAGATAAGTGCACTGCCCCAAACATGGATAGTAAATTGAGTAAGTGTTTGGCATGCTCACATCCCATTTCCACTACATGAACAATTTGAAATGGACCTTTTAGTATAACCTTGGTACGCACTGCAGAATGCTTGTTGCATTCTGTATAACATGATGATGTGTCAGATATAGTGTGCAGCTGCCACAAGAAGTGACTGATGTTGGTGGTAGTGCACCTCCGTCTAACATGTGGCCCACCAGTGACAATATCACTGTTTGCCGGATGATGGCAGCAGCAGCATGGCTCCCCATCTGGCATGCTCATGTATGATATGTGTCAGCATCATTACCTAATCCAGAATTATGGACAATGATATTCATTATGTGACAATGTAAAGTTACAACAATAATACTTGCTGCAGGCAGTATTGCCTGTTGGCTATGCTGGCTAGTGCATAGTCAGCACACACAGACACACAAACACACACATACAGTACATCATGCATTTCTCCTCTTACATGGACAATTATACATCTATAAATATACACGCTAAAATGAACTGTTTATCTAGTAGTGTTGAAAACAGGGTCTCATATATGAATATGAGATGTATAGCTAGTATGGCATAGCCATCATCAGCATTTTAGCAGTGTGTTATGGTCAGTGGTATGCATGCTATTTATACTAGCAGGGTGGGGCAGTAGCTTTATAGGTAAGTACTAAACTAATTGTTCTTGCAGGTCCTTTGAGCCTGGACAATTTCCCTTCAACAGTGAGAGTCAAACCCTGTGCCTTATGCTTGTGAGGTAATCGTCTTAACCATTATTCCACTCCCCAACCTGGTAATATGAAAGTGGCAGGAGATGTGAAGTACTGTATTGATACATACTGAGCAATTGTAACTTAGTAGTAATGAAGGTACTTTCAGTCAGCAATGCAAATCTCAGTACTGTTGTCATCACAATTTTTTTTCTTACAGAACAGTCGTCAACAGACTTTTTTTTTGGGGGTGTGGAAAGGGTTTCAGCATGCAGACATGTGCAAATGTTATCACTTCCAACACAGGTAGGTTGCTACCTACTGTACCTTTTTTTGACATCTAAAGGCATTGCTGTTTTTTGAGGTATATATTGCAAGAATTTAAGTTTGCCTCACAGCAAGAGGCTCTCCAGTTCAATCCTCGGTTGGGGTGCCTTCTGTGCAGAGCCTAAGGTTGTGTGGGTTTCCTCTGGGTACTCCCGTTTCCTCCCACATCCCAAAGACATGTTGTAGGTGGATTGGACACTCTAAATTGGCCCTAGATGTGAGTGCGTGCATATGTGTGCCTTCTGTGGAAGGTTGGGTGCCGGGCTGGCAACTCGACACCAATAACTCCACTGTCGATCATGAGCAGACAGGTGATACACTGTGGTGACCCTTAATCAGGAAAAGCTAAAAGAAGAAGAAGAATTGCAAGAATTCAAGTTGTATTAACTTTGAAATGTGTCATACAAAGTATTTCCTAATAATATTGTTGGGGATGGTCCCATAGATTGTGAGTAAGTGCGTGCTTGTAAGCTTGATGCAGAGTTGCTATGATAACAAAATCTGCTCGATGCAGGGGAAGCTTTTGACATTAACCAAAATGTACTACAGGACATAGACCTTGACTCACAGATCCTATGCTGTGATGTGAATGTCTAATGATACCTAACTGCTTTATCCATGGTGAAGCCACATGCATGGCTTCAACACTTTGTTAAAGCAATTAGATAAACAACCGCAAAAAGCAGACTAATGAATAAAATTCAAATAAGTTCCAGGCAGGCAGGTAGACTGGACTCCAGATGTAACTTTAGATCAAAATAAATTTATTTGTATAAAGCGCTTTTCGTCCATTTATATACATGAACTTTTTCTGATACACCATTACTAAAGAAAATGGTGTTTAAAATACCCTCCCTTACTAGTCATGTGATCAAAAGGCCAATCAAGAATTTAAAGTACCCTCTACATAAGAACATTTATATTACTCAGACTTCTCTCATACAAAAGCATATACTAAAACGTTTTACAAAAAAACAAATAAATGTTAAACATGAGTAAAAGCATGAATATGAAAATCTAAATTCCTATTCAACTACTCATAACTATTATCTATTTACATTTTTCAATTTTAAGATGCTGTGGATGCAACACATGCCATTTGAACCTGGTAGTGTATATTCATCCAGGCATATTTGCCACAACAATTCAGATATTTCCAAAATTATTGTTATTGGACCACCTCTCGGGTTAGGCTGCATCTGCTGTATTATCCAAAATTTAAAAGTATGCCCTTGGTTCTGACTGACATGTTTTGCTAGGGCATTTTCAGCTTTATTCCTGGAAATACTACATAGGTGTTCATAAATACTTTCATGTAATTTTCATTCTGTTTTTTCCTATATAGAATGAAGGGCATTCTTGACATCTAGTCAGGTACACAACTATTTTAGATTGACAATTGCATCCATTATTGTTCTTCAATTTCATGCTGCGGTGGTGGTGCTGCGGTAGCATTGTCGCCTCACAGTTAGACGTTGCCCGTTCGATTCTCAGTTAGAGAGCGTCTTCTGTATGGCGACATGCGTGAACGGGCGTTCCTTCATTGAAGGTTGTGTGTTAGGCCCGGCAAGCCAGCACGTAAAACTCTACTGCCAATCATTAGCAAACCAGAGTTCCGCTGTGGCGACCTCTAACTGGGAAAAGCCAAAAGACACAAACATTGTTCTTCAGTTTCATGCCCCTGACTTCTACATAATGCCCTTCTTCTATATATTTACAATAGGGGCAACTGCTACATTTAAAAGTACCAGGGTTTCTATGCAATTTAATTTTTTCTTTCTCCAAAATATTTTTCAAATTTATGCCCCTCCTGTAAATAATCTTTGGACTTGTTCCTATTTTACCAACCAAGTCCCTTTCACCAGAGATGAAATTCCAATTCTTGTATATAATATTTCTCCTGGCCAGTTCAGATCCCTCCTTTTCACCTGTTTGCTATGTACCTAAAAATATCTGCTTCCCTTCTTGATCCCTTCTTATAACTCCTGTTTCCACCTCTGCTAGTACTATGCATTCTCTACCACTCTAACCATGCCTTTCCACCTCTTGTAGGCTTTATTCTGTGCCTTATTTGCTATCTTTACATTCCTGTGTAGCCAGATTGTCTTTCTCCTTCTTTGACTTTTTTGTCTTTCCCTCACACTTTTGTTCAGTAGCTTTGAGCGCCCTGTACATGCCCATTGCCATAGTTTCTTTTATTCCACTCTTTCCTTTGAGTTTCTTAAATCAGACTTGACCCTCTCTTCAAGTACAGTGCAATCCATTCTCTTAAAATCCCACACAATCATCTATTTGGTCTAGTCTCACCCTTTCTTCCTGCACTCAACCTCACAGTTGCAGGATCACTTCTGACAAACAGTACTTTAACTTGGACATCCATGACACCTTCTGCATTAGTTAGCACCATGTCAGGAATGCCACAATTTTTACTACAGTTCTGCAGCACTTAGCCAAACTCTACATGCTCCAAGACCACAATCATTTTCTACTCTCTCTCTCTCTCTCTCTCTCTCTCTCTCTGTTCTACCCTGAAGCTTGGAATCTCACAGTCTGTTCGTGGCAGATTCAAAACTCTTAAAAGTGTTATCCTCTTCCCCTTAACACACACATCTTCATTCTCTCATTCAGTCTCTCAAGTAGTCCCTTGATATGGCTGGGGGTGGTGACACATATCAATTTACCTGCTGCCTTAACTGCCATGGTACTTACCCTCAGTTCTTTCTATGCCTATTCTCATACCCTGTCCTTAGTTTGATATTCTTCCTGTCCACTGACCTCACAATTGATACTTGTGTGTATTTAGGTTGCTAGTCTACCTCCCCTTCAATTTAATTCTGCAAATATATACTCAGGGACCTTCATTTTTCTCCCCCTCTTGTCAGTCTTTATTTTTTAACCAACAACATCTGCCCTCCTACCCTACCTCAATGCTTGTAGCTACCACATCTTCATACACAGAGTCACTGTTCTGCAGAACAATACCCCTGGCCATGTTTCAGGTAACCTTTATTAATTCATCTGATATGTTCTGCATTTTTTAACATCAGTCTGCTTAAACTCCTATAACCCTCTGCCTTTCTGCTTGAACTCTATTGCTTTGTCATCTTTTTTTAAAGGTATGATCATTCATATCTTCCTTTTCTAGTACAACAATAAGTACTGCTGTCTCTTTTGGGCTAAGATGAAGCCTGTCTCTTGTATAACACCAATCCTTTGTCAGATTCCCATCTCCTGATCCAATTGCCATCCCATATCTTTCTCTGTTCTCTACTACCATGAGCTGTGATTATTTTCCCCAGTTCTCTGTTTCTTCTGAATGCTAGTTGCTGATGCAGTTAACACTTCTTAGAATGCTATCACTAACCCATTCATCCAACACCTCTCTGCCACCCCATCCTCCTGTTATGCTTGCTGTTGTCTGCCTTCTTTGACACATCATTGGTTCTCACTTGCTTCCTTTTCTCTGTTAAGTGATCAAATAGATCAGCTCCTCAAAAATCTAACCTTATGCCCTGAGATCAGTTTCACTGAAATGTGTTTTTCTTGTTTGCCTGAGTGTAAACTCCTCTTTAAAACCCCTCCTTGCTGTTCTACATTGTCACTGATCTCCTTGCTTTTCCACTTTATGGTGTTACCCCTCACTATCTGTAAACTTTCTCCTCTACTTCCTCCACTTTCAGACTTTTCCACCACCTGTGCCTCCCTCTCTGTAATACATCTCATTATTTCAACATTTCATCTGTCATATTCCAACAAGATCATTACATTTTTCTGTCTCTTTTTCCCAATCTAAAATGGCTGATAGTCCCTATATGACCACTTCCCTTCAGATATCCTTGTGACACTGGCTTCTGCAAGACCATCACTGGTTATATTTCTTCTTAATCACTTGGTGTTGCTCCCTGCATCTGTCCTTTTGCTGTAACGTTCTTCTCTTTGTTTTCACTTTAGTAGTTGCATTTCACTTTACCATAAAATACCCCACTCTACCTGTTTGACATTCTATGCCCATAACCTCTTGCCCTCCACCTTCCTCCCCCATCTTGTTCTGCCCATGCCTTTCTGGTGACCTCTTTAAACCTATTGCCAAATTCATCTCTGCTCTTTCTTTCCTGCATATGAACAATGACAGATTAATCAAGTACTACAAGAAATCAAATCAAATCAATTTTGTGAATACATATATATATATATATATATATATATGTGTGTGTGTGTGTGTGTGTGTGTGTGTGTGTGTGTGTGTGTGTGTGTGTGTGAATTCCCTTACTCAGGCTGTGCTTGCAAATGGCCTGTTGTGATCAGTATACTGCCCGTGCAAACAAACTAACTAAATAAATATATAATATACATGAGACATTTTCCAGTCTAAATAAATACCCTGACAACACAAAATAAATAGACTAAACTAAACTAAACTATAAAGAAATGTAATATCTATTTCAGTTATTAGCTGAGTAGTAATCTAAAATATTCCTAGTGTAATATGTATCAAATTAATTGTAGCTGTCGAAAACAATAACTGAGTTATAAACTAAACTACGAGTTGCACAAGCACTGAGCCAAGCAGCTGGATAGCAGATAAACAGACTGAACTGTAATGTTTCAATAAATTCAAAACTGGTAAACAACTCAAAGGTCAATAAATTTGCTTAATAATTAGACAATTATTATAATTAGCAATATAATCAAATAATTTTATTTTAGTTGAAGCTGAAGATACAGGTTAGTTCAAGTTTTCTTACCTTATCTATTTATGTATTCCTCTGCATATTTTGCTTCTTTCATCAGGTGCTGCATTTTTAATACTGTACACTAGCTTATTGAGAAATGAACAATAAATAAATAACCGAATTGCAACTGCAGTAAATGTGCATATAAATATATCAAAACCAGATTCATGGATGAGTAAACCAGCTGATCAGCATCTTCTTAAATGCAAAGAGTGCAGCTGAGATGTTGGTGTATCCTAAAAGATACAATAGTAAAACACGACAAGCTATTTCTGCCTTGCCCTCATGCAAATGCATGCTCTCCCTCACCTTATTTTTATACAAGCTGATGAATGTTCATTAATACAGGGTTGAGTGAGAAGTCTTAGAAGATCAGAAATCATCACCAGCATTGCAGATGTTGTAAGACCGGTGATAAAAGTGTGGTGCCACACTATTAAGTCTTTGGTGGATGAATAATCACATGCTTGGTAATCACATGCGTAAACATGATGTATCTTGTATGATGTATCTATATGTCCGGGTATGAACTGTCTGCAAACAGCTACAGTTAACTTTGAGTATGTGTTTACCTGTTTGAGCCAATATTCATTTTCCCCTGGAGAGCACTCTGCTTTGGCTTGTAAGCAGCCCCCCCACCACCACCACCACACACACACACACATCTTCCACTTTCTCGTATTCCCTTCTGTTAGCAAATAGTATCCATAACTGATCAATACTGTGTGTTTGTTAATTTAAACTATGACCACAGTAGCCTACTGATACAAGGTTATCCTGTTTTTCCACCTGAGAAATTAAGAAATGACTTACAGTTTCAGAGCAGTCCTTGGTCAATTGTGATTGTTTCTTAACACATACTTGTCTTTGCTTTGTGATTGTTTCCAGCCCCCTCATACGAGCAACTAACAGGGTCTTTACCCACTTCGCTCCCCACCCTGCCCCCCTATTCTCTCCCGCCCCCAGTGGCCCCACCTTTATTGCACTCAAACCCCTACCATCTTTCCAGTAGCCAACCACAGCGCTAACCCAACACTACCTCCTCCATCTTCCCATTACTATCACACCTCCTCAACTAACATGCACAAGCATACCTTTCCTACGCTCACTGCATGCACTCTCCTTGCATATCTTACATCCTACCAAAGCTCCATCATTCCCCCACTCAACCACTACCACTGTACTACTACTCACACCACCATTCATGACTCACCCACACTCATCTCCCCTCCCACCAGCTCAAGAACCATCCCTATGCACCCCCCACATATTCTACCAACTATATTACTCAAACATAAAGCATCCCTACAACTTAACATAGTAACCCTCCCACCATACCTATTACACACAGAGCACAATCATAAAGTTTCCCTTATAAACAAACACATTCAAAAACTGAGAAAACTAATAATCTCATGCATATCACAACTAGCCCTAAGTGGAGACATCCACCCCAACCCTGGCCCTACCATCTCCAACCCCAATCCTCATAATCAGATTAGAAACCACAACTTCTCCCATATTACAGCCAATAGAAAACCAAGTGACTTTCTTCTACTAAGCCTAAATATTAGAAGTATATCCAACAAAGACCATGAACTCCATGCCACCATAGACTTGTACTCCCCAGATATAGTCATACTGACAGAAACCTGGCTAAAACCTCACATTACCAGTGAGCAAATACTCCCTACAGGTTATGGCATACTAAGAGTAGACTGGCTAAACAAAAAGGAGGTGGTGTAGCTATAATATTTAAACAGCATCTAAACATCCAGATCTTAAAATCATCACCTCCACAAATAGGCAATGAAGAAATAATATATACCAACCTCAAAATTAACCAAAACAAAACCATCAACATAATTGGATGCTATTTCCCACCTGGCCAAAACATCCCTCCACTAGAAAACCTCCTCAGCTGGTCTACCCACCATCTCCCCCAAGAAATTATCATCTTAGGTGATTTCAATATTGACTGGCAATCCTGTTCTGGCAACAATCCAACCCATCATGTACACCTTCATGGCTTCACTCAACTAGTCCAGTCACCAACCAGGATAAATAAAAACTCCAGCAAGCACACTACCCTGGATTGGATACTAGTCAGTAAGAGCCCCCAGTCATATATAACAGGCTGCTTATCAGATAGCCTTAGTGATCACTCCCCAACATTCCTACTCAAAAAATACCTATACTAAGCTAAACCTGTCATCTACCATCAAATACGTAAAAAACTAAACTTTAACCCACTCACATTCATCTCATCCCTCAAAGAATGTAACTGGCATCCTCTAAAGTACCTCAGTCTAGATGACGCAGTTGAATTTTTTAATACTACCTTCCTGAACATCCTTAATTACCCTGCCCCCATAAGATTTTCCAGAACCAAAGCACAACCCTCCCCATGGCTACAGAAAACCACTAAGTCAGAAATGAAAAACAGGGATAAAGCCTGGGAGCACTGGCGCAAAACCAAACCCCCCTCAGCTAGACAGAAATTCCTAGAAGTATGCAATAAAGTCAAAAAGCTAATAAAATAGGACAAATTCCAATACTACCAGTCTGCCTTAGACTCCTCACAACACAGCCCCAAACAATTCTGGTCCTCCATAAACTCCATCCTCCACCCAGGTAAAGTCAGTACCCCTCCTCCTAACATCCCTCACGCCTCAGAAAATATTGATACCTCATTCAACACACACTTCACCCACTTCACCCAAACCATACTATCACTAGCTAAACAACACAACCCCCTCTCCTCTAACCCACACCTTCAACTAGTAATCCCCCCACTACCTTCTCTTTTTCTCCTGTACCTACCTCCAACATACAAAAACTCTTAACTAAACTTAAACCCACCAAATTAGCAGCAGACAACCTCCCAAGTGAATACCTACAAATCGCAGCTGATGCTCTGGCCTACCCAGTATCCATCTTGATTAACCGATCTCTGTTAGAAAGATATGTTCCCACACTGTGGAAAGTATCACATATAATTCCCCTCCACAAAGGCGGACTCTCCACAGAACTAACCAATTACCGCCCCATAGCTATTCTCTCTCCACTCTCCAAAATGCCAGTCACCACCAACCCCTCTTCCTCATCTTCACTACAACTACCTCTCTCACATCTCTTCTACCTCAAAATTCCCTCCACTACCTTAAATTTCAATCCAAAACCACTAACCAAACTTCTGCAAACCAAACTCCCAATTAAACCCCAAATTCTCTTCTGACTCTTCTCAATTCCCATTAAATCCTCCCACAGTTACTATAAAGAACTTCTAGAAACCATTAGCCATGCAAATGCACCCTTCCAAAATCCTAAAAACAGTCAGTTATTAACAAACTCCACACAACCCATTATTCTACACATATACCGCCTCTTCAATGCACAATAGCCATCTGAATGTTAGCATCCTACCCCCCCCTCTAAACTCCTTGAAAAATAACATCAACACCACCTGAGCACCTATCCTGCAGACTTTCATTACAGCATGGTTTCAGAGCATGGTTTTCCAGACCTCCCAGGACCTTCATTCCACTCCTCTCCTTCCTTTTGACTTTAATTAAAGCCCAAGGACATTGTGGGCAAACAAAACCACTAACTTCAGACGTATCTCACAGCCTCTCACCTTGACCTCACACTCTTGCAACCACTTTCAACCTACCCCACCCAAACTTCTTCCTCCTCTGAACTTCTCCTAGTTACCTTTTCCTCTAGTTACAAAAAAAAAAAAAAAAAAAAGCTACCTCCTCTTCCTCTTCCCCCCCAACACCACCACAAGCCAGGCCACTGGATCCTTCTCTCTTCTCAATATATTTATAAATGATTAAATAAAATAAATACTAGAGAGATGCATACACTCTCAGGTCTCAGACTACCTCCTTACTAACAACCTCCTTTCCAGTACTCAGCATGGTTTCCAACCAAACCATAGCACCACCACTGCCTTACTCTCCTTTACTAACACTATCCTTCAGCATAAAAACAATGGCTATCTATCCTCTTCTACTTTCCTAGACCTATCTAAAGCATTTGACATTGTCCCACACAAACAACTTATCTCTGTCCTCAATAACCTATCCTTCTCACAATCAGTCACCAACTGGTTTCAGAGTTACCTGTCTGACCGTCAACAGTCCGTTGTATGGCAGAATGACATATCTCCCCAAGTACCTGTCTCCATAGGGGTTCCCAAAGGATCCATCCTTGGACCCCTACTCTTCTCTGTTTACACCAGTAATCTAGCCTCTTCCACCAAACATGGCACACTCATACAATACGCAGATGACTTGACCATCATCTGCTCATCCCAGTCCCTACCCAAACTGCAAAAAGTCACACAGAAAGCCTTTTCCTCTGTTGAAACATGGGTATCCGATGCCCAATTAATACTCAACCCAAACAAAACTAAACTACTCATCTTCCAACCCACCAAATGTACTCAAAACAACTCTCACTTTAACATCACAGCAAAAGACAACACCACTATATACCCAACTGAACACACCAAATTGCTAGGAGTGGAAATAGACAATAAACTAAAATTTGACATTCACATATCCATGACCATAAAAAAGTCCACAAAAAACTAGTAGCATTATACAGAAATAAGCAATTTCTCACCAAAGCAGTAAAGATTTCAATAGCAAATTCCCAGCTATCTCCACCCTACTTTATGCCTCTCCAATATATACCAACCTAAGGCAATGTGATCTAAACAAGCTACAGACCTGCTACAACAAAATCACCAAATTCACCACAGGGGCATCCTACCGTAGTCACCACTGTCTCTCACTTGCTGAACTGGGCTGGCTTGAACTCCCTCACCTCCTTCAGTGTTATCAACTCTCACTCACCCACAAACTAGTACACCATCCACTAAATGTCCCATCCCTCCAGAATCTACTCCAACCCTTTCGCATCACCAGACCACTAAGATCCAGCAACAAAAATCACTTGCAGATCACTAAAGCCAGTAATTCTGCTGGTGAAGCACTATTCTCTTGCGCCATAGCCAAATTATGGAACTCACTCCCACCCACAATTACCTCCGTACCATCATGCACCCACTTCAAAACTTTACTAAAAGCACACCTAAAAACATGCTGGCTATGCCCTTGCAACTCCCACTCTAATATCATCCACCCCATCCAACCACCACCTTACTTTCCACTCCACTAACTACCTTGATTATAGCAAGCTCAGATGCTCATAAGCCTAGTACTTATTATACAGCAGGAACTTCTCATTGTAACATTTGTTAATGTCTGTTATGTACTTCACAGATAAAGATTCTAGTTGTCTACTGATGTACTTTGTTCTTCATCTGTAAATATGTTGCAAGTAATTGCTATGCTAAATTGTTAATCGCTATGTAATCCAATGTAACTACTGTCTGTTTATTTTACTGTGGAGCTTTTCTCCCCGGGCCTCTGCTGAAAATGGACCTACGTCCAGTCGGACACTCCCAGTCAACAAATTTAAATAAATAAAATAAATAAATAAATAAATCTTGCCGCATTAAATTTAGATTAGATTTATGTAATTTTTAATCTGCATAAGAAACAGCATTCTTTTCACAAGAAAATATTAGGAAAGCTGTAAGAAAATGTCCAAAGTTTTGTGAATATATTTATGTATGAGTACATGAGAGAGAAACAGAACAATGTCTACAACCTTAGAAGCTATTATTTATTTATTTATTTGCATTTGTTTACTGAGAAGGTCCACTGGGCCTAGTTGAGCCCATTTTAAATGGAAGCCTGGGGAGAAAAGCTCCACATTGATTAAACATAAACAAACCCTACAACATAAGGAAGATATTGTTGCAGAACAAGGCGAAGTCCCAAGACTGGAAAAACTCCTTTGTCAGCCTCAACAAAATTTGAGATCCCTCATCAAATCCTCTAAAGCTAGCCACAAAAACAAAATTGCAACAGATACTAAAGGCAACTACAACGCCTTCTATAGTTATGTCAAGAATCTACAAGGCAATGCTCAGATCTGCAAGGCGTTACTACACAATGGTAACTCCTATACTGAGTGAACAGATGTTGCCAATATACTGGCTGACAGAGTCGGTGCCAACTTCACCCCCTTCTCACCCCTAAAGAGCTACTCATAATACCTGAGGAATGCCTAGTACCTAATATTACAGCTGTGCAGGTAAAAATCACACTGTCCAAGGCCAAGCATACAGCTTCCATGGGACCTGACAACATCCCCGGCTGTGTTCTACATGAATTGCAAAATGAACTGACACCACACCTGTGTGCCCTGTTCCATCACAGCCTCATTTCAGGCTTTGTTCCCACAGAATGGCGCACTGCTACAGTCATCCCACTCCACAAAGGGGTGCGACTATGGCCCCATTAGCCTGGTGAGTCTGGTATGTAAGACTATAGAGCGCATCATCATGGACCTATTAAATAAGGACATAGGGAATCTCCAGACTCTAAACCCCATACAGTTTGGATTTGTTAAGGATAGATCTTGTCTGCTTAACTTGGTGGACTTCTTCGAGTCTGTCACCAAAGCTGTGGATGATGGCAAGGTAGTTCACACAGCCTACCTCGATCTGGCCAAGGCCTTCAATACAATTCCTCACTCAGGAATCATAGATAAACTCACTAAACTAGACATCAATGCCTATGTCACAAGGTGGGTTGCAAACTCACTAAATTAGGCATCAACTCCTATGTCACAAGGTGGGCTGCAAACTGGCTTACTGAGAGAACTCACACAGTGAAAGAAGCGGACTCCAAATCAGACTACCGACCAGTCATGAGTGGAGTCCCACAGGGATTGGTCCAGTGTCCTCTCCTGTTTGGCATCTACTTTTCAGAAGTCCAGGCCAAAACCAAGGGACTCTGGCTGACCAAGTTCGCAGACAACTGTAAACTAGGAGTCATTATTAGCTTCCCAAATGATGTCGATATTCTACAGAAAATCCTCATGGAAATCAATGACTGGTGTCAGAACCAAGGCTTTAAGCTCAACGCCAAAGAATGCATCATCATTCCCTTTGGGAAGAACATGATACCCACAAACTACCACATCAATGTTAGTCCACTGAACACCGAAGGTGTCATAAGAGATCTTGGAACACAAGTGGATAGCAACCTATCCTTTGATAATCACATCACCATTGTGGTCAGAAAATCCTTCTATGTGGCACATCTCATTACAAAGGGTTTTTCTTCTAAGAAGAAAGAGGTCATTGTATCTCTCTACTTGTCCCTCATTAGACCGATTATCGAGTACAATGCCCATTTGGCATGTACCTCGCTTCACATATGCAACAACTAGAAATATCACAAAACTACCTCACTAAGAGGATCCTAGGCCTTAAATACTTGCCCTATGTGGAAAGACTAAAAAAATTCCAACTTTTCACAGTATCATATTGCCTACTTAGAGGCAGTCTCTGCTTGACCTACAAAGCCATGTCAGACCCAACACTATTAGATATGCTACAGCTAAAGAAATCTCAATCCCTCTGTGCCACATGCACCAGAGACCTCAACCTCATTACCACAATCAACAGAACCTGTTGGAGAGAAAGGTCCCTAAGCCAAAGACTACCCATGCTATGGAATAGATTTCCCTTACACATCAAGCAGAGAACCTCACTGGTCCTCTTCAAGAAAAATCTTGACGAGTGGATGGGAAATAGAAAATTCACCCAGGAGATCATTTCAATGGCCCTGCTGGACAGAGGCATTGGGAAATAACGTTGGGTGGCATGTTGCCAGGGAATCTTTTGGGCTAGGCTTGTATAGGCTCTAAGGCCAATAGCCTAGTACACTCCTATAAACCTATGTACCTATGAACATACATGAGATAACAAATTCAGAGAATTTACAGTCAAAATACATAAACCGTGTAAAAACAACAGTATAGAGTATTGCATGTAGAATACACATTTACATTGAATGGTACTATTAGTTGCATTAGTGAGGTTTCTACAAACAGAATATCAGTTATTTGATTATAACTTCTTGAAGTATAGAAGGATATTATATTAATTGGGGTTGCAAGCAGCAAAGCCTATTACAAAGAATCTGTGGGAGATTTGGCCACCATGAAAAAATAATTATTTTGTTTTGTTGAAAATACTGATACTGTGTCTGTATCAAGGAACTGTGATTTCACATGGTTCAGTCTGGTGAAATATACTTAGCAAACAGATTTTTTTCATGAGTACTAAGTAATAAAGTACAGGTGAAGGGAATGAGTTACTTGTTGTTTGTCTTTCGGCTTTTCCCGGTTAGGGGTCGCCACAGCGGAACTCCGGTCTACTAATGATTGGCAGTAGACTTTCATAAACGCCGAGGTCCCAGCTTGACACTCAACCAAGGCACGCCCATTTACGCATGTCTTTCGAACGCCCACCCAACCACGGGGAGGACATGCAGACTCCACACAGAAGCACTCCCCGCACTCCAGCTGAGAATCGAAGGGGAGAACCTCTTGCTGTGAGGCAACAATGCTACCACTGCACCACCATGGATGTAATATAGACATTTGAAAGTAATACATTAAATTAGAACTCTTTCAATGATTCTTCATAAAATTTGTAATTGTGTCTAAAGAGGGTGTTGCAGTGGTTAGCACTGCCTCCTTAAAACTCTTGTTTGGTTCCTGGCTGGAGTGACATTAGTCTTTCCCTGTATGTCTTCCTGTGTATTTGGGGGGTTAATTGTTAGTCCAGTTTCCTTCTATATCCAAACGATATGCTGTTAAAGAGGTAATCTTCTAAGTTACAATAATTGTGAATGTGTGTGCATGTGTGTGTGTGTGTGTGTGTGTGTGTGTGTGTGTGTGTGTGTGTGTGTGAGCACCATGCAGGGTATCAATATCCCATCCAGAAAAGGTTCTGTGCCTTATGCACATTGTGTATTCAGTATAACCTCCTACTTAACAAGACCATGAATAAGTTAAAGAATGTTTGAGAGAATGAGTGGGTAAATGAATGTGTACTAAAATGCATTAGTAATGCATCATTGTAATACAGAAGTTTGGAACACACAGCAACACTAAATTAAAGAAAGCTAGAAAGGTAAAATACATTGCAGGAAGTGAAGCTGTGAGACTTGAAATAAAGTATTTAATGTGACCGTGCATAATGTTAACAAATGAAACACTATATCAGACAGTAACTTCATCAGAACTGAACAATATTTGGCTTCATTCAACTCCTGAGCAAAGTACAAATAATTACATAGCAGTGGTTGCTTGTATGCCTCCAATCATCTAGCTCCCTTACCTGTTAAACTCTAAAGGAAATGAGTGAGTGCATTTACTACCAAAGGGATGTTTAATATATTGCATTCTGAGCCATTTACGGAGAAGTGAGAAACAGCTGATGTAACACTTCATTTTTTGTTTTCTATCTCTTGGGAAAGAACCAAACTAAGTTTAAGAATTGTCTTATCAAGCACTGATGTTTCAGATACACGCATACAACAGTGGATTATATCCCACATACTCATTAAAGACTACTACAAAAACAAGAAATTGTAGTAAATTATTGAAGAAAAGAATGGGGTTATTCCAATTCTGCATTTTCAGTAATTTCTAGCTCACACCATGTCTTCTTAGAGCAGGGAAATAGAAACGGGAACCAGTGAACTGTGTAAAACAGAACAGTTGATGTGTCATTGGCACTCTTGTAAGCCTAATTTGAGAAGGAATGGACAAAGGCTCTTGGGGAAAGTGACAACTTATTACTGGTAGAATGCCTTGCAGAGTTTCAAGAGATAAAGGATAGCTCAAAAGTGAGATTTTATCTTTGCAGCTCAGCTGCATTCTCAGAGATCTGAAAACGAACAAAATGTAACTTTGAAAATAATGGCATTACGAATTTGCAGTAAGGTGGTTTCTTAACTATTATCCCTGTATCTATACTATAGTATTTGAGTTAATAGTGGACTGTGTGAACACATTTTTCTTTGTTCATTTCTGTTCCATTTCCCAGGTGTACCTGAGGTAACAGCATACTATCTTGCCAATCAGTGTTGCTTTAGGTGTATGATTTTCATGATGCATTACCTGGCTAAGCATTTTGGTTTACTTTTATAGGTTTTAAGATGAAAAAATAAAAAGATAATAATGTGTTTCATGTATGCATCATTTCTGGGTTGCAATTTTAACAAAGCAGCTATCCTTCATCTCCCTTGCTGAAAAGTGCAGATAGCATACCACTGACATACTGAACAGAAAAACAGTGTCATTATTATTCTGTATCCAGTATGAAATGGCATAGATGATGGCACTTGAGAATGGGAGAAGTGTTAGCTTTGCAGAATGTTCACAGAAGAATAATACTAATGTAAGTCTGAAGTGAAACTTATTAGAAACAAAATGTTACAAATACTGAAGCAATCATTTTCACAGAACTTTACTTAGTAATTTCATATTGCATTTCAATGTATCTGGTAGTGTGGCTTTATATTTCTGTACTTGCACAAAAATGAAAGTTATATATGGACAGGGAACATTTCCAAACATTTATGAATTACAGTCAAAACATCCAATATATATCTATATCTACATATATCTATATATATATATATATATATTTACTCTCAAAATCTGGAAAATCAAAACAATTGTCCACTTTTTGATTGAATTCATTTACCCCCTGCACTCCCACATGTGGCCCCTGCATATTATATATTCCAATTTTGAGATTGCACTACGGTGAGGAAAAGGTTAAATTTCACAATACCCACTGCAGTGCGATCTGTTATCAGAATGTTGAATACACATTAGCAAATGTACACTACCATTCGCTAATGTGTATTTGTACATTTTTCAGAATGGCATTACGGAAACTGGGAAAGACGTATTCAACCATCCCAGTTTAAGTGCCATTCCACATTTTGATAGTAAACCATATTGAGATATATATATATATATATATATATATATATATATATATATATATATATATATATATATAAAATTTACCGTCAGTTGGTTGACAACATATAAGATGACATCTTGAAGGCAAACCACTGCAGGTTGAAAACCAAAACTTTGATTACCTAGTATGCATGCAAAGAACCTTGGTGCATGCAACATTAAAACATTGATGTCCAAAATTCAGTATATCACTAAAGCACTGAAACACTTGATGAAATCCAAGTATGAATGCCAAAATGATGGATAAATCAGGATTTTATTAGACAAGCGCTTTCGCTATAGATAGCTTCCTCAGGTCTGTTTTATACCAATGAATTAATTAATTGAGTGTTTCAGTGCTTTAGTGATATACTGAATTTTGGACATCAACATGATTATTTTATTAAATTTTGGCTGAGAGAGTTTACCGTAGAGGTGGCTATTCTCCTAACTTAACATTAAAACATTGTTTTATACAGATGGGGGCAGGCTCTCCTGCACTCTCCATGTGTTCCCACATCCCCACTAATTATATATACTTATTCTGAGATTAGGCAATCCTGAGAGAAAGGAATATTCCCCTACCTGGGGATTCAACTATCTGTATAATCAAGCAAGTATGGTCAATTAAACAGATGTCGACTAAACCCCTGTCATTCACACCAACAGACCCCATATACAGATAGATAGGTAGATAGATAGAGATATGCATTCACACGCACACACACACACACACACACACACACACACACACACACACACACACACACATCTATCTATATATCTATATATATATATATATATATATATATATATATATATATATATATATATATATATATATATTTATACATATATCATGTGGATATACATACTGGTCACATGATCAACTCTACTAATGTCATATTTTAAATTGTAATAATTTATGAGTCTCTGAAATAGAGAACCCAGTTTAAAAAATATTGTATACTGAGTACAAAATGCAGTACAGAGGGGATCTCAAATACAGTATAGGCACAAACATCATTTATTATCTAAAATTTGTTTCTGTCTATGCACACTCAGAGTCCCGCAGTCTGATATGACTAGGGCACTGAGCATCTCACCATTCAGTGCAACAGTATACTGTGTGACAATAGACAGCTTCTTTACTGAGTAGTTTCTTGGCAGTAATATGTCCCTTTGCACAAAAAGAAAAAAGTTGCTGTGATAGCAAATTCCTTCCAGGTATCATACAGGATAAAACTCTTTTTGCAGCTTGTCACAACCATAAGAATTTCTTGCTTGTATAGAATTTCTTTCATGATATCCATCTATATTGCAAGTGCTTGTTGACAAATTCACATCATGGTGTATAGCATAACAGAGTACATAGGGCACAATGCAATAATACATTGCCAGTCCAGTAACATATACATACTAGGCAAAAAAAAGACTTATCTGCATGCACAGAACTGCATCAGCACACACTTCGGTGTACAAACATTTTTACTGGAGGAGTGTTTGTTGACACTATATGTTACATGCAACATGTACGTCAGTCATACATATACTGTAAATGAAGTGACACTGTTAATGCATGCAAAAATTTTGGTGTTAGGGTACAGTGTGCAGTTTAGCACAAAATGTATGCTATACTTGCTTACCACCAAGACACACACACACACACACACACACACACACACACACACACACACACACACACACACAGACCATACCTCTCAACTGTCCAGATTTTCGCAGAATCTCCAGATTTTTGCCTCATATTTTTGGTCTGTTTGTCATAAAATGTTGGTTTTCTGGAAAATCACCAGCAAATCATTGAGGACTGAAGTCAGAAAATAATGACAGACCTTTGAGTTACAGGCTTCATACCCTTCAGAAAATTCATGTTAATGCAAAATCCGCTGTTCTATCAACATTCTAAATTTGTAAGTGCAGTGTTTAAAAATTGTTCCTATTTTTGGGCCTTTGCCCCCCCATTATATACGGCATTGTCCAGATTTCTTGGTCTTAGAGATTGAGAGGTATGACACACACACACACACACACACACACACACACACACACACACACACCTATGTGTATGTCCGTATATATCAATAGTTGTATTGCAGCTATATCTTTATATACATACATATCTCTACAGAAACAGAACAAGTGTGTGTGTGTGTGTGTGTGTGTGTGTGTGTGTGTGTGTGTGTGTGTGTGTGTGTGTGTGTGTGTGTGTGTGTGTGTGTGTGTTGCAGGGGTGTCCGTTAGCAACTCTTCAACAGGCAGTACACTGTATGTGCAAGAACATATAAGGTACCTTCCACCAAGGGGTAAGTAACGTGTGTGTGTGTGTGTGTGTGTGTGTGTGTGTGTGTGTGTGTGTGTGTGTGTGTGTGTTGCAGGGGTGTCCGTTAGCAACTCTTCAACATAGGCAGTACACTGTATGTGCAAGAACATATAAGGTACCTTCCACCAAGGGGTAAGTAACATTACTAATGTACCTAAGCCATACTTGCAAAACTGCTATACCTAGCAATCATCACTACCCTATCCAGCAATTATTGCAGTCCCTTAAAGCATTTAGTATTATGTTTTCTTGCATACTACTTCACAATTGTCTATTATGACAGCTTTGTGTTCAGCTAGTGATGTCATTATCCTGCTATTTTGTGGATCTCTTCTGTACCCTAGTGCTGCACATAAAACCCCTTGTCTACATCATATTTTAACTATATAGATGCTGTGTATCACTGGTAATGCCAACAGGTTATAAGGAGATATGCCATTTCTGATATGTTATATTTGCAGTTTTTGTGTGTGCCTGTTTATGCACACTGCCATCTCAATACCTGGTTTTGCCTAGGCATATAGCTTTCTGTTGTGCATTTTATGTGCTGAAGTGGTAAGCTTACAGTTTATGCAGCTACTGTTACTACTATGACAATGCGGACTTCACTAATTTTCTTATTGTGATAGCAGAATGATGGCCTCAATACCTAGCCATCTGAAAGTTTTGTAGCCCTCTATAAATACATTATAATATAGGTTTTATTTACAGCTTTATAAATATCTGTGCTATTTTTAACAGTGTTATTTATGCTTTCCTCACCCATTTACAGATGTAATATGCATCATCTGCACACTCATTTGATACAACCTATATCTTCAGGTGCCCTTTTATAATTTTTTTCTAAAGAAGTTGCCAGTCTATTTATGATAACTTTGCATACAGTAGCCATTCACATTACACACTGTACATATAAATTTTATGCCTACTGTCAGAAAAAATAATATATTAGTTGATAAGTAAATGATTGTGACACATTTGTATGTAAAAAGGTATAATTATTTGCATATTCAATGTCTGTGCTCTTTTCAACTGGACCACAGCAATGATTAATTTCTGTGTACTCCCAATTTTGCAAACTCAGCAAGATTTAAGCCAAATGGCAACACTTAATACTGATATGCTTATGGATATATATTTTTAGAACATAATCGAACTTTATTCCATGTCAATAAAATTTCACCCCTACATTATATGCAGCCCTTATGCACGGTATATGTACTTCCATTGCTGATGGCCAGAATTTACAAATTTTATTCAAGTAATTTAAAATGTTAAAATACTACTGGATCAGCTCGAACAGCTTTACATTTACTTTAATGCATTACTTATACCCTATAAGCATTTATAGAGAAGAAGAGGTGCAGGAAAAAGCAATAATTGGATGCCAATATATGTAGCAGGAGAGGAGGTTTGGGAAGTGTTTGAGCATAAACAATTTGTAGAAGAACAAGTGGATAACAAGTAGAAGTTAAATAACAAGTGTTATTAAAAATGATAGAATTGCAGATATCCTTATGGGTATTTTTCCATATACTATATAAAAGTGATGAAACAATAAGTCGTCATTATAAAGATAGGAATAATTAAATGTTCTTGTTAATGTTTTTGATAAGAATAGCTTTTTAAATAAACATGGATGTCACAATACAATACTGACTAAACATGCCTGACATAAGACTGAGACCCATGCCTGTCATATCATAAAAACACTCCATACATGAAGAAATTAAAAAGAAAATGCAACAGCACATCTCAAGATTATAAGTTAAATCACCCCCGGTTTCTTGAGCCTGAAAACTGTTTCTGCATGGATCTGGAAGCCTGAGGATCTTAATACACAAAATGTACCTATGCTGAGGAACTTTTACAGACCTACCTCTACACTCAACATGTTAGTGTTAGCCAAGTTTCTAGGCAGACAGTGAGGGGACTTCATCAAGCTCTGGTGTGTTCCAGCACTACAGCAGTCATGTCTTTCTCTATATCCCACTCTCCCCCTCCTGACATCATGTCCAAGGACTCCAGCCTCCAACAGAGCCCATTGGATGATACTCTGGGATGTTCATCCCACTCAGAATAGTCACACCAATTCTCCCTGCCGCTCTGTCAGTTACTCAAGCTCCTAATTAGGCTCAGGTTGGCTAAGTGGTTGTAAGAGTTTATCCCTCTGTGACACACTGGAGTGGGATGAAAGTGTATATATCTGCCAATATACAACCTGATGAGTGCTGCTGCAGGAAAATAACTATACACTTGAGAGCTAAAACAAGCAAAAGAAAAGATGAGCGTACATGGCTCACATTAAAATAGGACTGGAAGCTGTCAGTAGCCAACCAAAAATAGAAATAGAAGCTATGAAATTATGATCAATAAACTGTCCTAACTAATTCACATTTGTAGAGGCACGGTTAATGCAATGGGATCTTAGGTCCTGAAATGTTTAAGCATGTCTGCACTGGAATATAACCTCACTTTTTACCTTTACATCTTAGCCATATGTATTGACATACACATGCTAACTCTCCTGAAATTCATCTTTATATGTTCATAGGTACCTACTAGGCTATTAGTCTGTGAGGATCTTAAGAAGCATAAACTTAGATTTCAGCGATAGCTTTTTAGCCCTTCTTTTGTGTATTAGTAACTCAGAGGAAATCCAAGCAAGTATATGTTGGTACATTTACTTCCTGCCCTTACCCATGAGGGACATGGGTACTAAACCATGGCTATATTTGTAGTATCAAATCCATTGATCCAAATTACATTTGAATAGAAGAAGGGAGGTATATTGCTTTATGTGGATTGGAAGATGGTTCCTCAGAAGTGGTAGTCTCTGTGATACAAACCTGTCCTTCCAACATGCTCTACTTATGTAGCAGAAGAGTTTGAAATCCTTTGACTGGGTGTTCACACTACTATTGGATGTGCAAATGTATAGTAGGTCTGATAGGATAGGATATGCAGAATCTCTATATGAAAGGCAGAGGCTGACTTTTAGTAGCGTGTAAGATAACAAAAAGATGGACAAGGTTTTGAGATAGTCTGCATAGTTTTAATGATTTAGGCCCTTGATTTTTTTTAGTGAGAAGGCATTGTGATCATTCCAGTTCTGACAAGTGTTTGGACATGTAGATATCAAAAGGGACATTATATTCAATGATGGGCCTCATCAGAACCAAATGCAGTGGAATGGTTACATTATCTGGACTTTGATACCATACTTCTAGAAATAAGATTTGCAATAAAAAAGAGCTTCCTTACAATAGTGCATACATAGTGGTCAAAGGACAGTTCATTGATGACATAGAGTAGGATCCCAGATCCCTGACTATGGGATATATTTTCAGGAGAGTGTTATCAATGTATATTTATGAGGGAAGACATGCTTATCAAAGGATAGTAGTATATATTTCTTGGCACCAACTATTTGTTTGACAAAGGCCCACTTCAGGGATCTTGCTGTCCTGGGGAGTTTATGAGGGTACCCAGTTTGCAGTCATCTGCAACCTTGAATAGGCATAAAAATTCAGCATTTGCTTTGACCTCTGAGAAGTAAATGCCAAAGAAAACAGGTCCAAGGACTGAACCCTGAGGTACACCACTAATGAAAGGTCTTTTGGAGGTGGTAGAGCTGTCTGGCCTAATTTCCTGGTGTTTATTTGTTAGCCAGCTTTCTATCCAGTGAATTGCATAGGGATATACATTTAGCTGGGATAGTTTGTCTATGATTTCTGACTGTGGAATGGTGTTGAAAGCATACGCAATGTCTAAATATGTGGTGTGTACTGATTTCCTTGCATTCATCCCTTCCCTAGCCTTCACAAAGAATTTAACTATGCTGAGTAGGCAGGGTCTGCCCTTGATTAATCTGTACTGGCTTGGGTTGAGAATTTTTAGGATACTGATTCCATAATGATCCTTTCCACAGTCTTTCAGAAGAAGCTGGTCAGGCTGATGGGTCTTTAATTATTTGAGACCATGGACATCCCAACATTGTGCAATGGTATGATTGTTGCTGTCTTCCATTCATCTGGCAAAAAAAAAACTATTTGTAGGCTAATACTGAAGAGCCCTGTAGAGGGGTCTGAAATTTCTTGTTCCAGTCTGGCCAGTAGGCAGCCCAACATGTTATCAAACCCACTGGAATAGTGTTCTTGATCTTGCATAACACCTTGAGGGCTTGCAGTTTGAGATCTGAGGAGGGTGCAGATGCAATTATGTAATCTGGGAATATAGGAGGAAAGATTTTTGAGAAGTTCAAGCTAAATTTACCCTATAGGGATTTCCTATATCTGGGTAGAAGAAATAAGTGATATCATTTACTATTAGCTCTGTGCAGTGTTGGATGTTGTTTCTGCTCTAAAATAATTAAAGAAAGTGTTTTATCAGCTTTGACCCGCATGGCTATTTTTATCTGATATCTGGCTTTGGTTGATTTCATCAGGACTTGGAGTTTCCTGTTTAGTTTAACAATGGCATTTTCAGCATCTTGAGAGTTAAACTTATTTTTGCATACAATGATTTTTTTTAATTATTATTATTATTGTTATTATTATTATAGAAACTGTCTATATTTGGGTTTCACCACAGCAGTTTATATTTAAATGTAGTATTGTATTTATTTCAGAGCATAACAGATGTGTCCATGCAGCTAGTAACATGTACTGTTGTTGCCTAAAAATGGCACTACGGGGTGGGTAAGAATTTAGCCAATATATGAAAGTCTTTGGGGGAATGAACACAGGCCATCCTTAGAAACGCTGCTATGAACATCTACCATCTCTTTCCAGGCTATCTATCTATCTATCTATCTATCTATCTATCTATCTATCTATCTATCTAGAAAGATATATCGCACCCACACTAAATGACAGCAGAAGCTTAACCAATTGTTGAAGTGAAGAATCCTTTGTTCCTATTGTGGTATCATTCTTGTTGATGGTAGAATATTGCTCAAGGTTAGGCACATTCCTGCTTCAGAATCTTATTCCTAGATCTCCATCATGTCTCTCTTCATATAGTCCAGCGAGGTATAGCTCGAGTCATTTATACCCACGTGTGCTATGACTATGTCACATGTGTAGTTGTAGTGCAATGACCTGATTGCTTGATTAATAGTAGGTTCCTGGCTTCTGATAGGATACTGACATTGACCCTCTCTTTCCACAGCCTAGTGATTGGTACATCGGTGTGCCTGACTATTGAGTCATCTATTACTAAGCTATTGGACTGTGTGGAGGTTTACCTTATGGGCTTTTGACCTAAAATATTGTTTCCCTTAGATGTATGTTTCATGGTAAGCACTGCCTGTATTGTATGGTTGTGAGGTTAATGAGGATACTTGTTTCTTAAGTTACATTTATGAGGCCTTTGTGGTTTGAGCAGGTCAGTTTTAAGAACTTCAGCATATGTAGGTCTGTGTATTTGGTCTGGGCTATGTGTGATTGGTTTAGTGTGGTGTTGTGTGGTACTGAGAAACTGTTTGTAATTTGTAGTGGTTTGTATGATAGTTTTATCTCCAATAACAATATATAGGTATATCTCTTACACAATGTGTTAATTTTGCTTAAGTAGCAGCTGGTTTTCAGCAAATAATAGACAACTGCTCCATTTTCTTAGGATAACTATTTCAACCAAGCTGGCTGAAGAGACAGCTGGAAAGTGCAAATCCATTGTTTCAGTTGCTTATTAATGTGGCCAGAAGGGCAGTTGTACAAGGAGGGTATGGTTGATTTATAAGTGCTATCTAAAATGAACAATCTAAGTTTATGCACAAAGAGTAATAAACCTCTTCACACAAAGAAGGGGTACTTCACACAACTACTAAGTTAAGTACACAAGGAATTTGTGGGGTAGGTTAAGTGGTGAAATGTAAAGTTGTTTAATTGCCTGGGTCTATACAGTGCTCAATGAGCAGTGCCACTCAAACATGGACAACTTATAACAACACAAAAAAGTGATAATTATTCAAACAAATCCACCTCAAGGTTCTACAACAAACAGAGGCCTAAAAATAGCTAGGTTATTTCTCCACTGTCATTAGAGTACAACCCAAGGCAAATCCTACTTAGATTACTAGTAAGTGTCAAAACAAGAGTACAGATATCACAATAAACTCAGTAAGAATATAAATGTGTTTATCACAGGTGTTATAAAGCTGGTAATTTAGTGAAATACATGGGAAATTGGCTCTATCACTAGCACAGTTGCTTAGCATTTAGCAGCTCTAGGAAAATAATACAAGACTATGCAAGCCCTGGCAAATTATAGCAGAACAGAAAAGCTAAACATATTCAAAAGACACAACTGAACAATATCAAAATAGCACACATCAAAGATCTACAATAATCAGAGGCCTGTAAAGGCTAAGGCTCTTTCTCCCCTCTCACTAGAGTACAAACAAAGGCAAATCTTAGATTACTGTTAAGTAACAAAGTGCACATTTGTCATAGTAGCTCAGCAGAAATACAGAATGCAGTTATTCAGGTGTTTCAGGTTTAGTATTTTAATCAGATATGGAGAAATACAGTTATGATCATTAACATGGTTGCTTAGTGTCTAACAGTGCTAAGCAAATTAGCCCAGTAAATGCTTTCCTTATAAGATCAAAAGTGAAGCATGTAACTACTTGACATAACAGGTAGATGGTTTTGAAAAATAAAATGCTGGGAAGAAGTTTCATGGAACACAGAATAAATCTTTGCCAATGTGTTGGTCATAATGCAACTGAGTTAAATAGCTGTAGGCAAGGAATGAAAATGCACGTAAGGGATTTCCTTCTGTTTGATGTGGATGTGAATTTAGAGTGTTGCCACTCACACAGGCCAACAAACAATCCCTAAAGCCCACACAACATTTTTATAGCTATACTGAAGATGATGATTGCCTAAGCTCATAAGTTAACATTTGCACAGAACTTATAGCTTAAACAAATACTCTAAACCTCTGCAGTCTTGGAGTTTGAACAAAAAAAATGTTTCTTTTTTTCATTTTACTCCTGAGGATATGAGGGGACTTACTTATCAATGAACAGTCTTGGAGAGACAAAACAATTTACAGTGTCCTGTGATGGTCCATAAGCCAAGCCGAGATGCTGGAGATGAATTGTAGAATTTAAAGTGTTACATACCGCATCATATATTTATGTATTCAGGTACATTTCGTAAGAGTGAAAGCTGAAAAGAGCGAGTCTTATTTGTTCTTGTTTTGCTGGCTTCCAGACTGGCCTTTGTCTGAGATTGTGGTCCAGACTGATCTGGAAAATAACCCTTTCCTCATTGTTGTATGATCCTGGAGTTGCTATATATAACTAACAGGGGGTTGGTGGGGTGCAAGGCAGCTTATCCTCCTGCATAGAATAGCGTTTTTTTTTTCATTATGTGATTTAATCTAAAATGATCAATCTTTTTAGTTTGCTTTTTTGAATGATCACTGTTTGATTAGAAAATCATGTATTCATATATGCATACAGACATACTATCAACCAACAATGAAAACACAGGTAACTCCTTTTGATGCATTAGTTTTGCCATTTACCAAATATTAATTCAGTTTTCAGACATAATACAGTAATGCAATGGTTAACCTGCATCTAGCGTAAATGGGACATTACATCATGATCTTTACACATATTCAGATAAAGAAAATGCAAATACCTTTCTTTTACTAGATTTATGTCCTTCTCTTTGTTTTCTTTCTTTATTTATTTTAGTTTACATTTGTTGACCGGGATAGTCTGGCTGGATACATGTCCATTTTCAGCAGTGGCCCGGGGAGAAAAGCTCCATACTATATACTACATACATATTGCAAAAACTTTATCATATATACATATATATAACATTTTACAATTTCCATACAGACTGACGTTCTTTAAAAGTATATAACATCACTTGATTCTACAATTTAATACAGACCTACTGGATTATTAACCAAATAAGTAAAATATAGTCAATTAGAGGCAAGAAGTCCTCAAAAGATGCACAGTTGAGTGGGTGGAAGTTAGTCAGGGGTAAAGCAAAGACATAGCCATCGTGTTTTAAAGGATTGTATAAGATTTTTCTTGAATTGGGGTAATGAGGGCTCAGATGTTAGTTCAGCAGAAAGTGAGTTCCATGTTTTGCCAACAGAGTTGGCAAACAGAGCCTCCCCAGCTAAGTTGTTAGATTTGAAAGTGTAAACTAACATTTTGTTGGCGGATCGGAGAGACCTGAGCTTCTGGTAGGGGGTGATAAGGCTTTTAAGAACATGAGTTTGTTCGGACTGGTAGAGAGTCTTATGGGCAACAACTAGTTGGTTGACCTTTAGTAGGTTAGGTAGTTCAAGCCACCCAAGTTGATTAAGGTTGAGACAGTGGTGGGTTCTATATGCTGTACCAGTGGCAAATCTGGCAATGTGATTATAGCAGCTAGCGTATTTGTTCAAGTCAGTTTTACTCAAGTTTGTGAATAAGGGGGAAGCATAGAGGAGCAAAGTAAGTAGGTGAGTGCAGGCAATAACAGTCCTAGCTAGGGGAGTTAGGAAGGGTTTAATCTTGTAGAGAGAACCAAGTTTTTTATTAAGTGTTTTAATCATATGGTTAATATGCAAGTCAGACTTAAGGTTATTGTCAACTATTACACCTAGGAGCTTGGTCAAGGGATCTAGAGAAACAATAGTGCCTTTGTTAGATTTTATGGTGAAGGTCAGTCTGGTGGACCTTTATGATGGGGAGAATAGCAGCAACTTAGTTTTTTTGGTATTTAACATGAGACAGTGATTAAGAATCCGATTTTCAACTGTATTAAAAGCATTTTGGGATAAAGACTGCAACTCTGTTGGGGTTTTCTTTCTTTTGTATTATGAACTTTCTGTAATGGGAGTACAACAGCTCTAACTACTAGCCTTGTATGACAATGCCTATATTCCTTGTATATGAAGAATGGAAGGCAATGAGCCATATCTGCTATATTACCATGATGTATTTTTTTCAGTAATGCAAACACTGATAATGATGTGACTCAAAATACATTCCCAATGTCTGAACATGATCACTTAAAGAAACAGACAGACTAACATGACTCATGACAAATATCCACATGTTAAACGTTACATTACTAAAAATGTAATTAATAGTAGGTAACTGGCAAAACTAAATGTTAATTGAAGGCATAATTTGACAAGATTCATTCAGTGGAATTGAACTAGTTTTTTCCACCCCACAGCTGACCATCAGCCATTAGCTTCTTTCCTTGTTCACTGGGTCAAGAAGACCTACCTTAGACTCCCCGGGGCTCCACCCAACATATATACAGAGCCGGGTAGGAGAACTAGCATGCTGTTGTAGTGTTATACTACTATCAAGAGCGTGACCAAATCCCTTTTCTCTGTGTCAGCCTTGTAAGCAATGCAGTCATTTATTTTAGGATGTGCATGCTGCTTTCCACACATACTCAACCTTCCCAACCAAGTGATGTTCCACATGCATTATAGAGCTTGTCGCACTGTCAACACTGCTGCTACAAGGAACATAAGCTTTTTTTAACACCCATGATGGGCAAGCAGCTATCAGCCACTCGCTCCCATGTGTCCTACCCGGGTCTATATTAGAACGTCAACAGGGCAGAAGAGCGAACACCCTTATGCTGACACAGCTTAACCAAAACCACTAAACATCAGATGACCAGAACAGTGATTTTTTTTTTCCCCAGGAAAAAAATTGCTGGGCCAACAAAAAAAAAAAAACAAAAAAACCAACAGCCAAGATAAAGTGGGGGCTTTGCCCACCACACCACCCCTACATAAATATACCAATTTCGAGAATGCTCTACAGTGGAGGAAATGGCAAATTCCCGACAATGGCCCAGGGGAAAAAAATCGCTGTTCTGGCCAGCAAGATTTAGTAATTTTGGTTAAGCTGTGTTGATGTAAGGGCATTCGCTCTTCTGCCCTGTCAACATTGTAATATAGACCCGTCCTACCCAGCTCCTCCAGCCCCCATGCCACTTGTTGACCATACATTCTCTGAGGTGGAGTAGTGACTTTCTCTCTCTGTACCATGCAGCTAGTTGGAATGAATTAGGATCACAGAATAAAGCTGATAATTAAACACAAATCCAAGTAGTCTGCCAGCATTGCAGGTATAAGCCAAACAACATCAGAGATGTGAATCAGTGCCAGTGATAGTACACAAAATAAATTTTGAAAATAGTAAAAAACTTTAAAAAAAGTTAAAAGAAATATTCACAGGAAGAATGAGCAATGGCATATGTATTCCCAGCTATGATAATAGGTTCAGATAATGGCATAGTTTGTGACAGTCATGTTAAGTTTTTATTCATAGACAAAAGAAAAGCAAGGACAGCACACAGAATGTTGCATTACTCACTGATGTTGCAAGTAAGAGAAGTATATGCAAAACTGAGTTTAAAAACTATAACCCTCAGCTGCTTTATGAAGTCTGTGCATGTATGGTATAATATTTGTATAAACCAAACAAGACACATTAGTGGCAACTGTAATTTTTCTCACCAACTTATCCACTCACCTATCTATCCATTCTTTTTGTAAGTCCCATTCATACATTTTCAGTACCTGTTTACTTCCAACTCAGGATTATAAACCTGAAATGAAAAAAAGTGGGCCAGATTCCATAAAGCTTGCGGAATCCAGTACATTTCACCTATATCAGAGTAAAACGTGTTGTAATATGTAAATATACCACAGGAAACTCAGAATAGCTCAGCCCACAATGAGTTCTGCAGTAGCAATGGTGCACTAGACAAATCTACAAGTAATCTGCAAGTAATGATAAATGGGTGTCAGAGCCTGTTGTACATTAACAAAGTTACAGAAAGATGATCACAGTTTAAGCATCCTGTTAGTTATACAGACATACATAAAACAGAATCCATCCAATAAGGTTAAGGACAACTATGGAATATTATAGCAATAACCAATGATGTCTGTGTGGTATATTGAAGATTTACCCATGGTTGCTGTGGTTTAATCACAAGGGCGAAGCCTGAGTGATTAAATAAAGGCAACCATGAGTAAATCTTCAATATACCACACCACAGAGTTGGTTATTGCAATTATGCAATGACATTATTTAAGAAAAAAAATACTTACTTTTCTTAAATAATGTCTTTGTATAATGATGCTGTGGTGCCATTCCACATTTTCTCTGGTATCCTGAGGTTTTACTGATGCACTGTCCATGCATATTGGTCTTGTGTCCACATTCCTATGCTGTACATCAGTGCTGTGTAAAGGAAGCAATGGAGAAAGGAAGATCTCCATTGCTTTTTTTTTTTAATTAAGAAAAAAGAAACTGGGAGACTTTAAACACTGGGAAGAGACGGGACATAGAAAATAAAAGGATGATCATGTATGTTTCTTTAGTTTTGCAGAGCATACCTGATTATCCTTTTATTTGTCGCTCTGCCATCTCGCTCATTCATTTCAGGTCTTCAGTTTCGTAAATGTATTTAAAAAAAGAAAGAAAAGTAAATTTTTATGGGATATACTTATGGAAAAAAGTCTGGTTGAATATATTCTCGGATTTAAAATGGGCATGCTGGTTGGGCTGACCAGTCAGCGTGCTCCATTTTTAATATTAGTGGCCATTCATTGTAGAATACTGAATCCATAATGATATAAAACAGAAAATAAACTATTCCAATGTAAATTGCATGGCATTCATAATACATTTGTCACAAAGTTGTTGAGAAACATTACAGACAACTATGGATATTGCCTTTATTCAGTTACTAACAAAAACAATCCTTTTTCAAAGCTCCAATGTTTGTAATGTATATCATCAGTATTTTCTGCAGTAAGCTTAGAGACAAATATAAATATCTCCTTAAACATATACTAATAACTTGCACTTATGGATTCCCACAGACACTTTAAATTTTCTAATAAAAAAATTAAAGGTGAAGAGCAATAATGGCCACATCACCACAGCTAGCATTTGATAACAATGGGTTTGGGAGTTCTATGGAAAGCACAAGCAACATACACAATGAAGGAAAATCAGCAAGAGAAAAGAAAATGTGGGGTATGGAAAAATCTGAGGAAACGTCAGACGGACATGGGCACATTTTTTTTTTAAGGAATAGAAAGAAAGGTAGGATATCACAGCAGGAATACCCACAAAACAAGTATCATATCCCAAGACAGAAAAAGGTTAGAAAAAAACAGTAAAGACCAGTAAGATACACAGATGGAACACTGCACAACATGGACAATGAAAGGTGGCAGACAGAGTGGAGATCTATAGCAGCCATAATGAAATGCAGAAAAACATATCTACCTATGCACTATCATGTATTGACATGTTACAAACTGTGTAACAGTCATACCTGCATGTGTATGCCCAATGGTAGATGTGTGGTAGAGGGTAATAAATTAGGATCATGGTGCAAACTGGATAATTAAACACAAATCCAAGTAGTCTATAAGCAGTGCAGGTGTAACACAAGCGACATCACAGATGAGCACATGCAGGTCTAAAAATGCTAGATAACTCCAGCAGAGAACAGAACTAAACCAAACCTACAATCATGCATGTGAAAGGCAAGCAACCAAGCACAGTGCCAAACAGAAGTACTGTGGAAAAGCAACAAAATGGCTGCTATATATACAAGTAAGTGTACACAACCCAAGTAAACATGCAATGGTATATGTTAAACATATATGCCATGCCAAAGGCAACATACGGGTGTAGATGTGTATGTATAACTGTCAGTGGAATAAATGGAACATTCACTAAATATAGGTCAATACACATATACAAACACCAAGGACGTAAGAATATTTACAAAAATATAACACTACAGCTTAATAAATATAGCAGGTTGTGCACAAGGATGTCAATAAAGTACAATGGCTGACAAAAGTATAATGAGTACGAGGACGTATTGCAGGCAGTAGCCAGAGACTAGTGTGCAGATGTCCTGCATCATAAAATGGCCATGAAGTTGGCACATGTTAACTGTGTCAAACCTTATACATGGCAATGATCAATAACTGCAACAGAAGCAAACATATTTGTAAGCTACAACAGGGAAATATATAGGTGGAAGGGAGGTGGACAGCCTGGGCCCACATCATGGAAAAGCAGGCAAGGTAAGATGGCACACTGCAAATACATGTGTACAGCTCACATAGTGCTATAGAAGACAAAAAAAATGCATTCAACAACATGAAATATGTACTTTTCATGGGCAGAATAATTGCGGATGTCCACAGAACTGAACATATGTATAAAACACACATATACAATAATGTGCAATCATGTAACATCAACATACATAGGTAAGCAAACAAAGAATTTCAAAAGCAAACACATATACTGTCATGAATAAATGAACACAGGTTTATGTCACCGACCGTGCTCATTACTGAGTAGAGGACACTTCTGTGAGCATCATTACAGCACATCAGTGGTAAGTCAGTGAATGCTCACATGTCAAAGGTACAATTATGTTGTCCCTCTTTTTTAATTTTGACAAGGTTTCTAATACCATGACAGGAATGGACCCCAATCCTAAGTCAAAGTATGTTTTAAATTCATGAAATTAGTATTGTTCCAATCTTTGATGTCAGCCAGAAGTGTTCTTCGCAGCACTCACAATGTGCCCTCTAATGACTCCTTCTGCAATTTGTATGGAGTTACATGCATTGGTAGCATGTCTAAATATGACTGTAGATTCTTTTTTTATAAGACACATTGCTCATACTACTATTGGGGCTGTCTGGGTATCAGTATTCCACATTGTTCTTGTTTCTGCCTGCAAATCCTGATATTTTATGACTTTGTGTCTCTCTGTACACAGGACACTGTAGTTACTGGGTGTGATGATTTCAGTGATCAATGCTACTTTTGTCTTCCTTTCATGGACCACTATATCTGGTTTTCTAACATCTGTCTTTTGAACTGTTGGTAATGGGTGATCCTATATGATGTAAACCATCATTTTCTGTGATATTTTGTGGCATGTTTCCAGTATATTTCAGCCACTTCAGTACTATAATGTTTTCACAATCCCTAGTTCAACAGTATTGACACATTATTATGCCTTTCAGTATACAGTCCTTCTGCCATTAGTATGTCACAGCCAGCAATGAGGTGCGCAACTGTTTCCACTTCTGTTTTACAAAATCTACATTTGTCTGTTTCTCCACATGTTCAATGGACTTTGTAAACCAGCGTGTACGTAGCCCGCTATCTTGGGCCACCAATATTAATCATTCCTGCATTCATTCCTGATCAACAGCAGGTTCTTCCAGAAGTTTTCTATACTTGCTACTATATTTATGCATTTTCCACATTTCTTGCCTTCTCATCTGGTCTTTCACCTTATATTCTTTCTTTTGTTTTTTGGCACATTCAGTTGCTGCCTGAGTTTTATCTACTTCTGGTTTGAGTTCCATTCCAGTTTGACGCTGATATGCTTCTGCTAGATTAAGCAGAGAAGTCATCTTAGATTTATTCCCCTCATGTTTCAAAAATTTCACTACATTTGGATCTTATGAAGTCAGCAGATATGTGTGGAGTCCCACGATTGCAGATTTATACATGTAATCAATTTCAAGGACGCCTATCCCTCCTTTGGAATGGAGAATATATGATTTTGGTATGCACTGATTTTTATAAATCATTTGGTGAGCATGAAGCATCCTTCTTGTTTTCCTATCTAATCTATCCAACACATTTTGGGACTAGTCAATCACTCCAAAACTGTAAGTTAGGACAGGAGGAGCAAATTGGTTTATAGCTTGGATTTTGTTCCTAGATGTCAACGCCACTTTCAGGATTAATTTAAGTCCTCTAAAGTATTCCTTACTAAGTTTTATTCACATTTGTTCCTGTTTTATTGTTGATCCTTCATCATTTCCCAAATTGCTCAAGTGCTTTTATATCACATTGTTGACCCAAACTGATATTTTCCTGGTGCTGAAGTTTTCCTGCTTTAAAGGTTGCTGTTGCACATTTATCAAGACCAAATGGCATTCGTATATCATCTGAAAAAGTTTTGACAACTTGCAGTTGTACTTTCAGTTCATCATCTGATGAGCTGTACAGTTTTAAACCATTGACAAAGGGAAGATGAGAAGTCTTTACACTTTGTTGTTTTCTAGGAGACAAATTATAGCTATGGCCTAAGCTGTTAAGTAGACAGCTTAATGGGTTAAGGGCAAGGCAGAATAGCAAGGTCTATATTATATGAACAAAAGTTCATATAATTGAATGCTGTAATGAGCAAAAATCCCTGAAATCGAGATGCGTGCTGTGGGATTGCAGTACAGTGAAGACTGAAGTATTTGTCCTTTCGTCACTGTAGTGCGATCTCAGAGTCAGACTATATATTTAGCGGGGGGGGGTTCGATTTCTGGGATTTTCACTCATTAGAGCCTTCAATTATATGAACTTTCATTCATATTATATAGACCCAAATAGCAGCGGTGACAGAGAGTCACCCAGGAATATCCCCCTTTGAATTTTTATCCCTGGGATAATAATTTGTTCTTTATCATGGCTTAATTGCAAAGTGGTCTGCCACAGTTTCACGGTCACTGTAATGTAGTCAATCAGTGTAGGGTGTATCCTATACATTTTTAAGCACTATTTTATCCATGAATGTGGGATTCTATCCAATTTTTTTTTGTGTTAATCCATGCCATACTAAGATTCTTCCCCAATTTAGAGTTCTCCACTGTGACTTTATTCAACAACAAATGATCCTGTGATCCATATGACTTTCTTTTACTGCCCTTTTGTTCTACTAACATAATTGAGTTTTTGTAAATGACTATAAACTCTGTCAGCATCAATTCCTGTGTATAGTTTATATGTCATTGGAAGGCAAGTTACTGGTCTATAATTTTTAGGATAGCTTGCAGGTTCACTCTTAAGTAAGAGCATTGTTTTTCCTGTTGTTAGCCAGGTTGCTGTGTGTTTGGGGTGTGCATATAAATAGTTCGTACTCATGGATAAATCTTCATGCAAAGATGTTAATACTTTTAGCCAAAAGTTAGGTACTGCATCTGGGCGTGGAGGTTTTCCAATTAGAGGCCTTTGTTAACTTTGTTTCAATCTTTCTGGCTGTTACTTCATCCCATTTCATATCCTGTACCTCTAAACTTCTTATTCTTTCTTTTACTTCTATCCATTTAGTATCATGCAGTGCAGTGGTGCAGCAGTAGCGTTGTCCCCTCACATCACGAGGTTCTCCGGTTCAATTCGCAGGTGGGCTGCCTTCTGTGCACCTCCCTGCATTTGTGTGCATTTCCTCTGGGTGCTCTCGTTTTCTCCCCCATTAGAAATACATGTGTCCAGAGTGATTCTCCCCAGGCCTCTGCTGAAAATTGGCTTTGTTCCAAGTCAAACTTTACTGGTTAACAAATGTGAAATAAATAAGTCTTTGGTATGTTCCACAGGATCATCAAAGATACTTTTCCAAAATGTATCTGTTTCTTCTTTTTTTTGGCAGTCTTTCAATTCCTTTTACCTTGTTTCCCACTTGTCTATAAAACTTTTTGGGCCATCAATAAATTGCTTATTTTGTACTTTTCCTTTATATTTATCTTCGTATCTTCTACGTTTTTCTGCCTGTGCTGAAATTTTTAATTTGTTATTTGTGATAGTGCATGATAGATCCTGGTCTGTTGTAATACTGCTCACTGATTTTATCAAGTCTATCTTTCTTAGTAATTTTGTTGATCTTTTTCCTCTTCTATATTCTTCTAACAGTGACACATCTTATCTTAATTGCTTTATAGTTTTCTCAATTCAATACTTCCATGATGGTATTCAGTTTCTCCCCTTCCTTTCCCTCCTTTCCCTCACTACCCTGTGTTCTTGTGTAGGACATTATCAGTTATTAATTTAGCTGGACAGTAACATATCCTGTTTACTTCTGTTATATTGCATGGATCATTATGGACAGTCCTAATTACTGTGTTCATTTTTTTTATCAAACTTCTGACTTTTTGGGTTTTATTTACCTTCTGCAGTCTAGTTCTTTCATTGATCTTAATATGTCTATCTATGTCTATTAAATCAAACAACTCTTCTCTTAACATATTTTATTCTAATCTGAGGGCATTTTTATTTGTTTTCCATTTCCTGCAGGCATTCTATAGAAAGTTCTATAGCATCTTCATGTAGAACATTCTCTTCACTTTCATCTTGTGCCATCCATCGCTCTGTCAAATGAGAACTCACCGGCCTATCACTCCTCAACACTGACTGCATCAAAGTTTCCACAGTTTCAGGTTCCTTTCTTTGCTGTCCAAGTAAGGAGAACATTTATATTGTTCTTCTGTGGAAGTTTCAAACATATCTTCATATGGCACGTGACCAATTGCTTCCTGTTCCACTGGTTTCTCCTTAATTTGGATATCCCTTGCTCTAGCTTGTTGTGGTGCATTCTGAATTAAATCTAGTACACTGAATCCTTCACTTTGCCGGTACTCCATAACCTCAGTTTCTATTTCTTTAACTTCTCCATTAATAATCTCCTTTTCCACTTTTCCTCTTTGTCTTCTTATTTTTTTGTATTGTAAAGTTTTCCATGTCCAGATTCCTTTGCCTGTATTTCTCTTCAAATATCTTTGGTGCTGCTAGTTTTGTTTATGTTAGTTTTGCTTTCCCCTTTCCATAAATATTGCACCATATCAAATCTCTTTTTCATCTCATGTCCATATTTCCTCTTCAGATGTCTTCTGATCTTCCTGCTTCTCCTTACTTTGGGGACACACTCCATTATGCTGTGATGTAACCTCTATCTTCTACACCAAATCCTTCACTTCACAGGCACTCCATAATTTCTCTCTTAATTATTTTGTATATCCTGTGTCTGGAAATTCTGGGCTGTTTGCATAATAGTAACAATACATAATTTGTTTCTTATCCTCAATAGTTCACTTTGTCATCTTTATGGGTCTTCTTTGGCCTATCAGTTTTTTTTTTATTTTTGTGGACTACTACTTCCTTCTACAACAGAGGGGCCATCTTCCGACTGGGCCTGGCCCCATTATAAGAATGTGTCTGTATTTTGATGATTCTACACTGTCACCTTGTCCAGTCATGGCACCAGTGTGCCCACCAGGATTGGGTACTTTTTCATCTTGGGTCTCGTGCACCCAGCTATCTGTTTTTAATTTTGAATCTACTTCTGTCCATAATGTATGCTATGTAAATACAGTCTATATATCAGTATCCTCGGTGAAATTTTGTGAAAAACAGGGCCCACCTTGTGAAGGTACTCACTGAGACTTGAGGATGAATTCAGTTTCAGCAATAATACTCTCCTTTACTTGCTGACTTATCATCTCTCCATTCAAAGATCCGACTATGTGCACATGTGCAATCAGTTAATGTGTGCAACTATTTGCAGAAGGTGTGAAATTATGTGAATAAGTAGTGGAAGTGGAAACCTAAGATACAACAAACACAACACAATGTACTGTAAAAGAATAAATAATCTGTTATCACTGCATATAGATTGATGCAACACTGCTGTTTATGTAGTCATAAAATTAGGACTGCATATACCTCTAAATGATCCCATATAGCATCGGTATTGCCAACCCATGGCACGTACCACATTGTGCCAATGAGGCATCATGACAACCATCATCCAGAATGCAAGGGGAATGAAAAGTCCTTCTGTTGCACATACATGATATAGCAATACACAATTCCAAGCCTTAGACAGTGGTAAAGATGGATTATGGATAACACATGTCGTCTGTCATTTGCCCCTTTAAAAAAAATGCTTACAGGCTACATCTTGCAGCAATAGCTGCAGGTTAACTGCAACAATGCATGGATAGCTAAATGTGGGAGGAAAGTGTAATGTGTTAATGTGTATCGTGCACACATTGAAACAAAAGTAAATGTCAGTGGCAATAACACATAAGCATGACAGCTACATGGTATGCATGCACAAGAGTCCATATACAGTCCAATCAATTATACGGCAATCAGCAAGTTGGCAGCATAACACAAGTGGAGCACACAGACAATAATTATGGCCCAGCGGGACCAGGCTGATAGGGATAAGACTCCTGAATGAACTAATGAGCTATGTCCCCGAATGAATCATGTATAGCCAGTGCCATATCCTGAAAGAATGTCCTCATCTTGTCCCTCATCTGTGTTTGGAACACATTAGTCATAACCTCCCAGATCTCCTCCAAATAATCATTTTCTTTCCAGTCATGTCATCATCTCCTCCAGACTGTAGGCATGATGGCTCAGGCAGGGCCAGTTCCAACTTCCTCTTCATGGTAGTTGTCATCATCACCATCATCATCAGAAGCTGCTGACAGTGGTCTGGCATGCATTTATCATTGTCTGACAGAAGAATGCCCATGGGCCCCATTCTATGTCAATATTAATTGCAAAACACAACAGAAAATAAAATGAAATGTCTATCATGCAGAGCATCCCTATGCAGAGCAAAATATGAAAATGATGAAAATGCATACAGGGACTGACACGCGTCCATTATGGACAGAGGTAACTTATAAATGCCTGGACCTCAATGTTCTACTCATAAGCAGGACATTAGAATTCCTTTATGAAGACCTGTATAAGCTTTGAGACACACACCTGGGTCATTAGTTTTGTAAAAATGTATGAATGTCCAAATCTCAACATTGTGCTGCCTGCATATAATGATTTATAAAATAAACACCACCAAGTGTCATTGTTAAAATGAGGAGAAAGTGATTTGACAATATTGTGGACAATAGGCAAGACATATGACAAACATTTGAGCAAGACAGCATGGTAATTGTCTGAAAAAACATCAATATAATGAATATAAGATTAACAAATATTTTATATGTTCAGTCACCGGAGCTTGTGTGATATATGACAATGTAATATATGTTCTACCAACAGTATTGCATATGTACAAATGTATGTATTATCTATCTAAAATTAGTACCAATCAGTAGCCTGAAAAATACAAACATTATGGGGTTTCTTGGTGATTATGAACTGCTGCAAAGAAATGTCTGTCTGCATACGTGTCAGTAAACCTAAGCTAGAACTGTGTTTTAGCAAAAACACCCAAGGTGTTGTAAGCATGTGCAAAATGACTGTTGAACTACAGGGTGTGCTGATTATGAACTGCTGCAAAGAAATGTCTGGCTGTACAAGTATCAGTAAATCTAGGCTAAAATGGTGTTTTAACAAAAAGATCCAAGGTATTGTAAGCAGATATAATACCAATATAGAACTGAAGGGCGTGCCACATAAGCTATAAACAGCAGTGCAAGCACTGATACAGCAGGCACCCATTTAGTCTGTGAAAATGCACCCTATGCATAAACAGATCAGTCACTAGAAAACACAGCCACACAGACAACTGTGCTAAGACATGCATTATAGACATAAGTCAAACAACTAAGACTTGTATCAAAACAGCTCCCATTATTAAGGTTGTGGAGTAATTATAAAGCTGTGTGCTGAAACAATAATTTAATCCCCTGGGATCCCACCTGTGTCCCTGTTGAACAGGGGAAACAGTTGCTGACTTTATGGGAACATGGGCAAAATTCTTGGATAGCCTTATAAGGACCTTCAGGCCAACAGCGTAGTATCATTCTATGAACCTATGAACCTGTGTTGTTTTAACATTTTTTGGATTTAAATTACTGTTTTAAGCATAGTTATAGTGAGATAATCTCATTTACCTTACTTATGCATGATAGGTATTCCTTCATTCTAATCAATATACATTTATTGTGAAAAATGCAGACTTGTAAACAGGATCAGATGCATTTCATTTTATAAAACAGAAAAAATTGTCAACATACTCCTCTCCCTCAACTATTCTTGAAGACGGTACATCCTTTCAAAGCACAGAAGTCAGTTCCTGGTCCAATCTTCCTCACCTGTAAACAGAAATTTTGAATGATGTATTCCTCAAATAACAGTCATATATATTGCCCAGAACAGTTGCTAGACAATTTATTCATGAAGAATGTTAGATAATTACTATACACAATTTTCAGTGTTATATACAGGTTTTAACATCTTAGAACATAGATATGAGGACATGACATTCACAACCTGCAATTAAATTATACAGCAAAATTCTAAATTCTGTAGGAAGGCTCAGTATGCGTAGAACAGTGACACTTACAGTAGGGATCTACAGGTTGCCTCTGCACCTCAGTGACCCACCTTAAAAGCTCCTCCATGCCTCCGATGCAGGTCATCATAGCAGTGGTGAACCTGCACTCCAATTTTGTAGATTGCAGTCCATCTTCTGTGCTCCCTCGCAATCCAGTTCCATACATCTATCATGGTGAAGCTTCTGGGTCTGGCTGTCATTCATTGCTCCAATCTGTTGTACACAGTCAACATATGGGTCATCTCCTCATCAGTCAAGTTGGGCACACAGACACATCTCAACATTCTTAAAGTAGCCATCATGATCCACAAATGAAAAAAAACTCTGAAAACTTCAAGCACAGAGAAATGCTCACGGAGGTACCACTCAGTTCACTGTTAGCAAAGGTTAGATCTGTAAGTGTATCAAAACCAATATTTGAAGGTGGCACTGATTTCATGTTATCAGATCATTGGCAGATAATTGGCATGTACCACACATGGTAAGATTTATTGATACCACTTGGGTATTTCCACAGAACATCTGGGTGTTATGGCACGTGAAAACAAGTTATGCATATGTGCACAAATGGGATTCTAAAAACTTGCATTTGAATAAACCTTATTGATTATTTTTGACACAAATGGTACTTAAAGGTGGGTGGACATTAGGTGCACTTTGATTCTGTGATTTGGAGTGAGAGGTACATTGGCAATTGGTAGCATTTCTGTTTTTGTGATTGTTAAGTCTGTTCAAGTCAGTCATTTACTGTTTTTGTGATTCTTAAATCTGTTCAAGCCAGGCATTTCCAGAGGTACTTGTTTAAATTATATTTTACTTAAGATGTTATCTTTAACAAAAGTTGTCATAAATTACTGGAGTGATGTTTGTTTGAAATTTATGCATACAGGTGTTGCTATTTTAAATAATAGATATCTGTCCCATATGGAGTTGTATAGATAGATTTACATTGCAAATGTTAACAGTATATAAAGGTAGAATCATCTGCAGTTCTTACTGGAGATTCCTTGCCCTCTGGTGTAACTATAGAAACCAATAGATTCTGACGCTATCAATATATACTATGTTATGTAAACAGGCTTATATTTCAAGTTGTTCCTGCAATACAGATGTATAGTATGCCTCCTCACACTTACCCTCAAAAGACCCTCCAAAGCTGCTGTTAAAAAAGGAAGAATTTGTAGAGCATATAAAATATTGCAGGATAATATTGCATGAATATTGCAGGTAGCGTTGTCGCCTCACAGTTAGACGTTGCCCTTCGATTCTCAGTTAGAGCGTCTTCTGTGTGGCGACATGTGTGAATGGGCGTTCCTTCATTGAAGGTTGTGCATTAGGCCCGTCAAGCCAGCACAGAAAAACCTACTGCCAATCATTAGCAGACCGGAGTTTCGCTGTGGCGACCCCTAACCGGGAAAAGCCGAAAGACACAAACATAAAATATTGCAGGATAAGTATAAGAATCAATCAAAGGAGGTTAGAAAGGATTGGGAAGAGAGCTTGGATAAGCAATTCACAAAGAAAAAATGGGGGTGGGCATGTGTATGTCTCCCAAATATGCAACAAAATATAGAAGATTTAGGATTTTTCTTGGAAATGTTTACATACATATTTTTTATACCCCAAGTTGACTCCAGAGAATTTTTCCTCAGGGAGACAGTAAATGTTGGAGGTATGATGGGGAAGAAAGAGATAATTTGGAACATATTTTCTGAGAGTGTAATTAATTGGCAGACTTTAAAGATTCCCTGCAGACTACTCTGTCGGACATGGTGGGTGGGCGGATTGATATAACTAGGGAAATGATCTTTCTGAGCTATGGTACAGAATCAGAATTGCCTAGACATAGTAAGGCCTTGCTGGGTCTAATTATGGTGGCTGCCAAAAAAGCAATTACTAGAAAATGGAAATCAAAGTCTAAACCAACTGTACTAGAAGTAGTAAGTATAGTAACAGAGATAGTACAACTGGAAATAGGATCTTTAGAAGAGGGTAGGAGCAATTTACATAAGAAAAAAATGGAAATTTTGGGAACAGTACAAACAGGGGAGGAATGAGGTTTAAAAGAAGGCAGAACTTGAATGAGCTATGTAATGTTTGACTGACAATGATTGGGTGGATTATAAGTGATATATAATGTTTGCAACTGGGATTGCATCAGTATGGTTTGTGATGTAAAATGCTTGCAGCCATGATTGTGTCATCCCTTGTTTGGCACCTATGTCTCTAATGGACACAGGTAACCTGTAAATATTTCATCTCCCAGGCCCATGCTTACACTTATCAAGGGTATCAGAACTTGTCAGAGATTTGGGATGCATGGCAAGGCGTAAAAAGGCCCTTGTGGTTGTTAGCTTAGTAAACACCTATGAACCTATAAGACAGCCACCTTCAGTGAAGACATCTGATGTCATACAGGGATGAAAGAGAAAAAACAAATAACCATAGTAATATATATATAAAAAGGTTACTGTCAGATATATATATATATATATATATATATATATATATATATATATATATATATATGGGTTCCCTTCAGAAGCTCGAAATACTGAAATCTCGAATTTCAGTATTTCAAGCCCAAGAAGCCGAATCCACAGAAGAGCAAAAGTTCACAAGCGCAAAATTCAAAACCTTGAATACCAGAGGTTTTGAATTTCACGCTTGCGGTCATGTCTTCAGGTAAGTATGTGTGTGTGTTAAGAGGTTTGGGTAGGGGCTGTGGTGTGTGTCAGTGTATTTTGTTGCTGTGATGTGTGTGTGTGTGAGGAGAATGTAGCTTGTGTGGTGGTGTTTTATGTGTGTTTGTATGTAGTGCGACATCAGAGTGAGAATATTTAAGTAGGGGGTGTGGGGGGTGCAGGAGGGCTTGCCCCCCTGCTTTGATGTAGTAGAGAAATTGTGTGTGAATGGTGTGTGTGCAATGTGTGTGTGTGTGTGTGTGTGTGTGTGTGTGTGTGTGTGTGTGTGTGGTAGTACCATGAAATTCAAAACCTCCAGTATTCGAGGTTTTGAATTTCACGGTTTTCAGGTTTTGCTGTTGTGTGGATTTGGCTTCTTGGTCTCGAAATACTGAAATTCAAAATTTCAGTGTTTTGAGCTTCTGAAATGAATCCATATATATATATATATATATATATATATATATATATATATATATATATATATATATACATACATACACACAGCATGCGTATTTACATGTCCGATGTTTGATTGTAACAAAAGTGAAAACGTGATGGTCACAGTAATATATTTCAGCTTTTACAGCCTAGACAATACATTACTCATTGACAAGCTATAATGACCTTCTGTGCATACTTCAGACATCTGACTGTGAAGAAAGTTAAATAAGTAAATAAAACCAAAGCCATAGACCCATTTACAGGCTATGATGACCTTATAGGAGCACCTCTGTAAAAGGCTGGTTTTAGACTACGTGTTTGGCAATGTGAGAAGTGGAGGATGTGATTTCTTACTAAGCCTGTACCAAAATCTACTTATACATCTGGGGGTCTTTGGCCTAGATATTCTTTGGTATATTTTGTGACTTATTTTTGAAAGATAATAACTTGCTGTTTTTGCATGTTTCACACAAGTGTTGTCTCTGTCAACATATAATTGCTGATTTTTTACATATCCGACACTGAATGTGCAAACCTATGAGTTTCCATAGGATCCACACTGTCCCTGGCATGCAGATACACACACACACACACACACACACACACACACACACACACACACACACACACACACACACACACACACACACACACACACACACACACACACACACACACACACACACACACACACACTTTCTTACAGCTAAATTGGAGAAATGAAAATTCACAAATGTCATGTCTTTGGAAAATTCAATGAAACCAATGCACATAGTTAAAAACACAGAGAGAGGGAGGAAATGCAGACTTCAGAGAAACAATCACAGCAGAGAACTCAGAAGATCAAATGCTATGTCGTGACAGCACTATTTGCTGTGACCCTGTGCCAGTGATCACTGGTTATCACACTTTTTTACCATGACATAGTAAGTGACAGATTGTGTAGTATGATGTTTCATTGTGACAGAATGCAAATTAAATTATAACAACTTGTAACATTCAAGTGTTTTGCAAAACCTCCCTGTCACACATATAGACACACACACACACACACACACACACACACACACACACACACACACACACACACACACACACACACACACACACACACACACACACATTTTCATCCACAGACATTCTCTGTACACATAAATTGCATCCACTTCATTTAATGCACACCTCAAATATATAATTGCAATAAAAATGGCCATAGTAAAGAGTTCTATCTTACTTCTCACACTGCTCACTACTTCTTCAATGTGAAATCAGTGACTGACTAACATGATCACAGCACTAGGATCAGTCATTTCCATTGGTGAACAGCAGTCATATCCAGAAATTATATCCATGCTATTGAGCGTACATCAGATGTTAGTGATAAAAAATTCTGTCCATAGTATTGTATTTCATTCAACTTTATTTCAGAGAAAAAAGTTGTCAGACTTCATGGGTTCATAGATGTATACCAGGCTAACAACCACTAGTTTCCTTATAAGCCTAGCTTTGGGAATCAAATGTGACACTCAAATTTGATTTATATATGTGGTAATTTACTGACTGCTTCTGTCCATCAGTTGGATGATGCAGTGGTGCAGCAGTTAACCTCAGAAATAAGTTCTCTGGTTCGATTCTTGGCTGGGGTGTCTTCTGTGCAGAGTCTGCATGTCTTCCCTGCATTTGCATGGGTTTCCTCTGGGTGCTCTGGTTTTCTCCCACATTCCAAAGACATGCATCTGGAGTATTTCTCCCTGGACCTTCACTGAAAATGGGCTCTGTCCCATTTGGACTTTCCCGGTAAATAAATAAATTATAGACATAGGTGCCAGAACATAGGTGAATTTCTGATTAGCGATTTATTCTTCACAGTTGCACTTAAATATGTTTAAGGAGAACATCTGCTTCACATGGATAGGGCGCCTGTTCCATCGAATGGGAATTCTTTGAGAAACATATCTGTTTTCCAACATGTCCTATTTATCTCACTAGCAAAATATAGGTCTTTTGATCAAGTAGTTCTGATGCTGTTTGTTCTGTAGACATGCAAAAGGTTCATCAAAGCAAGGCCCAGGGATACCTTGTACACAGGCAAAGATAACCTGAAGGAAGTTAGTATCATAACAAGTAAAGAGACAGGGCTTTGAGGCAATCAGAGTAGGGCCTTTTGTTTACTCCAAGTATTCATTTTGTAAGGAACCTTTATAGATGTTCCCATTTGCTGCATGTGCCTGGTCAGGTACAAACAAATAGAGGCATTGTACCCTATGATGAGTCTGATGAAGGCCAAGTACAGTGGTCCGAGGACCTGTCTGGACCTAGATTCCATGCCTTTATTTATAAGTTGAGCAAAACAGAAGGATTTTCTTATGACCTTGGACACATGTTAGTCAAAGGCTAGGTTACTGTCTACATAATCTCCCAGACCTTGACTAGTGAATCAAATTTTATGGGTATTTTATTGATGACATAGTTACCTGGGGTGGACAGCTTGCTAAAAGGTGCTATAATATATTTCTTGGCACTGAGTTGCAACCCATCACTTTGAAACCAAGTGTTTGACTGTGTTAGACCTTCCTAAAGGGTGTTTTCATCTTGTGGGCATTGAAAGACTGCTCCCAGTTTGCAATCATCTGCAAACTTGGTAAGCCATAGGCCTTTCCCATTGCCTATGAGCTCCTAGAAGCGGGTTTAGCACAGAACTCTGAGGGACTCCACAAACTGAGCAACAAAGATGGATTTTCCTATGACCTTGGACTCATTGGTTGAAGGCTAGGTTACTGTCTACATGAGCTCCCTGATTCCTGACTAGTGAATCAATATTAGGGGTGTTTCATTGATGATGTAGTTACCTGGGGTGGCCAGTTTCCAAAAAGGTACTATAATGTAATTTTTGGCATTGAGTGTTGACTTTGGCAACAAGCATTTGTATGTGTTAGGCCTCCTGAAGAGTGTTCTCATCTTAGGGGGATTCAATGACTCCCCCCATTATGCAATCATACACAAATTGGTTCAGTCAGAGTCCTTTGACATCTGCTTTGACATTTGAGAAGGAGATGCTGAAAATAAGTGGCAATTCTAAATCATAAAGCTGGAATTAGTTAATTAGAAAATGATGGTGAAGACCCATGTAGTATACTAAGGGATCTGCTGGTAAGACACCAACTGTACTTGAATCACTCTGTGCTTAATCCACAGCAGATCAATTCAGTTGCTGTTAAGAAGGACACCTACATGGTTTTGTGCGTGTGTGTGTGTGTGTGTGTGTGTGTGTGTGTGTGTGTGTGTGTGTGTGTGTGTGTGTGTGTGTGTGTGTGTGCGTGTGCCTGCACTTGCACAAGCATTCTTGACATGGCTGCATGTGGACTGACTCCTCAAGGGGGTTAAAGGAAGTAACCAATACATGAATGGATGATGGCACCTGTTCAGGTCACCATGACAGAGATTTCATGACACAGTCTTTAAATGGAATAACCATAAGGTTTCTCCTCCACAGGGCCCAACTAACAAAAGGTTATACTGGGATAATCACTAATGGGATACAGAGTGCTCTGGATAATGATGGTGGAGATCCAGTAAAATAGCCAGAGTATTGTGCATTTTGCTGGTTAAGAAGGAGGTGTTTTGGAGGAGCAGGAGGACTGAAGATTGGGGCAATAGCTAAAAAAGGTTTTTTTTCCCTCTGGTATAATCTGTCATGTCACTGTGATCCTGAAAGATCTGGCCCAGTAATTCCACTTTAACCATGGGATGGATTTTTACATAGGGTTACAGTGGGTGCTGAGTAACATGTGAATACTACTTTTACCCTTTTCTTTTTAGGCAAACTACAAAAATAGTGTCACAATTTTGAAAATGTTGGCTATTTGTACCTCAGGTAAAGTCCATTTTTCTTCCTATGACCAATAACATTCAAGTGGTCTTAACTGCATTTAATATAATCACAGTACAACTCTTTTTGAGTTTGGGCATTTCCCTGCTAATTTTTGAGTATGTTTTATAGTTACCATAACCCTTTATTTCAAAAATCAGACATTCTATAGCAAGAATTTCAGACATGCCATTCCATTCTAAATGCAGACTTTTAGATAGAATGATCTTTTCTTAACTCTACATGACCGAAGCTAAACACTTTGCTACTGCCATGTTATGTTTCAGATGAAAAAAAAATATGGTTAGTCTGGTTTAATTTTGTTGAGAATTAAAATGAGCAGGATATATCACAATCATAATGCCACATGCCTAGACCTGAACTTTTAACTTACTGTCATGGCAAGACAGTTGATTATGTATTAGGCATGACTTTGCGATCAAGTATTTAGCAATAAAGGGAAATGTGTATGCAGTCCCTAAACTAAATTCAGACTTTGCTATGAGTTCTGCATTGCCATAGTTAGTATATTTACAGATTGGGTGTTATGACAAAACGCACATATTCATAGGTGAGGGTGTAAGATCTTCTGTATAAATCCTTCATGTTGGTATCTTTTAATGCTTTGAGCTGTAATAACCAGTGTGTGTGAACATTTCTGTGCGCATGTTTGTCAGTGAAGGTTTTACACATTTCATGTACAGTTTTATACGTTTCATGTACAAGTACAAGACTTTCATTAAAATGAACCATAAGCTTTCATTATAAACCTGTCCTGTTTCAGAATACTCTAAATTTAGTGAATTATGGATCAAGCTGGTGTAAAAAGGAAAAGAACCCATTCGTGCTGTATCCATTTTCATCTGTCATAACCATAGGTCATTATTAACTATGCCATATAAGTTAGTAGAAAAATATGAAGTGTTTTACTAGAGCTTAGGTGTTTCAAAAATGCAGATTCTATATGAAAATAATGCTGAGCATAGTGTTTCTTTTTGTTGCATAGACGTTAGTGTTTAAATTGCTTAATAATGTCGCAACAACATAGTGCTAACAAAGCACAGATTTTGTTCTACTTACAATATTGAATCCTTGCTATAAGAATAGTTTTATCAAAGTCTTTGCCAAAGATTGACCTAGCATCTTGTGTAATGCTGTTCTATGCTCATAAAAATATATATTTATATACTGTTGTGATACCATAGTAACAGTATTTATTTATGTAGTTTTCTTACGGCATCCCTTTTAAACTACACTTCACATAGCCTCACAAAGGTGTAAATGACTCATTTAACAAGGTCAGTGGACTATGACCATAATGGTGTCATCTTCCTATTCTTAAACCAAAAAATGCATAGCAAAGTCAAAAACTGATGCCAATAAAAGTGGTTTGCTGTCAATTCTGAGAACAGCTGGACTGCCAACAAAATTAGATGGTTTTGCAGATAAAAAGAATGCAGAAAACGTGAATTACACAAGTTAAGCAACTAGGCATCTGATGACTGTATGGCAAATCTAACATTTTAGTGTGCTCTGATATTTTGCTTTTTGCATTACACTCTTGTTCAAGTAGATCCCAATTATGATTTCGTAAGCACTACTAGAAATCTGAGCATGATGCAAAAAAAAAAAAAAATCACGTGAGGTAGCAGCTAAATAAAATTTTACAGTCATCACACCATGATACTAACTTAAATGTTAAATTATACAATGGTAGATTTTTTTGTATGCAAAAATGTGCATGCTGATTGGTCAGCCGAACCAGCGCACCAGCTGTAAAATGGAACATATACCAATAGAAAAAAGTCCAGCAGCTGAAGACTTTCTTCTATAATGTATGCTATGGAACTCAATGCCATATAGTGTAAATCTTATTATTCTAACAGCTTTTTAAGTTTATAAGAGCAACATTTACAGTAGGGACATTTGTTCCCCCTTATTTAAGGCTTTGCAGTTTTTTTCAGCTAAGGGATCAAGAGATACATATGGAGGGCAGAGAAAATACAAGGAAAATCAGGTACATTATTGCCCTGTCTCTCTCATATCTCTAAACTGTCTGGATTTCACAGTCCACCCCCCCCCCCCAAAAAAAAGCAAAAGAGATCTTCCTTTCTTCATTACTTGCTTTCCACAGCACTGATGCACTGTGTAAGGATGGAAATATAAGTCCCATATGCATGTGCAGTACATCAAAAAAGTGAAAGAATCTAGAAATAAAAGTGAAAAACACCACAGTGCTGCTATACAAAAACATTATTTAAGAAAAGTAAGCAATTTCTTTCTTAAATAATGTCATTGCAAAATAGCAATAACTGACTCATGAGTGTTGGTATATTGAAGACATACCCAAAGTTGGCTTTGTTTAATCGCTCAGACTTCACCTTCATGATCAAACCACACCAACTGTGGGTAGATCTTCAATATATCACTCCCACTCATTGGTTATTGCTAACCTATAATATATAAAGGGATGCCAAGGCAAAACTTTAATTTGTGTTAAATATTTGTTTCACAACTGAGATCTGTGTTGCTTAACAGATCTCCCACATTTTAGACAAGTAAATTAATGTTCACACTAGCAGAATAATTCTTGCAAACTTAAACATAATCCCTGAGATTCAGTAAACTCTGTGCAGGAATAGCACTATTCTTGCAAGGAGTGGTTCTTGTCGTACAGCACAGCAGTGTTCCTTGCCTATTCATGAAGGCACTCTGCTGTTTAACCTACATGGACATGAGCAGTGAACAAGTGCAGGGGGTGTTCAACAAGTGCACAGACATTTAACATGCCCCCTGCACTCAGAAAGTGCCATATGGCACTTTCTAATACAATCTGGCATAATATTAGAGAGTCTGCGGACATTGAAATACATACGTCAGCAGGAAAGCAATGCAGGGGGTGTGTGACAGGTTCTGTGACACACCCCCTGCATTGTAAAAGTGCCATATGACACCTCTGCAACCTGCAAATGCAGGAAATGTGTACAAAAGCACAAATAATGGTGGATAAATCCCTGAAAAGGGACTCATCATACATATTGCCCTCACAAACTAAGAAAGTTAATAGAAAATAGGTCCTGCATTAGCATGAATTACTGAAGGATAGAAGTCTGAAAGCAAATGCATGCCAATATTCCCTGACAGCAGTCCATGTGGACAAAGGCACAAATAATGGGGGGACAAAACACTAAAAATAGGGACATGTCTGAAATATTGCCCTTACACACTTAGAAAGTTGATATAAAACAGGATATGTATTAGCAGGAATCTCTGAAGGATAGAAGCCTGAAAGCCAAATGTGTGCCATTATTTCCTGATTGCAGTCCTCAGTAACTTGTCAGAACAACACAATACTCATTATATAACATAATAATATAATATTATTTTTTTTTTCCTAGGCTAAGGAATGTTTGAGCGTAGCTAAGCGAGGGTGCACATCATGGTCCTCCACTTACCATAGCTTAAACATCCCATAAGAGATAAATACAAATACACAGGTGAAGTTTCAAGCTGTGATAGTGTAATAATTAGAGTCTCAGCTTTACATGCAAACATTCATGGCTCTAGTACCAAGACAGGCAAGTTATTTTTATATGGGATGGCAGTGTTAAAATATTTTTTTTAAACTTAAATTATGTAGTAGCCATTTTTTGTCAACTAGGGAAGTGTAGCTGGTGTACAATGTAAGTGTGAGTGCATATAACATGTGAAACCACCCATGTACACATAAGTGTCCCATACAGTATAGTCACACCCCTTGCCAATGTAAGTAAAGCACATAGAAAGATGGTCATGTAAAGTACATCATATACACTTAATAAATTAATTCAGTCTTCTGATATATTTAAAAAAATTAAAAGTGAACAATGGTTAGAAATGCTCAGCAATGCTTATCAGGTGTAACTATTGCTAAGATGTGCATGTTAAGCAGTAGGTAGATCAGCTAAGTGGGTTTTCACACTGTTAAATACTGCTCAACAACTTCCCCTTTAAGCAGTGTTAAAACCGGCACAGTGAATTTGCACACTGCTTAGTGGAGCTTAACCTTTTCAAAGTGGTCCATTGATAGCAAAGGGTGGGAATATCACACTATTTAAATGGTGCAGGCTGGAATACAGCCATAATCTGTTATAGTCCATCTGTGCAGATACAATGGCTTGTGTAGGAGAGGGAGTGCACTTTCAGGTGCAACGCTGGAGCATTCGGGAGTCCAAGGTCATGGCTGCAGTCCTAGTCAAAAACCATGAGGAGAGACTGCTGCAGGGCCAGTACCAGGGCTCTCTATACAAAGCAGAGGCCTGGGACCATCTCACACATGACCTCACTAGTGCTACTAGCATCACCCAGACTGGTGAACAGGTACAACACCACTATGCTGACCTAAAACATAGGAAGGGGGCACTCTTGGACCAATGGATCCAAGATGGATGGGAGTGGAATACTTCAGTAGTGTATAAGTATCACTATCAGGTAGTTTGTAGCAAATACTGGACTGAGAATGTGATAGACAGATATGCATAATGTGCATTTTTCTCCCCTACAGCTGCAGCAAAGAGGGCTGTGAATGTAGAAGCCCACAGTGACAGACTGCTGAGGCTGCACTGACAGTCTGGTGAGTACAAATCTATTTTGCAGTATATTGTTAAAATAGCTAAGAAGGAGTACATTGCTTACTACTAGTAGGTATAATGTTACTGTGTCAACTGAATAAGTAAAAAAGTATGACTGACGAATATTGAAGTACAATAAAGACCCTTAAAAAAACTAAACTATTGTGTTTATTCTGGTATGTTGTTGTAGACATATATAGAATGTATACAGGTTCTTCACAGCAAATATGGCTGCGACAGCATACATTAACTGAGGTGCATCTGTGACCAAGCTGTTAGGAGAAACTGTAGATGGTGTAGCTGTAAAATGAGATATAAATTAAATGTGAAATATGTACTGCACTAAGCTCTGAACCCTGAATAGTAACATGGAAAGTATCAATGTGTGTACCATGCAGCATTGCCTTGTGTTAACCTTTGCTTTCCAGGTTGTGGTAGCCCAAAGGAGTGATGCACAGTACAATAAATATCTGTCACGCATGCATCACAGGATTACAAGTTCAGACTGTCTAGCCAAGAGACTATTAGGTAGAAACCATAGAAACAAGACACAACAGTTCCCCAGTAGTTCAATGATGAGAAATAGCTTAGTTGTTAATTTTGCACACCCAGACACTGTTCGAATCCAAGGAGTGGTACTAAGACGTCTGTGCATATCTACACACAAGGAATCATAAATAAACGTAAAAACAGTCAGGTAGTGTTAACAGATATTTTCCCCACAGGTTTTACAGGTAAGTAAATGTTGCCAGTAGCTGTATGAAGGGTATACAAATAAACTGTGTGCAACTGTTCAACTGTCCCACCACATGCCTGCAAATGACAGCAGAGTAGGTACATACAATATGCACTCTTCCCGAATAATAGCTCTCAACTGTACAGATATTCACTGAATGTCCAGATATTTCTCTCATATTTTTGGACCGTTTTACATAAAGTAGTGGTGTCATAGCAAATCAGTGACAAACCATTATAGACTGAAGTTAGAAAATAATGATAGACATACAAATGTCAGATGTCATATCCATCAGAAATGTCATGCAAAAGCAAAACCTGTTATTTTATTAACTTTCTAAATTTGTAAGAGCAATATCTAAAAACTGTCCATATGTATGGGCCTTTATCCCTATGTATGGCTTTGTCCAGATGTCATGCTCTAAGAGGTTGAGAGGTATGTTTCTGATATATGTCTCTCAAGTGTCACACTGTCACGGCTAGTGGTCACTGCTGCAAATAATCCTGGACACAGATAGGAAACCAGTTGACGTATGCCAGTAGAACACTCACATAGCAGCTCAGGGTACCCATCCTGTGCCAGATATGTAATCTTGAAATGTACGAGTCCCCTCTAGTCATGTACCCAGAGTTGTCACAGTTTGCCTCATACCATTACATGCTAACAGTTTAATAGGCATGTTTGTACTATAGAAGCTATGGCCATAAGTAGATGTAAAGTGAGGGCAGACTCATAGAGTATTGAGCAGTACTGTTGTGGAAAATAGAAGCATAAACAGTTGTTAATGTATTTTCTGTCTCCACCAACCCCTCATCTGCATCACTAATTATTACGTAGACTAATTATTACATACATTACGGGTATGTTGTGCTCCAACCCTAATGTTGGGACTTGTTTTATATTATTGTTAATATGTTTGATTGCTTACATGTTAACATATCTTGTTCAAAGACCATTGCTGGTGGCTTGTTGTCATCAGTGTTACTGGCATATTGTTATGATGCATACTGTTGTTCCATGTATGCATGTGTTCTGTTTGCAACTGCTTCAAATCTGTTTTATGGGGTTAATTGCAACACCCATGCATGCTGTTATAACTAATCTTGAAATGTGTTGTTCATGACTAACCAACATATTTTGTAAAACCTCAAAACCATAGCACATCTGGGACCCAACACAGAGCTCTCTCATCTGCTGGTCTTGCACCACCTTCAGGTGGAACAGCAGCAGGGGACAGGGCCCATCCCCCCAGGAGCAGGCACAGACAGGAGGCTTTCATCTGCAGTCAGTTCTGAGGTTTGGTGCACAGCACCCTTAGATCTGAGTTTGGAGAGCATCTGCACCAGATTGAAGGCGGCCTGGTGCACCTCGAGGGGTGGGACGCCCCTCCTGTCTAGCCCTCAGTACAGCCACCTTTGGGGCCGTAAAGGTGCAGTGGTGACTGCCCATGGGTAGGGATCTCAGTCCCACTGTAACCATATGCTGGCCCATGGGCTTCGGATTACAAATATCCCTCCCCGTCAAATGTGTTTACCCTCCTCATGTGTCATATACTGCCCCTGTCTGCTGTCTTGTCTGTCTCCCTACCCAACCTACCTCCCTAGACATACCTACAATCCTTCCCAAACTCTCACCTTAAAAAAAAGAAAAGAGCATCTCTCCCAAAAAAAAAATGTGTCTACTTGACACATGTAATCCAGTCCAGTTGGCTTGACAACACATTTGTATTGTCCTCACCCCTCTCTCTGGGGTTTGAGTGTTCAAATTCACCTTCAAATTCTGTACAAATGCACAGCTGTTGCTGTATAAGAAATGGACAGCTATGGATCTTCCCTACACCCATCCTGCATACACCTAGCTATTTTTCATATTGTTTTTTCCCTCTGTGTGCCCCTTTTTCACCACTTTCCTATCATCCCTTTTTCTTTTCTTTTAAAGAAATTAGCGTGGGTGTAAGCGGGTGTAAATTGGAGTAAGTGAGTTTGCTGGATGCTAAATGAAGCCAACAGAGATTATGCATCTCTATGGTTAGCCATGTGTTGACATTGCTTAACATCACAAAAACACGTGCAAACCCACTTAAAGCTGCATTAATCACTCTGCTTCCATCAGCCACTGTTCTGCCTAGTAACAAAATAATTAGCCCTGCCAAGTCTCAAACCCAGGGCCCTATACACCACAGTAATGTACCACTACACCACATGAGCTGTAGGGATTGCTGATGTTTTTTCAAACATATCATGTGGTAGAGTCAGTAAAGAAAAAGATTCTGTAGAATCAGTCAGGTTTTGTATATGTACTTATACATATTTATATGTATGGAGATGCATATATATGGAAAAATATATACATAATACAAAAAGAGATATACATATAAACTCTATACATGTATATATATATATATATATATATATATATATATATATATATATATATATACATGCTCATAACATGTAATGGAGTCATACATCAGAACCATACCTCTCAACCTCTTAGTGCAAGAAATCTGGCCAAAGGCTATCAAAATGGGGAGACAATGGGCCAAAACTAGGGACATATTTTAAATATTGCTCTTATAAATGTAGAATGTTGCCAGAGTGACAGGCTTTGTTTCATCATACATGTTCTGAAGGATGTGAGTTCTGAAACTGAAATGTATGCCATCATTTACTGACAGAAATACTCAGATCATCACAGTGATTTACCAGGGCAATTAAAATAATGAATCTGTGGAACAGACCAGAAATATGAGCAGTAAACTTGGACATTCTGAAACAATCCGGCCAGTTGAGAGGTCTGCTCAGATCCCCTTAGTGCAACGAATCTGGACCAAGTCTGACAAAGTTGGGGGAGAAAGCCATGAAAATAGGGACATATCTGAAATACTGTAGTTAGTAAGCTGACAATGTTGCTGCAGTAACACCCTCCTGTCTGTCCTAATATATATTGACTGAAATAGCACAAGTCGAACACTCAATTACTTCTCACTAGTTAATGACTTAAATCCTCACATCATCCACTGATGTGTCAGAAATACACAACACTTATGGGGGCCAGGAAACAGCACATCCTACAAATATCTGGACATAACATCACATTAGGGAAACTACACTCAACTGCTAAGCATGTCACCAAGCACCATCTAAACTACAGTCAGACTGACACAACACTAACCCAAATCCGCTATGGGGGATTACACATGTATTTGCAAGTATATCAGGTAGTACAGGGATGTAACAACACTGAAAAACAGACACCAGTGTGAAAGTGCATACCCACAACCAGTTTCACCACAGTCACAGTGACATACTGGTAAGGCAAATGAACAGTAGAGTATAAGGACTATGTGAACAAAAACATCATCATGTGTGCCACTCACACACTACCCCTACATATACTGGTCCAATTCACAGTGTAGTATGATGCCTGACCATGGTATGGGACATGTCTCAGTCAGCCCCTACAAACATATACAGCTGATAGACCACCAGAAACTGGAGCAGCATGCACAGTCAGATAGAAAAGGAGCCATAACACATACATCTATCCCCTCTCTACACAGACCAAATAACATTTACAAACTACACAATACTGATAGTCTGTCAACAATCACCAGAAATACACAGACCTTTCAACTGTTCAGAGTCCCACATAATGTCCAGGCTTTGTCTTCATATATAAGGCCTCTTACACATAACATGTCTGGCATTCTGATACATCACTGGGATGATATCAGGAATGAAGGCACTAAATAATGATATACCTTACCTGTCAACCTCTTACTGCATGACATCTGGACAAAGCCTGACATACTTGGGGGGCAGAGGGCCTAAAACAGGGGCATATTTGAAATATTGCTATTATGAACTGTGACAGTTGCTGGTGTAACAGGGTTTGCTGTAACATATCTTTTCTGAGGGACATGAAGTCAGAAATACAAATGGATGATGCCATTTACTGACTGTTATCCCCACAGTATGCTACTGATTTTCCAAAGACAAAAAATATCTGAGAAACACACCAAACATGAGAGTCCAAAATTTGGCCATTCTGCGGGTAGCCCTACAGTTGAGAGTTATGTCAACTACATAACACTGTCAGACTTAAAATCACGCAGAAAAGCCATGTCCACACAAACCCTGTTAAACTAGCATTAATTCAACTGTATAACAGCAATACTTACATTCTGTCCCTGTGTATGGAACATTCTCTACCCCAGTTTGCTGGGCTGTCTCCACAGTTTTCATTGTAAGAGGTATTTCCAACTACCCTCTATGATGCTGTTATTCACACAACTCAATAAAGTCCTCCTCACAGGCAAGGAAAAGGAGCAACCCCCATGTGAAGTATTCAGTTATAGGAGTGTGTTGCCATGCCATTGGCTATAGGAATAACAACACAGCTGTTCTGCATGCAATTAGCAAGTGGGGGAGACCAATCGGTGCACAGGCCATCAGTTACTCATGAGCATACCTTACAAAAGGCAAACTACTGCCTATGTGAAACAGATGTATACCCTACATCTCATGGAGAGAAAGAGACAGACAGACAGACAAAGCAACCAACCAACACATATTGGAATCAAACCAACCATACTTGGAAAAAGGAATGTCAAACAAATAAGCATGTAAGGGAAAGCAGTAGGTTGTATGTAATAATGGGAAATAAGTCCAACAGATATGTCTCAACAAAACTTGTTGTACTGATTTATTGCTGATCAGAACCTATGGCCATAGCATTTGGGTCTGTCTGCAGTGACAAAGATCACAGCTCAAGCCTCTGAGTCAACCCAGGAAAGATGGCTCACATATGACTACTACTGGAGTGTGTGTTGAACAATACTGACTGTGACACTGCTAGGCCAGCTAATGGGACATCGTAGATATCCATATGTTAATTGTGAATACAACTATGATCTACATGTTTGTCTCAGAAATGTGAGAGACCTATACAGGGTATTTGCATAGTAAACTAGTGTTGCAGATGTGTGTGTTGAACTGCATGTGATATACTGAGCTCATACCATTCAACTGTCCAGTGTTATGCACACTGACCATATGTATGCCTCATATTTGCAGTCATTTACTCATAGAGTTGTGTTATGTCTGGCAAATCATTGGCAACCTGTGAAGGCTGACATTACAATATCTCCTTCTCTTTCTTTTGAGTATTCCTGTTAGGGGTCGCCACAGCAGATCATTTGTCTCCATTTCTTCCTCTCCTCTGCATCTTATCTGTCAGACCATCCACCTGCATGTCCTCGATTACCACATCCATACACATTATCTTAGGCCTTCCTCTTGTTGTCTTACTTGGCAGCTTCATCCTTACCATCCTTTTCCCAATATGCTCAGCATCCCTCCTCAGCACATGTCCAAGCCAACATAATCCTGCTACTCTCTGGCTTTGTCTCCAAACCATCCAACCTCGGCTGTCCCTCTAGCATACATATTCCTAATCCTGTCCACCCTCATCAAACCCAGTGCAAATCTTACACCTGCACTAAAAAATATTATCAGCCCCTACACCAGCACCCGGCCACTGCAATCATCCACTAGACTCCTAGTTCAAACATACAAGTCCAACTACTCAGCTGGGGACTCTCTGTCTGCCAACTCCGTTAGAAAAATATGCAACAGACTCCCAGCTGACTTGACTCTAGAACCCTCACTAACTCAGTTCAAAAACAAACTCAAGAAAATACTTCAAAACTCATTGGTTATGTCCTTGCACTAATCCCGACTAGTGACCTCTCTCTTTCTTAGTTGCCTTACCTTCAACTATTTCTAACTTTTTTTCTACCACTCCATTTCAAGAAGGGTCAATTGTATAACTGCTGCTCAGTGTGTCTTAAACCTGAATGTAATGTTATGTATGTTTAACTTTGAAAATAATGTTATGTTTTGTAAAGTGTTTTATAATAAGTACTATATGTGCTAAATGTTAGTATTGCTTATGACTGTAATCTGCTTGAAACTAGCATTTACTAAATGTTCAATGTGTTTTATTATCTTGGAGCTTTTCTCCCCGGGCCTCCGCTGAAAATGGATATGTATCCAGTCGGACTATCTCTGTCAACAAATGTAAAATAAATAAATAAATAAATAAATAAATAAATAAATAAATAACTCTGTCACTTCCAGCTCTGATTCCTGCCTTCTTGTCAGTGCCACTGACTCCAACCCATATAACATAGTTGGTCTCACTACCCTCTTGTGGACCTTACCTCTCACTCTTAATGGTACTCATCTGTAACAAATCACTCCTGACACTCTTCTCCACCCTCTCCATCCTGCCTGTACTCTCTTCTTCACCTCTCCCCCACACTTGTCATTACTCTGAACTGTTGATCCCAAGTATTTAAACTCATCCACCTTTGCAAACTGTACTCCCTGCATCCTCACCATTCCTCTATCCTCCCTCCTATTCACATACATATATTCTGTCTTAGTCCTGCTGACCTTCATTCCTCTTCTCTCTAGAGCATATCTCCACCTCTTCAGGGTCTTCTCAACCTGTTCCCTACTCTCACTACAGATCACAATGTCATCTGCAAACATTACAGTCAATGGGGACTCCTTTCTGACCTTGGCTGTCAACCTGTCCATCACCACTACAAATAAGAAAGGGCTCAGAGCTGATCCCTGATGTAATCCCACCTCCACCTTAAACACATCTGTCACTCCCACTACAGAACTCACCGCTGTCACACTATCCTTGTACATATACTTTAGTACTCTTACAGATTCCTCCACCACTCTTGACTTCCTCATACAATACCACAACTCCTCCCTAGGCACCCTGTCATATGCTTTCTCTAAGTCCACAAAGACATAATGCAACTCCTTCCAACCTTCTCTGTACTTCTCCATCAAAAATCTCAGAGCAAACATTGCATCTGCAGTGTTCTTTCCTGGCATGAAACCATACTGCTGATCACTAATCCTCGCCTCCCTTCTTAACCTAGCTTCCACTACTCTTTCCCATAACTTTCCCATAACTTCATGCTGCGACTGATCAATGTTATCCCTCTGTAGTTACTACAGCTCTGCACATCACCCTTATTCTTATAACACTTTTCTCCATTCCTCACACATCCTCTCATTTTCCAAGATTTCATTAAACAATCTGGCTAAAAACATCACTGCCATTTCTCCTAAACACCTCCATGCTTACACATGTATGTCATCTGGACCATCAGCCTTTCCATTCTTAATCCTCTTCATAGCTATCCTTACTTCTTGATAATCCATTGCACTTCCTGATTCACCATACCCATATCATCCAACCTTCTCTCTGTCTCATTCTCTTTATTCCACAGCCCCTACTCTTTCCATCTGCTCAACACACTCTCCTTGCTTGTGAGTACATTTCCTTCATTATCCTTTTTCACCCTTATCTGCTGCACATCCTTCCTAGCTCAGTCCTTCTGTCTAGCCAATCAGTACAGGTCTTTTTCTCCATCTTTAGCGTCCAACCTTTCATACAACCCTTCATACACCTCAACCTTAGCCTTCACCACTTCTCTCTTTGCCATGCACCTCATCTCCTCATACTCCTGTCTACTTTCTTCATCTCTTTGACAATCCCACTTCTTCTTCACTAGCCTCTTCCTCTTTATACTCTCCTGTACTTCCTCATTTCACCAACCAGGTCTCCTTGTCCTCCTTCCTCTGTCCAGATGTCACACCAAGGACCTTTCTAGTTGTCTCCCTTACTAGCTCTGCTGTAGTTACCCAGATATTCAGTAATTCTTCACTGCCACCCACTGCCTGTCTTAACTCTTCTCTGAACTCATACTCACAATCACCCTTTTTCAATTTCCACCATTTGATCCTTGGTGCTGCCCTCACACTCCTCCTCCTCTTCTTGATCACCAGCGTCATCCCACAGACTAACATTCCATGCTGCCTAACTACACATTCCCTTGTCACCACTTTACAGTCTCCAATCTTCTTCACACTGGCCATCCTGCATAGGATATAATCCACCTGTGTGCATCTTCCCCCATTCTTCTATGTCACCCTATGCTCCTCTGTCTTGTTAAATACATATTCACCACAGCCATGTCTATCCTTTCTGTAAACTCCACCACCATCTCACCTTCTGCATTCCTTTGCTTAACACCATACCTTCCGCATCCCCTCTGTTCCCTTCACCAACATGCCCATTGAAATCTCCTCCAATCACCACTCTCTCACTCTTGGGTACAGTCATCACCACTTCATCTATCTCACTCCAAAGTTTTTCTGTCTCATCCATTGCACATGCAACTTGCAAAGCATATGCACTAACAACAGTCAACATTACACCATCAATTTCCAGCTTCATAAACATCACTCTATCTGACACTCTTTTCACCTCCAAAAACACTCTTGGCACACTGTTCCTTCAGGATAACCCCTACACCATTTCTCCTCCCATCCACACCATGATAGAACAATTTGGACCCGACTCCAATACACCTACCATATGGTCTCTTCCACACACAATATATCAACCTTCCTTCTGTCCATCATATCAGATAGCTATGTCTCCATACCAGTCATACTGCCAACATTAAAAGTTCCTACCCTCACTACCACACTCATAGTCTTTCTCCTCTTTTCCTGCCATGTGAACATTGGACATCCTCCAGGGTATGTCTGTGAGTGCAAAGGCTATTGTGCTACCAAATGACTTGTGTGTTACAGCAATATTATGACAGTGTCACTAATTTTGACCCATCATCCCCCATGTATGTGTGGCATCCAATAGATGTCCTGCTCTAACAGGTTGACAGGAATGACTGAGCAGCATGAGTGTAAATACAGTCTGCCATACTGACATAGAACAGAAATGTATATCAGGTATTACATGTGCACATGTATGTATGAGTAGGTGTACCTGGCTGCCTCATAACAACAGATATGACATGCAAAATGTCAGGTAAATAAGCTGTACATATTGTACACCTGTGTAATCTTAGTTTCTGTACATCCAACAGAGTTAGATTTCTACAGCTACTCGTTGTTGCATTGCCCTGACACATACATGGGTACTAGAATAAGCTTGATTAAATTGGAGAGGTGTCCAACTGTGTTATGACCTGGTGTCCATGCCTACTACAAACAGATATATGACCACCTACATAGCTGGATGGACTCAGCAATACCTTACTTGTAAAACATGTCTCCACCAAAGTAGAGTAATCCCCTTTTCTGGACAGCAGCAATACACAAACCACATAATTGGTTGCTATATTGGCTGTACAGGGCAAAGGAGGAGCAAGCACCAACTTGGCAGCAAGTCAACCTTGGTCTGAATCAGCCTATAAGGTCACAGATGGATTACTGTAAGGCTAACTATGACTACAAATTGGACACATCACCAAGGGCAATCACAAGCCTGTCTTCACATATGTCTGCAATCTCAGAGGCAACAGCCCAACCCACCCTGTAATGGTGGTCAATCACACCACATAAACACACACCACAGCTATAGCTAACCTGCTGCAGACAGGTTTGGGGCAAACATCACCTCCCTGGCTCACCATCAGTATAGGTGGATATCCACGGGACCTACACCCCTACCCTCATCATCAGGGAGTAGGTGCATACTGCCTAATCAAAGACAACAAAATCAAGTCTCCATGGGACCTGATAACATTCCTGTCTGCATCCTACATGAACTCAGGCATACGCTTCCAGCTCCATTACACACTGTTTGCAAGCAAATCCTGAACAACATTGACATCCCATCTCCAAAGAATACAGGCACTGTCATCCCTCTACACAAACGTGAATGATGAATGGTGGTTTATGCAATGTACTGGCCTTAATTGGGGGGAACATGACACATCAGGACAAGGAGTTGAATTCAGGTTCATACTGTGCTGATATATGACGGAGGTATGATGTGGTTGTAAGTGCTGGCTAATGATAGGCAATACTGATGTGCTGTCTCTGAGGTCCTATGATGTGTTTCCCTGTTTATGTCTTCCAGGTGGCATGCAGCATCAGCCAGCATATACTACAGATGAGAATGCAGCTATCACTAATGGAATAATCCAGCACCATGTGTTGCTGTTCAGCCGTAGCCAACAAAATCTGTGGAAGCGGACCGCCCTGTGGGATGACCTTGTCCACAGAGTTAACACCTTGGGCCACCATGATCACACATACGATCAGGCAGTTATCAGGCAAATGACCTGATACGTCGTGCCTGACAAAGGGCTGCCGCCATGGCCAGGGACCATATTGCTACAGGTGGAGATCCAGCCACACAGGCCCCACTTATTGCAACAAAGGAGCTACTTGTCAACCTTAGAGCAGCCCCCACACAACAGCCAACATATGAAACACAGGTTGTGGACATAGGTGGCACCCAGGCAACAGGCGAGGAGCATCCAGGTAAAGCCACAGTGCACATCAATTTAATCAGGTTTCATAGTTTATGAAATGGTACAAAAATGTACAGAATAAATTTAGAATACTGTGCCTCTGTCTAGTAGTGACACAATGAAGGTCCCCGAATTAGTCTACTCTGCCGAAGAGTCAGTGGAGGGCTCTGCCTAATATGAACTGGGATCTTGTTCCAAAGCGTGGTCCTGATAGATTTGGATTTTTGAGGTGGAGCATGTCCATCAGATCCTGATTGGACATGGCCAGCTGTTGCAAATGCCGGGTGAGGTACATAGCAGTAATATTGTCTTCTATAGAGTATCTAGATGCATATGTCAGTTCAAACTGCATTTGTGGGTGGAGTTTAGTAATGCACACAAGTGCACATCCATGGTGAGGGACAGCAAATTATGTACTATCATAGCTTGTACTGTACTGTGCAGAAACATAGCATTCATCTTGTACCAATACCAAATGTAAGTCTGCTGAAAATACCTCTCCCCCACAACTACATAGGTCCCTCTGCACTGGATGTGGGACAGCAGCCTGAAGCCAATGATTATAGGATTTTCCTGTTATGGCTCACCTGTATCTCAGGCTTGTTAAGGTCATGCATGTGACCATGCACACAACTGTTAGCCATGTTGCAATATCTGCATGTTCACATGTGGTAGGGTTAACTGCATTGCATCACAGTGGTCATCACAGGGGCCTATTTGCAGGAGATATCGCATATCTGTAGCATACTTCACAACCTGTCATTCTAAGAAATCTGGACAAAGACTGACAAAATGAGGGGACAAAGGCCCAAAACTAGGGACATATTTTATAAATTAGTGTTATACAGTGCATATAAATGGTGTACACACACCTGTTAGAATGCTAGGTATTTGTGATATACAAAAATGAGAGCACAATAAAACATTTCCAAACCCTTTCAACCTTTCATGTGACATATAACCTGTACAATTCAATTGTAAAACAAACAAATCTGTTAGGGGAACAATTATGACACATAAAAAACTTACAAGAAGCTAGATGCATACATGTGCACAGGCTGAAGCTAATACTGTGTTGAAGCAGCTTTCGATATTATTACAGCATTACATCTTCTTGGGTACACACCTGCCATCAATTATGATTGCCAGCAAATAACGGTCAGCTGTCCTACCAGGATTATCCTAAATTTACTCAGTTGCCTGCTACAGCAACAGCTATAGTTCACATACGCTTACAAAGCAGCAAAGGGACCTCATTTGTGAAAGGTATCAGCTCAGAGAAGGGTACACACACATTTCCACAGCATTGCATGTACCATGGAACACAGTGAGGACAGTCATCAAATGGTGGGGGAAACATGGGGCAACAGTGACATTGCAAATAACTGGACATCCCTCCAAATGTGTGGAAAAGACAAGACCCAAACTGGTCAGGGAGGCTGCCAGGAGACATACAGCACCACTACAGGAGTTTCAGGAGTCCCTGGTAAGTACCAGTGTGTACTACATGTGACAACAATCTCCCGTATTCTCCACATGTCTGGCCTATGGGGTAGGTTTGGAAGATGGAAGTCTTCTTACACACGGAAAACATCCAGATCTGGTGAATTTCTCAAGATAAATACATCAGGTCTCCCAAATGTATGTGGGGAAATGTGTTATAGTATAATGAGACCGAGGTTGGACTTTTTGGCCAAAATACCAAAAGGCTTTTTTGGAACAAGAACAACACTGTGCATCACCAAAATACACCACCCCCATGCTGAAGCATGGTGATGGCAGTGTCCTGTTTTGGGGTTGCTATTCATAAGCTAGAAGTGTGCCTTCAGCCAAGGTGGAGGGGATTAGGAACACTTCAAAATACCAGTCCCTTTTGGCACAAAATCTTCATGTGTCTGCTAGAAAGCTGTGGATGGAGAGGACTTATGCCTTTCCACACAACAATGATCCATACCATACATTTAAATCCAAAAAGAATGTCTTCCTCAGAAGACAATCAACATTTTGGAATGGCCCAGCCACAGTCCACACATACATCCAATAGAAAATCTGTGGGATGCCCTGAAGAGGCCTGTGCAGAAGAGATGCCCTCTTAATCTGACAGAGTTGGAGGGCTTCTGCAAGGGAGACTGTACAAATATTGCTAAGTTGAGATGTGTCATGCTGATACACACCTTCCCAAGAGGACCGACTGCTGTTATGTATTCAAAAGGTGATTTAACAAAGTATTAGTTTAAGGATGTGCACAGTCATGCAACCAGCCTATTGTACATATTTCAACTTCTACATGTTACCCCTAACCGAAGTGTTTGTTCTTCAATTGGATTGCACAGATTATAGATCACATTAAAGGAGGGAAAAATTATCACATGATTTCTGTGATCTCATGTAATATAGCAGACAAACCTGGCATGTTAACATGGGTGTCTACACTTATAATATCCACTGTAAGCTTAGAAGGTTGTTAGTGTAGCCAGTTCTGTTATAACATACATGTACTGCAGGTTTTCAAGTGTGAAACTTAAAATATGTCATTAATTAGTGACACCAGTCCTCGTATCATCCCAGTAATGTGTCAGACAAACATAGTACTTATGACGAACAGACCAGAAATATGAACCACAAATGTAGATATTCAGTGACACTCTGCACAATTGAGAAGTATGTTTTGTAGGAGTTGCAACTGTGCTGTACAGGTGAACAGCAATTATGTGTACATGGGTGCAGTGTCTGCTACTTGAAGGCCAATAAACTACTAATACTACTCATGTATCACAGAGGTGTATATAATTAGTAAGATTACATGGAATTGAGCTGCACTGTATGATGTTGAGGGCCTGTCCAGGGTGTGTATGTAGTGGTCTGACTGTGTTGTGAATGTCACCAGTTGGCTATTGTGAGGTCTGTTTAATGCCTGTCTGCCACCTCACCTGTAAGTGTGTGCATGTGTGTGCGTGTGTATGTCTGTGTGTGTGCACGTGTGTGCGCATGTGTGTGCATGTGTGCGTGTGTGTGCATATGTGTGCATGTGTGCAAGTGTAGCAGTAAACAGTATAGTGCAGGTATTAATTTGCATAAGTTGTCTTTCCCCCACAGGTGGCCATGGTGGTCATGGTCCCTTGCACTCAGAATCTGCTGTCAGCATCTCTGTAGACTCTGTCAATGATGATGGTCATATTCAGGTACAGGTGGTGTTGTCAGGGGATGAATCTGTGCCATCAGTTGGCATCCTACAGTCATCCACAATGTCTCTGCTCACAGTCACAATGCCCACACATGCCCCTTCCCCAGCAGCCACAGATGATGAGCAGTTGGCAGGTGGTGGCATGGAACAGGCTAGTGTGGTGACTATGGCAGGTGTGAGTAGAGGCACTGGCCATAGCCAGCAGGCAGGCAAGCTCCCACACAGACAGATGGACAGGGGTGCTCACAGAAGGACTGCTGCTCATCAAACAGCTGTCTCAAGTGCCACAGCAGGTGTTGCCAGATGCATGTTTCGGGCTGTCATGGATGCGCAGGCACATAGTGAATGCAACATCCGAAAAATACTCAGGGTGTTGGATGCAACTCTTCCTGATTTACATGGCAACATACATAACTTTGTTGAGGCCACATGCCAAAATACTGAGGTCATGAATAGACGGTGGGATGAGACCTTGGCAATCCTCAAGCATGGCATGTCTGTGCTAGAGCACTTGGTGGGAGATGGGCGTCATCCACGTGGACATAGGTCAGCACCAACATCAGCTGAGAGTCTATGGGGCTGTGCACCTTCACACTCACGTAGTGGCAGTGACACCAGTACTACCAAAGAGGGGCTGCCGTCCACATTACAATGGAGCAGCTATGGGCATGTGGTCCTGGCTGGTCCCATCAGGGACATGGACCCAACAGACAGCAGCCACCATCAGGAAGCAGTACTGCATCTGGCCTTGGGCCTGGTGGTACCAGTGAGACCCCTGGCATGACCAGTTCACATGTCCGTGGCCAGAGATGGTGAACTGGACACCCTACCATGTACTGTCCACAGCCGTCCAACATACTCCTGTGTAGGGCAGCCACATGGTGTGACTGTGTGCATACATACACACACATCTGTATCACAGGCAGGTCACCTCCAGACACATACAGCACCTCTGCACAGCCCATCTATAGGATACCCCTCCAAACACACACACACACACACACACACACACACACACACACACACACACACACACACACACACACACACACACACACACACATGCATGTCAACCGTATGGCCCAGCCTAGGCCTCTGGCAAAGCCACATCGCACCCTGTGCATATGATTATACCTGTGCCACATCCCTGTAATCCATACCATCAATGCAGGGACAGGCTAATATGGGTCTCATGCACAGGATAAATATAGTACAGTGTAACTATGTAATACTGTGTAGGGTGCTGTCTACTTGCATTTGTTATGGGTACACATAAAGGTGTATGTACCTTATTAACCATGATGCATTATTGCTGTTAGTACAACTGACTGAATGTAGTCTGGCACACTGTATTCTGTTTGTGTTCCAGGTGTCTGTGTGTCTGCAGGCTGCGGCCCTGCAGGCATTACCAACATGGAGTATGGCAGAGTGGAAATACACCAACCATTTCATAGCCAAGGTACAGCCTTATATGCATGCTTACCAGGTGTGTATGCATGCAACAGTGTGTGATGGACATTGTTGTCAGACAGTGTGACCTTGCGTACATACACCTTGTCACAGACAGGTAGCCTTGAGACATGTCACCTCAGTGTTGTGTAGTACCACAGGCTCATACATATGGAACAGGTTGCTGGAGTACTGCCAGTAGGCCCCTCACATGCTTAGCCATTAGATTGACCACAACAGATTCACATGTCAGCACCTGTTGCCCCTGCCATTTCTTTCCCATACATTCAACCCTGATGCAGTTGGTGAGGGCATGCATGGTACTGTGTATGACAGGTTTGTTGTATGTATTCCTGAGTTCACAGAGTGAAACAGAGAGACAAAATGGTATATCCTTTGCATACACACAGTAAAGACTGACACAGGGGATGTGCATACAGTAACACAAACACAGTTGTCAATAGACAGATTCGTAAACCTACATATCCACTTCAATGTACTGTAGTGTTACATACATATGACATGCCCCACTTAGCTTATACAAGTGGGGCACTACGTCTTACAATACGTACTGTTGTGAATGCCTTCACTGGACTGTGATATAACCCATCAGAAATAGCAACTGGAGTCATCCATTGCTCCTACAAGCCTGGACAAGTGATAGGCTAACGGACGTTGTATCAGCATGATGTTTAGTCTGGTATGATATCTGATGCAGGCATGTGTGTCAGTACACTAATTGTGACCTACTTGGCAACAATTTCATATACATGGTCATTGTTAGGGGACACAGACCACATATATGTTGCAAACATCCAGATATTCCATAGACATCTGTACAGATGACTAGTATGGCCTGTACAATGGTTTAACATGCTGCATGTGAGGCAGATGCCATTAACATGCTATATAAAGTAATGCCATTGGGAGGTGGTGAACAGGTGTGGATGGTACACACATCAAAATGGTATAACCCACACAGGATCTGATTCTCACCCAAACACACACACACTAACACAAACACAGTTGCCAGTATTGAAATTAGAACCCCTACCTATCTAGTTATTTCTACTATATGGTTATGTAGTTATCAGATTCTCCATGGAGATTAAATTATTTCAACTTGTCCCAAGGTACTTCTAAGGAGAATGACATCAGCAGGCCTTGTAAAGTAGGGTGATGTGAAGTGTACAGAGTGGTACAAACCAAAATGGTATAACCCACATACAATATGATTCTCAAACCAAACACACACACACACACACACACACACACACACACACACACACACACACACACACACACACACACACACAAATTGCTAGTACTGAGATTAGAACCCTTACCTATCTAGCAAGTTCTACTATAGAGTTACACAGTTATTAGATGCACCATGGAGCTTATATGAATTCACCTTGTCCCAAAGTACTTCTAAGGTGAATGACATCAGCAGGCCTTGTAAAGTAGGGTTATGGAAAGTGTACAGGGTGGTATACAACTCAAAATGGTATAACCCACACACGATATGATTCTCACACACACACACACACACACTTGCTTGCCAGTATTGAGATTAGAAACTATGCCTATTTAGTAGTTTGTGCCATAGTGTTACACCGTTATCGCACATGATACGAAGCTTAATTGGCTAACAACTGGCCAAAGGTGATGATAAGGGGAATGACATCAGCAGGACTGATAAAGTAAGGCACTGGGTGGGAAGCTTTTCAAAATACTTCTTCTTACAAACATACACACCCATTTGCCAGATCTGAGAATAGAACCCCTGCCTATTTAGTGATTTTTACAATAGTGTAACACAGTTATTGCACATGCTATGGAGCTTACTGGGATGACAATGGCCAAATGTGCTGATAAGGAGAATGACATCAGCAGGACTGATAAAGTAGGGTACTGGCTGGGAAACTTATTAAAGTACTTCTTCTTACAAACATACACATTTATACATCCACACACACACATTTGACGGATCTGAGAGTAAAACACCACCTATCTAATGATTTGTACTATAGTGTTACACAGTTATTGCACAAGCTATGAAGCTTACTGGACTGACAACTGGCCAAAGGTACTGATAAGGGGAATGCCATAAGCAGGCCTGATAAATTAGGGCACTGGGTGGGAAACTTATCAAAATACTTCTTCTTACAAACATACACACCCACACACATTTGCTGGAGCTAAGAGTAGAATCCCTGCCTATCTAGTGACTTGCACTATAGTGTTACACAGTTCTCACATGTGCTACAGAGTTTATTGGGCTGACAATTGACCAAAGGTGCTGATAAGGGGAATAAAATCAGCAGGACCGATAAGAAGGGGCACTGGGTAGTGTTGTGGGTGGTAATGGCCTAAAACTGTCACCTACAAACAAACAAGCATACACTCTCTCATTCTCACAGACACAACTATCACACAGTTGCCAGAATTGAAATTAGATCCCGTACCTCCCTAGTTATTTGTACTATAGTGTTATACAGTTATTGCATGCCCTACAGAGCTGACAGGGGTAATAAGTGTCAAATGGAACTTCTAAGGTGAATGACAGCAGCAGCATATCTTGTGAAGCAGGGCAATGCGAAGTGCACTGAGTGGGAACAGTCTCCTAATACTTAGACCTACGGACACACACACACACACACACACACACACACACACACACACACACACACACACACACACACACACACACACACACACACACACACATGCAGGCAAGAGATGTGATATTATAAACCCAACCTCAGTACTATTACACAATGGGGCTCACATTTTATCCTGGCATGTGCAACTGTTTACAGCTGGTATGCCACTGTCCACAGAAGAACATCACTGTATGCCATTCAGGATATCCATGTGTGTGACTCACTCTGTTTGCGTCCCTCTGTGTGTCTCTCTCTCTCTCTCTCTCTCTCTCTCTCTCTGTCACTGTCTGCCTGTCACTTCCCCACATCCATGTGTGTGTATGCTTAACATATGTTATCTGTTGCTCATATATATGTCTGTGTATCTCATGCAACAGATGCAGATATATCACATATGGGCCACCTACAGCTAGCTGAGGGTAATCCTGTCTGATGTGTTTGTATAGGGACAGTTAAGGTGTACATAGCTGTCTCTATGCACAGGCATATATAAACAATACATGCACATAGTCTAATGTGGGTTCCAACATGTCCTGTGATTCTTTAAGTGTAGGAGCATGCTCGGTGTGACCTTCTATTGTTAGAGTGGGTCTCCATTCCAGGGGTAGATGTACTCCAGTCCAGGGTTTGTTGTGTGCTACAGCCATACCACTCAGGAGTACAAAGGACTTTCCTCAGGGTACTGGGTTTGTTTAGCAGACATTTACTGACATATCTGTAGTCTGACACTGCAGTGTATTGTGTCATTAACTAGTGCCACACATCTTCAGATCATCACAGTGCTTTACCAGAGGAATACTAGTTGTATGATGCATAGACCAATATTATGAGGGCAGCTATGTACATTCTTGCCCAACAAGGCCATTTGTGAGGTGTGGCTACAGCCAGTTGAGTGATGACACGCTGTGTAAACAGTCCAGCATCTTGGTGATATACTGGCTGGGGATCTCCTGCTTGTGTGGTAGCTTTCTAACATGAGTTTCATATCCTTGTGTGGCCATACCTTTCACCTGTACATTTTTTGGCAGTTGTCCAAGTGATTTGCTAGAGGTTTCATCCTGTCTACGTAAATTTGTGTTTTTATGGCAAGTTAGTTACATATAATTGAAGACTGATGTTACAAAATAATGACAGACATTACTGTTTCAGAATACATAATCTTCAGACAATTCCCACTACTGCAAAACCCTCCCCCTACCAGCTTTCACAGTATGTAATAATGATATTTACAAAACATGCCTATCATTGTGCCTTTGTTCCACTTTTATTTCTACCCTTGTCCAGACGTCTTGCTGTCAGTGGTTGGGAGTTATGGGTGTGGGTACAAAGTGCATTCTACTGTGTAGGCATGTTCATTATATGTAAAAGCAAACATAAGAAAAAAGTATTATTGAGAATAACCACTGGCAACAGTACCAAAAAGCACTGTATTCAAAAAAGCCTTAGCTCCTCAACTACACAGCCTTCAAGATGTTCATTTATATGTGTAGTATATTCCACATAGCACTGTTACTTCCAGGTATGTCAGTGGCAGAGCAGTGGGTGTCACTGACATGCATAATAGTTGGCACTGCAGTTATCTGCACATGGCCCTGTCACAGATGACACTGTACCTAGAGCACTACAAGACAACTTGCAGGAGAATGTGCTGGCCAGATCCTGACAGTGTTAACCACACATACACATAGCTCATTGAGCCCTGCATATTGTGGACAGGCAACATGTTTTCATGTGTATTGGGACAGCCCTGCCAATGTGTGCTATGTTGCTATTTCCCCTTCAAACATATATGTTACTGCATTTCTGTGGGTATATGGGGGGTCACACCTGTCAACTGCACACTTTTAAACAAACTGTGCTGATATTTGCTTTATGTGTTGGTTCCATTTACCATACTATTGTAGCCTATCTTAGGGACTAGAGGCATATTAGTAAAGACCACAGGTCAGATTGTATTGGCATACATTTGAGTTTCAGGCTTCTTATACATCATAGCCTTACTGCAACTGTGAGTCCTGCTGTGCTATCACTGTGTGAGTCTGTAGAGGGGTAATTCAACATTGCCACCATTTGTTGGCCTTTGCCAGACATTTCTCTCTCTGGTTTTCTACAGCTGGCTTGCTGTGTGGGTGTAAGGGGTGGGTATATGACCCCCCACACTGACATCCATCTCTGTGACCTATGACCCCCCCAGTTAGTTGTCCCCACACATACACTGCAGTGGGATTTGCCTCCTTGAGTACTACTGCATAGTGTGTGGAGGTCAGTATTGGGCAGACATTCCTGGTGTCTCACATAACTCTCAGTTTTCTGCTGCTATCCCAGTAGCCAACTCCATTCCCTTGCATGCATGCACCGTTACCATAGATATTCTACCAAAACATAATAATCCATTCATTTATTGTTAAGAAGACTGACTTACCTTGTACCTGCAGCAGTTGTGAGGATGGTGCTTGAAGGCTGCCTATGTTGGATGCACACAGTACACTGCCTATACATGGTAAGTTACAGGTAATGTGATGTGTGTGTCATCTATTTTACTGTGTGTGCAAGTCAGAGAAAGGTGTCAGTCCCTGGTGTTCCTACAGTGTCAGTGTGTGTGCTATGAGTTGCCTCTTTGCCAAGGCCTAAGCATACTGGGCATGTCTCCATCTGCCTACAGGGGCAGACTCAGGGGCCTCCTCCTCTGAATCTCTTTGTGCCTGTGAAGACCTTGGCAATGGTGGTGTGTTGTGTGGCCCTTCCCCATGATGTTCCTGCTGCAGCTGTTTCCACAGGATCATATTGTGTAGCATGGTACATACTATGAACATGTGTGCACATGTAACTGGAGAGTACTGCAAGGGTCTACCAGATATGTCAAGGCAGCAGAACCGTGACTTGAGCATCCCAAACACATGCTCAATAATGATCCTGGTTTGTGCGTGTGCCTCATAATGGCATTCTTGTATGGGTATGTATGCATTTCTAATGGGTGTCATCATCCACGGCTCCAGTGCATAGCCAGCATCCCTCACCAGCTGGCCATATGGGGTGCCCCCACTGGCAAATGCCTGGTACAGCTGTGACAAATGCCGGATGTGGGATTCGTGATAGCTGCCAGGGCTGCCAGCACACGCATTCATGATAATGCCCTGGGCATTGCACAAAACCTGGCAGCTGATGGAGGGGAATCCCTTGCAGTTTATGTAGACCCTACCCTGTTCACCGGGCGGTACTTTGATGTGGATGTGCATGCAGTCTATTCCACTCAGCACCTCTGGGTATTTTGCTACGTGGTGGAAGAGACACATATTGCTGGTCCTCTCCTCATGGGTGTTGGGGAAGTAAATGTGCCTACTGGCTTCCAGGAACTGGTGGTACCCTGGATGCAGATGCCTGTGAGATCCCCATGATGTCCCCAGTAGATCTTTGGAAAGTGCCTATGGCTAGTATTATTAAGGCTACACATACCTTGGTATCCACTGGGATGAGTTCCCCTGTGTTGGCTCTAGGTCTGAGTTGAGGCTGGCACAGCTCGATGATTTGCTGAAGTATGTCTCTGTTCACCGTGTAGTGCTCTACTATCTCCAGATCATGTAGCCCCTGGTAAGTTACCCTGGGTCTAAACACTCTTCTCTTCCTCCCTGGTCTGTGGCAGTTGTCAGCATTATCCTCCTCACTGCCCACAGCTTCTAACACATAGTGATGGATCAAAGCAATGGCAGCCCCTAACATTTTTACTGTTGTACTGTAGATGCTCCCTGTATGATTGCTTGACTATGAAGCATTCCACCTGCTAGCTATGTAATTTGTTCTTTATTGCTTTTGTTCTGCTGTTTTCCTTTTTTGCCCTTCCCATTTCCACCCCTTTTAAGCACCAAGGTGCCCCACACAAACCCGGTGTCCAAATGCAAACAGTCCTGCTATTTCTGGGGTTTTTATTTTTTTAGATCTGGTGCGCACCATGCAAACCCATTTAGCTAATGTAAACACTAAGAAATGGCCCTCCCTGGATGCAAAAATGCTCTTCATTTCATGGAATAAGTCAATAGAGCCTCAGACACACCCCCTTGCTTAGCTGTGCTTAGCTAAGCCTATCTGGAGCCATAGAGCTCCAATGTGCTTAACCATGCATGACACACCCCTTTTTCCTGTCTGTTGCTCCTCCTGCTTACATGATCATGTTATAGCACCTACACAGTTAGGTGCAGTCTGGCACTTATTATATTTTTGTGATTCAGTAAATTTCCCCTCATTTGCATACCCCACTGCCTTAGTCCGTAGTTACTGCACTACCCCAGAGCCTTTCCCCTTAGCAACCACTGTTCCCTGGTATAGTTTTGATTCTGCATGTCACAGACTATAATGGAAAAATGCAGATTTCCCTTAAAATTTAGTTTTCACGTTTTTTTTATTTTTGGTATGATCCCATTTGTGTGCTGCTGCCTTATGCTTAAATGGTCGAGCTCGGCCAAAAAATAACTTTTATTTTTATAAAAATGAAACACTTTTCCATGCCAATGGCCATATATGTGGCCATTGGCATGCCCAAAGATTATAATACATGCTTTTATTTGAGCTGTCATGTCTCAGTTTTAATTTTTGCAGAATGTATTCGGCTAGTAGCCGAATACATTTTTGCAGCTATCACTATTCTTGCGTGGATGCCTGCCTGCTTGCTGAATCACTAATTCACCTCATTTGTATGGTTTTCAACAGCAAATGAAATATTTAGCATCATGCAGTGGTGTCCGTGCAGGAATAGTGTAAACAGGCTCATGCACGTCAGAACAGTAGTTTACTGAATCACTAGGCGGCCATATTCTGTGCAGGAGCGGCTACACTGTTCCTGCACAGAAAAAAAAAAGCTTATTGAATCCCAGGGAATGTCTGAATTCAATACTCATGGCAAAAGAATGAAAAATACTAGTGTTTAACTTATTAATTAATTAGTAATGATATCAGTGCTCTTGCCCAGTTAACAAGTTCAAAATAAAAATAAAATAATAAATACATTGGACACATATTCTGCCCAAAGGTAATCATCCATCACCATATTCAGCCACTGGTAAAATAGGCCAATATATGCAGTGCCACTGAACTGCATCCAGCTCTTATAATGACCTCACAAAGAGCCAACACCTTCCTCACAGTTTACTAGGCAAGTAGGAGTGTAAGTATATTTACCGGTTCTTCTTCCATATCATACACACTGTACAGAAACCTATGGGAAACACAGAGTTATCAATCCACATAAAATATGCCTTTGTGATGTGGGAAGAAAACAGAATATCTGCAGAAAAACAACACAAATTTTAAAGATATACAGATTCCACAAAAAAAGAACCCCACCAGAAATCTTCTAGTACCATGGCAGTGCTACTCACTGCATAACTAGCATATCAAATTAGGTAGTTGTGAAGAAACGTGTATGAAATTATCTTTGTCATGATCACTTTCTGTCTTGCTATTGTTTTTATTTTTACTGTTCCATGACATGTTTTATGTGCAGTTATAAAGTTCTAATCTGATATTATTTAAGTATCAGTGGTCTTGTTTATCAGAGATTTAATTTGTCACCTTGAGAGACTATAATGCCATGTCTACAGTTTGCAATTTTTATAAGGAAAGAAGGAAATATGGCATTTTGTGTCTTACTTTATGGCATGTATTTGTCCAATTTTTTTTTTTTTTTTTTTTTACAAACCAGGATCACCGTTTATGTTCCTGTTTTATTTTCCCCCAATATTAATGCTTCTCCATCTGCATGATGTGATATAGCAATAACCAATGATTGGGTGTGGTATATAGAAGATTTACCCGTGGTTGATGTGGTTTAATCATGAGGGCAAAACCCAAGTATTAAACAAAGGCAACCATGGGTAAATCTCCAATATATCACACCCAGGAGTTGATTATTTCTATTAAATAATGACATTAATTAAGAAAAAAATGACTTACTTTTCTTATATAATGCCTTTATATAACAGGCCTGTGGTATTCTTCTGCTTTATTTAGGTACCCTGGTGCATTTTGATGTACTGCTCATGCATATCGGACTTACATTCCCATGCTTACACAGTAGATCAGTGCTTTGGAAAGGAAGAAATGGAGAAAGGAAGATCTCCGTTTCTTTTTATTTATTTTTCTTTAAAAAAAAAAAGAATGAAATCCTAACCATTTAGAGGCACAAGAAAAACAAGGCAGAAATACAAGGAAAATCAGGTATGCTTCTTTAGTTTTGCATAATGCACCTGATTTTTCTTGTATTTCTGTCCTGTCTCTGTCAAACCTCTAAACTTTCCAGATTTCAAATTTCGTACTTATAGACCTGGAAAGTTGTAGCATATTAAAACGATGCTGCTTTACACATTCAGTGAAGCAAAACAAAACTTTAGTACAACACTGGTTAAGCAGTTTCATCCTTATAATGTACTGATGATGTTTTTAATACAGAATAAGAATGAACGCACTTAAACAATGTTGTAAAAAGTTTTTTTTTTTGGTTCACTGGACATGTATGGCAGCATTGTTTAACTTGCTGAACTTTTGTCTGCCTTTCACCAAATTGGTTCAAAGCTGTAGCATATATTAATAGAAGAAAGTCCGGGTGACTGGACTTTTTTCTATTGGTATATATTGGATTTTACAATGGACATGCTGGTTGGGATGACCAATCAGAATGCATGTTTTTGAATGTCAATGGCCAGTCATTATATAATACACATTAATGTACTTCTTTGCACTATCAGATTTTATGTTGTTTGCATTCCTAAAGCAAACATGGAACAATCAATCAGGACATAGGGAATGTCTAAACACTGGACCCATCTCAACCTGGATTCACCAAGAGCAGGTCATGCTAACTCAACCTGGTAAATTTTTTGAAAAGGTCACCAAAGCAATTAATGAAGGCAAAATGATACACACTGCATATCTTAACCTGAGAAAAGCTGTTGACACCAAAGTCTGAGCACCAGCTTCATCCTAGTTGAATGGAGGACAGCCACTGTCATCCCTCCACATAAAGGTGGAGCATCCACTGACCCAGGTAATTATATGCCCATCAGCCTAACTAGACTGATCTGTAAGGCCATGGAATGCATTTATCATGGACCTTATAAACAAGGACATTGGCAACCTCCAAATGCTTGACCTCACACAATTTAGTTTTGTCAAAAGGAGATCATGCCTGTTAAAATTGGTCGACTTCTTCAAAACAGTCACCAAAGCCATGGACAAGGGTAGATGGTGCACACCACCTACCTTGACCTAGCCAAAGTCTTCAACACTAATCCCCACTCAGGCATATTAGATAAACTCTCCCAGCTAGGCATCAACCCATATGTTACCAGATGGGTAGCTAACTGGCTCACTGATAGAACCCACTCAGTCAAAATAGGGGAAGCTACCTGTAGTACTATAACCATAACAAGTGGTGTACCCCAAGGATCAGTCTTGGGGCCTCTACTGTTTGGGATGGTCTATATCAGTTCATCGAAACGGCTGACAATCGAACATCAGATGTTCGAACTGTGAAGTTCAAACACTGATTATCGCGAAGCCGCGGAACACCGAATTCTTTCCCTGGGAAAGAATTTCGTGGGCCATTTCTGTGGCTTCGTGATTATCAGGACTGTGGTGGGAAGTTACGGGTCGGGTTCAGGTAAGTGTGCAATTGTATGGACATTAGGGTTAGCGCATGGGTTAGGTGAGTTAGGGTTAGGGCGTGGGTGAGGTGGGTGTGTGATAGTGACAGACTTTAGGGTTAGGGCGGGATAGGTGAGTTAGGGTTAGGGCACGGGTCAGGTGAGTGTGCGATAGTGGCAGACCTTAGGGTTAGGGTTTGGGTTAAGGTAAGTGGACAGATAGCAGTGTACGTACAGTTTAGTGTAGGGTTAGATGTAGGATTTTAAGTTTTTGTGTGTGGATTGCTGTTTTTTGGTGACCTTCTGTTGTGTGTGTTTCTTGGAACAGTTTTTTTTTTTCACTGGGGAAAAAAAGTCACTGTTCTAAGACTTCGATGTTTTTGTACTTTGTGGTTAGAAGTTCGAACATATGGTGCTCGAACTTCAGCCGTTTCGGTGAACTGATATAGACACGTTTGGGATATACTTTTCTGAGGTTCAAGCCAAAACCAGTGGTCTGTGGCTGATGAAGTCTGCAGATGACTGCAAGCTAGGTACTGTCTTAAATTCCCCTAGTGATGTGAACATCCTCCAAGAGCACCTTACCCAAACTAATTACTGCTGCCAGAAGCATGGCCTCAAACTGAATGCCAAGAAATGCAGCATTATCCCCTTTGGGGAAATGGCATCCCCACTAATTATCAAATTAATAACAATGTATTAAGCATGCAATCAGTTGTGATGGACTTGGGCACCCAGGTTGATAGCAACTTGACTTTTGACCACCACATTGCCTCCATTGTACGGAAGGCTTTCTACATGGCCCACCTCATAAATAATAGTATTTCATCCAGGAAGAGGGAGGTCATAACATCCCTGTACTCCTCCCTTATCAGACCCATTCAGCATGTACCTTGCCAAGCACATGCAGCAGCTGGAGAGACCACAGAGGTTCCTGACCTGAAAAATCCTGGGTCGCAAGCACCTATCTTATACAGATAGGCTAAAAGCCCTGTCCCTCTACTCAGTCTCATACAAACTGTTCAGAGTTGACCTGTGTCTGGCATACAAGGCTATCTCAGACCCAGCCTTGATGGAGTTGCTGATATCCGTAAGTCAAACTCCACTTGCGCAACTTGCACACAAGGCCTTAACCTGGTCTGTGACATTAATAGAACTTGTTTGTGGGATAGATCTGTGTTCCAAAGACTCCCCCATCTGTGGAATAGACTCCCTCTCCATATCAAGCAGAGTATCTCGCTAGCCATTCTTTAAGAGGAAGCTGGATGACTGGATGGGAAACAGAAAATACACCCCTGGGATCCCACCTGTGTCCCTGCTGGACAGAGGAAACAGGTGTTGACTTTGAGGGAACGTGGGTGAAATTCTTGCCTAGGCTTATAAGGGCCTCCAGGCCAATAGCCTAGTACCATCCTATGAACCTATGAACCTTTGAACACAATTCCCCATTCAAGCATAGTAGAGAAGCTAAATAAACTAGGTATAAACCCCTATGACACCAACCAGATTGGCAAGTGGGTCAGAAAGAGGATGCAAGAAATCAAAATATGGGAAGTTACCTCCACAAAGAAACCAGTCACCAGTATAGTCCTTAAGTGTTCTGTGTTGGGACTTCCCATATTTGGCATCTATTTTTCTGAAGTAAACGTCAATACTAATGACCTCCAGCTGACTAAGTTTGCAGATAACTGCAAGGTAGGAGCAGTCATTGAATCCTCAAATGAATTAGCCATCCTGCAAGAAGGTTTGTCCCAAATAACTAACTAGTTCCAAAATCATGGACGGAAACTAAATGCCAAAAAATGCATTATCAAGTCCTTTGGGATGTCATCTATCCCAGGAAACTACCACATTAACAATATGACCCAAAGAGTTGATCAAGTTGTTCAGGATTTGGGAACGTATGTGGATAGTGATGTAACTTTTGAACAACATGTGTCCATTGTTTAAATAAAGCCCTTCTATATTGTCCTGCTTGTAAACAATGAAACTGTGTATACATGTAGGGATGTCATTGTCCCCTTTTACTCAGCCCTCATTAGGCCAGTTATTGAAAAGAATTCTCCATTGGTATGTATCTGTTTAGAATGGTTTGAAGGGACAGATATATCTCATGGAGGATACCATTACTCTGGAACAAACTCCCCATCCACATAAAACAAGGTTCAACCTTGTCCATATTCAACAGCAACTTGGATCTATGGATGGGAAACAGAAAATTTACCTTAAGACTGTCCCTGTACTACCAATGGATCAAGGCAGCTCTTAAATGCTTTATTCCATGCATGGGTCTCCTCAAATTATCTATGGTAAGATGCCAGTTATTTTCATTGGGGTAATATATAATTATTGGCCATGGAATGGGTAAGATCGGTTTTTAACCAAATGGGATAGGTTAAGTCGAGGACAAAAAGGGAAACTAGCTAACCTTAAGAAGGCCCACAAGGGCAGCTAGCCTAGTACTTACCTATGAACCTATGTCTATGACATTAAGGTGATTTGTAAATAAACTGATCTTCTTAATGTTAAACTGTGCCCCACCTGCACTGCTGTCCTGGTAGCATATGTATATATTGCTGTTTATCTTGAGCTACTTATTATAAGGCACGCTATGACACAAATCAGTTAGCCATTCCAATTAACTATAAAGGTCAGCGTACCTTGTGGGCAGCAGCAGCACACCTGACATCTGCAGTACTCCACAGTCATGACAGCAGCTAATTCATAAAAGCTCCATACAATGTCTTTATAAACATATTGATTAATTGGGACTCTACGTTAATGGATGAATTCACCTGATCTTCAATTCCTGGTGATGGGAGCTCAGGTATATCACTATGCTGGGGTTGGTCAAGTAGTGGTTGTGGCAGTTTTTGCAGTGTACTCCACAGCAAAATGTGCTCTGCATCCTTTTATTAATTTAAACTGTCCATAAAGTTTCATTCCAAATAATGGAGATATTATTACTCAGATATACATCATTGAGAGACACATCACCATTCCTTAGGCATCAAGTGAAGGCTGCTGATGCTGGTGTGTTACATCTACACTTGTATGCTATATCAGCCAATACTCAACAACATAATCTGTCATTTTCTTTCCTGGACTATGCAATGTAGCCCTCATTTTTAAACATACTGTGCATCTGAAATACCCAATTATGTAATACTATGTATCAACACTCCATTGCACTTAGACGGTGTCCATTCATGAATTGCACAGAGCTCTGTTATGCAAAAAATATTTATGAATCTTAAATCTTGTCCATCTGATACTAAACCAGAATTAGTAAACAACAAAAACAAGTTGAATTTCTATGCTCAATCAAAATAAGATACAACCGATATCAGGTAGTCTATTATTTTTAAGACTTTATCATGTGTTTCTTTTAATGTCAAGGTGTGGTTTTCTTTGTTAGACTTCTGAGTGGTTTGGTGATGAAGGACCACTCGGTGTAAACACATCACTTTAGTGTATCATGCCTGATAGTTTGCAATGACTAACAGACTACTAATCAATTGGGCTCTTATGGTGTTGCTGCACTTTTAATTGTATCAAACTTCTTTTTATGCTGAAAATGTAATTTGTATGAAAACATTAACCTGTAAATTAATAGCATTATCTTTTTTGATCGCACAATAATTTCTGTTTAGTGTTAACCCATTTATTCTAGCATGAGAATACTGCTCCCAAGCTGAAGTTATGGTCTGCTTTTATCTTGTAAATCACAGCTATGCCATCATTAAAATTCTGAAATCTGATATTTCTTCTAAAACTTGCTACCCTTCATCCAGAAATAATTATACAACTTATTCCACAGCAAAACTGATTATCTTCCTCTTCACAGAGATAAGTAGCTGGCAAAAAGAGCAATATTCCTGCCCTCAGGGTAAAGTTGAAGGTGGTATCATACTGATTGTAGGGCTAGATTACTAAATGCATTGGCAACTTTCAAGTATATTGCCTGACAAGTGTTCTTCTCTTGAGATAGCAGTCTGTACCATTCTTTCTTTTTATTGAAATATAAAGCTCATTAAACATTGTTTTGTTGACAATAACTACTCTAAATAATACAAATTTAACTTTTCTGAATCATAGATACAGATAACTTTAAAGAACCCATGTCATCCTTTTGGAAGTTGTTTCAACATTGAACCAAAAATAGAAGTTATGTTCTTACCATAACGTTCCATGTTAGTTGTCTTCTTCTCGCCTTCTTCTTGCTGGATGGGTTCGGAGCCGACCTCGGCTCCGACTCGGCCACTCTAAAAGCTCGAGAGTTGGTTCCACCGGCTCGAGGCTCCCCTTATATCCCACAATGCTAGGCGAGAGTTACCTCAGATCTCGTTTGTAAGCTAACCCAGCTTATATAAATAACAGTATAACTGTAAAACAGAATCCACCTCTAACAGCAGGAAGAAAAGGGTGACCTACATCCTGAAATAAGAAATATGCATAATAGCATATGACTAAGAAAGAGGTGGTAGAAAGAGAGGTCACGATCACAACTCCTCTAGGTCTGTCCAGGCCAGGGGGAAGGAGGGTGGGACGCAAGAAGAAGGCGAGAAGAAGACAACTAACATGGAACGTTATGGTAAGAACATAACTTCTATATGTTAAGTTGTCTATCTCGCCTTCATTCTTGCTGGATGGGACCGCGTCCCTAGCACCTTGTCCCGGGTGGCCTAACGGAACAGACTCCTGAGAACAGTGGAACCAAAATTAGCTCTATGCCTAGAAGCTAAATCCAACTTATAATGGGAAATAAAAGTGTGAGGAGTAGCCCAAGTAGCCGCTGCACAAATGGTGTCAATAGGCAGTCTGTCTTGGAAGGCTAGAGAAGTAGTCAAAGCTCTGGTGGAATGGGCTTTAGGTTTATTAGGCAGTTTTTGGTGTCTAATCTCATAAACAAGGGTAATCAGAGATGTTAGCCATCTGGATAATGATACCTTTGAAACTGGAAGTCCCTTTCTGCTTTCCGCATAGGAGACAAACAGCTGATCAGATTTTCTGAATTGTTTCGTCCTGTCCAAGTAATACCTTAATTGACGATGAACATCCAGGCAGTGTAATTTTTGTTCAGACCTATTTGAATACTGCGGGAAAAGACAGGGAGGTCAATGCATTGGTTTAGATTTGATGTTGAAACCACTTTAGGCAAAAAGGACGGGTTAGTTCGTAAGGAAACTCTGTCCTTATGGAATAAGAGATAAGGAGAACGACAACTGAGTGCTTGAAGTTCTGAAACTCTTCTAGCTGATGTGATAGCCACCAGAAAGAGAGTTTTCCATGATAATAATTTTAAGGAACATGAAGCTGCAGGTTCGAAAGGGGAAAGAATCAAAGAAGCAAGAACTAAATTTAGGTCCCAAGGAGAAGGAGGATTTCTTATAGGAGGTCTGAGAAGAAAAACTCCTTTTAAAAAGGCTTTGCAAAGTTTGTGGGACATAAGGGCAGATTCAGAAATGCCCACATGAAAATTAGAAATAGCTGCCAATTGAACCTTAAGAGTAGATGGAGATGAACCTGCATGGAAGAGTTCAGCTAGAAAATCAAGGACTAGTTGGATGGAAGCGGTGAAAGGATCTATGTCCTTTCCTTGTGCCCAATATGAGAAGCGTTTCCACTTACTCAAATAAATCTTTCGAGTGGAAGATTTATGGGAAGCTATCAATATATCTCTAACCGAGTGAGATAATTGAGGAAGCCTGGCTACGGTTGGAACTGGAGGAACCAAGCAGTGAGGTTCAGAGAGGGAGGGAGCGATGAAACTGACCCGACTGGTGGATCAAAAGATCTGGAACTAGGTCCAGACTCCACGGTCGCTCAAGAGAAAAACGATGTAGAAAGGGGAACCACACTTGTCGAGGCCAGTAAGGAGCAATGAGGATCAATGAGGCCTTCTGAGCGATAGCTTTCTGTATTACTTGAGAGATCAGGAGGAAAGGAGGAAATGCATACAGAAGTCCCGGGGCCAAACTTGGACTAGAGCGTCCCTGCTGGGTTGGCCTGGTAAAGGGAATAGAGTGAAGTATTCTCTGCACTTGCTGTTTTGGGGAGTAGCAAAAAGATCGCAGCAAGGCTGACCCCACTTGAGAAATATCTCTCACTACAGAGTCTTTCAGAGACCACTCGTGAGGCATGAGTATAGCTCTGCTCAACTTGTCCGCAATGTGATTGGACTTCCTGGGGATGTGCGTTGCTATCAGAAAACGCTGAGAAGAAATCGCCCATTGCCACAGTCTGAGTGCTTCTCGACACAGGGGGTATGATCTGGTTCCGCCTTGTTTGTTGATGTACCACACTACAGACATATTGTCTGTCTGGATTGCAATCGTTCCCAAGGGAAGAGAGTCTTGAAGGGCTTGCAACGCTAAAAGCACTGCTCTCATCTCCAGAACATTTATGTGCAAGTGGCATTCGTTTGGTTGCCATGTGCCCTGGACTGTCCTGCCCTGATAATGCCCCCCCCACCCGATCAGGAGGCATCCGTTGTCAGAGTAGCAACCGGAGGAGGTGGAACAAAAGGTCTTCCCGACAGGAGCTGGGGGGAAGACATCCACCAAATGAGATGCTTTTTGCACGCTTGCATGATCATAATGGTGTGAGACATTGGAAGTTCCTGGTACGACCATTGAGAAAAAAGCATCCACTGAAGGATCCGCATGTGGTATCTGGCCAATGGGAGGAGAGGTATGGCCGCCATGATTCCCAACACCTTTAGAACTAACCTGGCTTTGGCTCTGTTGTTGTTGAGAAGAAGTGACACCAATTTGTGAATGTCTGATATCCTTTGGTTCGTTAGAGTTGCAGACATGTTTATAGTATCTAAATTTGCGCCTATGTAGGTAATAGTACGACAAGGCGACAAAACAGACTTTTCGCAATTTATTGAAATACCCAGTTTTGACAAACGCGAAAAGTATAATCTCTGGCCATCAGAAGGAGATGCTTGGTGGGAGCTGTGAGAAGCCAGTCGTCCAAATATGGAAACACCTGGAATCCTTGTCGTCTCAGGTGAGAAGCTACCACTGCCATGCATTTGGTAAACACCCGGGGGGCAGTGGTGAGACCAAAGGGCAGGGCCCTGAACTGAAAATGACTGGTTCCCAGCCTGAAGCGGAGGAATCTTCTGGAGCGTCTGTTCATCTTTATGTCATAGTACGCATCCCGAAGGTCTATAGAGCACATCCAGTTTTCTTTGACCAAATAGGAAAGAATGGATTGCAGCGTGACCATCCGAAATCTTGTTTTCTTGACTGATTTGTTCAAGACACTGAGATCCAAAATCGGTCTCCAGTCCCCTGTTTTCTTTGGAACTAAAAAGAACCTTGAGTAGATTCGGATCCTTGTTGGTCTGCTGGCACTGACTGAATTGCTCTTTTGTAAGCAGTTTTGAAATTTCCAAAGCTGCTATATCCCTTTGAGCGGTGGAACATCTGGAAGGGATTTTTTGACTGATTTGGAAAGCGAAGAAAGGGGATAGAATAGCCTTCGGAATGATGGACTGTACCCATTTGTCTTGAGTCAGGGATAGCCAGGCTTCTGGGTACAGTGACAATCTTCCCCCGACTGCCTCCGAAGATGGGCAGTCGGGCAATACCTCAGGGATGCTGAAAGGGCTTGTCAGGGAAGGCTTCCCGATTGCCCTGGTTCTGCGGACCCCCCCTGCCCCTAGGGCGACGTCTACCATTGTTATTCCCACCTCTGCCTCTGGTAGGAAAACGACTCTGTGCGTCAGGCGAAGTCCCTTGAGATTGTTTACGGAACCACATCTTTCCACCCTTCTGGCCTTTGGGGTAAGGCCTAGAAGGAGTCGAAAACGGACTCCGGCGGCAGAAAGGGTCTTGCCATCAGTCTCGCACCTAGTCAGTGTTTCTTTCACTTGAGGACCAAAAGAGATGATCCATCAAAGGGGAGTTCGTGAAAGACGTCTTGAAAGGTTCCAAAGTTGCATAGCCGCATCCAGGCGTGCCTACGTAAGGCTACCCCTGTTCCTGCGGATCTGCTCGCTCCATCGGCCGCATAAGAGAGGAGGCGCATGGAGGAGTTGGAAATGGAATTAAGGATAGCCAGCTGCGTGTTCATTTTCTCTTGGAAACCCGCAGCTGTAGGGTCCTTCAACATTTCACTCGCTTCCTTGATCAAGTCCCTTTGAAGACGAGTGAAATGGCACAGGTAATTCAGCACGCATGGTAAATGTCGCTGAGGAGAACATCCGCTTTCGTACCTATCCATGGACCTAGATTCCTTGTTAGGTGGATGGACAGGCACTGAAGGATCAGCCAGTTCCTTCTTTGTGGCGGCAGCTACCACCATAGCATCCACAGAAAACTCCTTTTGATAAAAATTGCTTGTCTGATGGAGCTGTGATGAATTTGGAGGGTCTCCTGGGAGTGGGGTCCACTGAATCAGGAGCCGTCCATGCCTTCTTAGCAACCACCTGCATGAGGGGGTCGAAGGGGGACACCCAGGAGGTGGAAGGACGAGAGCCAAACGCCTCAAGATACACAGATTCATCCTCCGAAGGGTTGAGGGCTGGCCAATTTCCCCTCTGTTTAAGGATCTCCAGAATGTCTGCAAATGAGACATCTTCAGAAGGGGAACGGGGGGAACCCTCAGAATCATCCATATCTGTGTCTGACGTGATAGACTCAGGTGAGTCAATGTGCTTCCTCTTGCACTTCCTCTTCCGAGGGCTCTTCTGCCAAATCAGGAGAGGCCTCGGAAGAGGATGAAATCCCACAGGGGCTCCTGAGGAGCTGGCTCTCTGCGGTCCGGGATGAGAGAGTGAGTCGACTTACCCTGAGGCAGCATCGAGGGAGGGGCTGACGGAGCCGACTGTGGAGTAGAGCCAGGCTCTAACACACTACGCATGACCTCGAATGCACCCCTGTCAGGCAGAGCCAGAGGTCCCCGCTCCGAGGAGCTAAGAACCCCTCGGCACCGACAGTGATGGCTCGAGGTCGATGTCGGAGCCGAACTCACCAGCGCCGAAGCACCGAGAGGGGGGTCGGACAAGGGTCCGATGCCACTCACCCCCTCAGAGCCGACGAGGGAAGTCCGGCGCCGAGATTCCTCCACAGAAGAAAACGGAGCCGATGACGGAGCTGAAGACAATTGTCTCGGCTCCGAAGTAACCACAGTCTCGGTTCCGACACGACCCGGCTCCGAACTCAAAAGAGTCGAAGGAGGAAAGAGTTGATGGACCGGGGCAGGCACCGACTGATGAGTCGGGCTCTGAAGCATCTGGGCTAGTGCCTCGGACTTAAGTAGTCGACTCACTACCCTCTGAAGGTCATGATCGGATAGCCTCGATGACCTAGAGGAATGAGACCTTTGGCTCCGTTCAGACAGCAGGGGAGAACCTGGAGCCGAATGAACGGAGCCAATAGATGGTGACCTTGATCTCTTTCTAGTTGTCGGCTCCGAAGATCTGGTCGGAGCCGACACGGGTACTTCAAACCTCGGCTCCAGCCGAGCCGAGGAGCCACAGAAACTGTGGACTGAGACTTATCGGCTCCAGCCGGAGCCGATAAAGGCAAGGTTGAACAACCTGAGGTCTCGGCTCAGAAGCCGGAGCCGAAGACCTCGATGCCTTAGAGGGCTTCCCTGTTGAGACAGACAGGGAATCCTCAGGCTTCAACAAGCCTCTCAGAATTAGCTTGTTTTTCTTTCCTGCAGGACCCTGGGGCTGAAGCCATGGCAAACAGCACAGGAGTCCTGCAGGTGCAAAGGCCCCAGACAATAGACACAAGAAGTGTGAGCGTCTGTCAGAGACATTTTCTGACAGCACGCATCACACTTCTTGAATCCGGAGACCTTTGCTTCTTTAGACATTGCCTAACTGACAGGTGTACACAAACACACACTCAAACACACCAGTTATACCCTGTCAGAAAATATAACAATTTTAGTAATGATACTAGAAATAAAGTACAATAAAATGTAGTAAACTATAGTAAACTACACAAACACTCCCTTAGGGAAGAGAAGGCCTAAGGCCCAAGGGAAGAACCAAAGGTTCTTTTAGACAAGAAACGGGAAAAAATTAGGGTCGGGGATAAAGTTCTATGATCTACACTAATCTAAGGAGAATTTAACTTAAAAAGGGGTAAAAAGAGTAACTTTTAGAAGAAAAAGCTAACACTCACCAGGAACCGGTAGAAGCAACCAACCTCGAAGCTGTAGCGGCAAACGAGATCTGAGGTAACTCTCGCCTAGCATTGTGGGATATAAGGGGAGCCTCGAGCCGGTGGAACCAACTCTCGAGCTTTTAGAGTGGCCGAGTCGGAGCCGAGGTCGGCTCCGAACCCATCCAGCAAGAATGAAGGCGAGATAGACAACTTAACATCTTGCAGTAAAAAATCCAGAAACCAGGCTACAGTGAAATAAACTGGTTTACTGTCCAACAAAAAAAGTTATGTACTATCATCAGTCAGTACCAATGACTTCATCAGAACTAACCAAAAACACATGCCAAGGAATTTAAATGATGCACATCATAAACAATTTAACTGCAATTAAAAAAACTAAAGGGACAACATCCAATATGCCCATAATAAAATCAGTAGTAAAATGTATTCAACTGAATCATTTATTTAGCCAAAGAATATTGTTAAAAGCCTAATTTTGCTGAATAAAAACAATTATAACAAATCTATATTTTTAAAGTTTATCTGCACACATTTTCAATAGAGGAGCTATGGACACAGTCCAAATGATCCCTGGTAGACTGTGGGCATTTAACCAGGAATGCTATAACAGCTCCTAGTATCCAAACTAGTTTCCCAAGTGCCGACTCTATGATCATGGCATACAACCTTTAATGTTCCAAACACATGACTATTAAAATTATAGCAAACCAATGAAAGTTGGTAGAAGGCATTCTGTACATTAGCTTTATTGTGTCATAGAAAAGTTCATAAATCCTCTTCCTAAGGGGGTGTTCAGTTTTGCACATATAAAAAGGAGAACATGTCAAGCATTTAATTAAATATACTAAACCCTTTGTGGAACAATTGCCATGTTGAAAAATAACTTTACTGTTAGAATAATGGTGTAAAATATAAAATTCAGTCTCACAAATAAAATTTCATTAACTGTTTGATTCACATTTTCGAGTACCTGCTTTAGAACTATCATCAAATGTGTTATTTCCTTCACATTCAAAAAATTGTTTAAAGCTGATGGTTATCTTAAACACTAACTGTGTATTTTCTCCTAACTTATTATAAATATCATAAATATTCCCTTTAATTTTTTAATTGCAGTTAAATTGCTTATGAGGTACATTATTTACCTTCCTTGGCATGTGTTTTATGATAATTTCTGATGAAGACTTTGGCATTGACAGATGAAAGAGCTTAACTGTCTATTGTTGAACAATAAACCAGCTTGATTCACTGTAGCCTGCTTTCTGGATTTTTTAATGACAAGTTTTGGGTCTTGGTTGTACAGCTGCAGCATCGTTCCTGCATCTCTGCTTGTTAACTGTATCAACATGACTATTGTAAACTAGCTTGTTAATATTGGTGGAATGACTAACGGGATATGCTCAATTTGGGATTCAGCATAGGGTGACATGGGCAGCTACCTACGTCCCAGTGCTGGTTCAGAGACTCCATAAACATCCAAAAAAGAAAAAGTCCCATATTTCCCCCTATTACACATGTTCAGCTGTTATTCTGATTGCCTCTATTTAGCTGCTGATGTTTTGCTGAGACTCATAAATGTAAAAAAATAAAATGTCTCAAATTTCACCTGCAGGCCTGATAACCAGCTTCTGCTGTTGTTTTGCAAAGCAATAGCTCTTCCTTCTTTTTACTTTCTCCAAGTCTGCTGGGTTTCTAATACTGTGATGTGAATGGGCCCTATTCCTAAGTTAAAATATGATTAAAGTTCATGAAATTAGCATTGTTTCAATCTTTGATGTTAGCCAAAAGTGTTCTTTGAAGCACCCTCAATGTGCCCAGTAATGTAATTCATAGGAGTTACTGTACATGTGTAAATAATACATCTAAATATAATTGTAGATTTAATAGCTTCAGGAAGTTTTCCCCTCATTGGTTAAAAAGTAATGAGAAAAGATTTGGCTAAACAACAGTAAATGTTGAACAGCACATTTGTCAGCCACCAGTACAGGATGGGATATATGAACAGATGGACTGTTTGAATAGTTAATTCTGGGATAATCTGAAGTTTAGTGTGAATTCTGGACATTGAAACAACTGCAGCATTGGATGGATTAAAACTTACTGGAAGCTAAATCACACGAATCAAGTCTTACATGGTGCAAAAGAAGTAAGTGTATGAATGCATGTGTGTGTGTGTGTGTGTGTGTGTGTGTGTGTGTGTGTGTGTGTGTTTGTGATGTAATGCTTGGTTAAATGAAGCAGAGCTGTGTCTGGATTAACAGCAAATCAAATGGAGGCAGAAAGACACAAATCCTCAACCTGTGATGACATAAAACAACTCATTGAAAGCTTGAAGCCTTAATTCTCTACACCAGTGACCAGACCTTCACGAACTGCTTCATTTTCTGATAAATCACTGAAGGATTATAATCAGTCAGTAATGTCAGGCATTAGAGTTCCATTGTTTTAAAATATGTGATTCTGCAAACCCTGTTGTTATTTTTATAAGTGAATTAGAGTAATAGGTTCATAGGTTCATAGGTTCATACTAGGCTATCTGCCCGAGGGCATTTACAAGCCTAGCCCATAGTTTTGTGGCTTACGCCACCCCTTTAGTATGGGGAACTATACCCATTATTTTGCTGTGCCTCTGTTGAGCAGTGACACTGAGGTAATCCCTGGGGTATATCTGCGATCTCCCATCCATTGGTCAAGATTTCTCTTGAACAAGGCCAGCGAGGTGCTCTGCCTCACATATACCGGGATTTTATTCCACAGCATAGGGAGTCTTTGGGTGATGAATCTATCCCTCCAGCACGTCCTATTAATAGCCGTGTCCACTTCTTACTAGGGTTACCACTTGTCCCTCTTTGGGCAGTTGTGTCCTGCAAAAAAAATGAAAAAATGACAAATGTCCTGAGATTTTAGGACAAAATTCTTTCCTATATTTTATGCAATAGTTGCATAAAACAGTTATTCTGTATCTGAAACACCTAAGTGTTATATGAAACAGAGTACGAAACTAAAATGCTACAAGAACAATCTTTTATTTAGGCAAAAAAGTGAAGTTCTTTCCTTTGTATTGGCCTTGGGTATGTTTCACCTGCATAATCTGATGTTTGTACCAAAAATCTCCCACTCTGGGCATTTGAAAAGGTGGAAACCCTACTTCTTACTTGCCTCTGATTTTGTGTCATATTTCTGCCCTGTCCCTGTTAACTTTTTTCTGATAAATCACTAAAGATTAAAGCCTACTTTTTCTGATAAATCACTGAAGATTGAAGTCAGTAATAAAATTTCAGGGCTTTTATTTTCAGAAAATGTATGCTCATGAAACACATACTGATGGAAATTCTTAAGTAGTTACTAAGCATTCAGAAGACCATTAATGAGCCAAGGCCAAATTACCAATTGTCCAGAAGCACTGTTTGAGTGATTTGCATAAAGTCTCACACTAGGCAAATGAAGGATGAGGGAATCAAACTCTGTACTCCAGGAAGTAGCTCATTAACAGCTGATAGACTTAATCCTCTACATCGACTTCCAGAACATGTGTGGGTTTTGTCTATTAACATTTTAAGTGAATTAGAGTTGTCTAGCGCATACAATTCTGAGATGTTAACAAACTGCTGCTTAAATTCAGAAATTCTGGGCTTAAATTCTTTACCCCCATTTGCCTGTGGTGTGACTTTAAGCAAGTCACTTACGCAGAGAGTGCTTCCTGGTCACACTTAAAAAGGGGTACATTGTTAAGTGGGTTTACATGCTTAACAAATAAAATAAATGCTATTTAAAATGTCTCTTTTTGGGTTTCTGTCCCACCATTATTTTTCAATTCTGTGATTTCAGAAAATATTTTCTAACACAAATCTTGTTATTCTAGCAACTTATTTAAAATATGTTTCTGATTTTGTCTTTGGTATGGTTTCATGAGGTAAGAAGTTGAGAGGGCAAAGGGGAATTGCAATAGGTTGCACTATATGGTTCTGTCAGCACCGATCACAGATATCTGTGCCATTGTTTAAAAGTTCATTCATTTGATTTCAAATAGATATCTGAGGTATACAATCATACATGTGGCTATAACTGGTGTGTGTCTTGCATATGTATATGCATGAGTGTGTGTGCTTGCAAGAGTGTGTGTGTGTGTGTGTGTGTGTGTGTGTGTGTGTGTGTGTGTGTGTGTGTGTGTGTGTGTGTGTGTGTGTGTTGGTGAAGTTCTTAGCTATCCTTAACAGTTTTTCGTTATATTTGTAGTCCGTTCCTCAAAATGTGTGGGTTTCTAGTAAAGTATTGTGGAATGCGGTCATTAAATAATAACGGACATGAGTTTCAGACTTCATAACCTTCAGAAAATACACGTTAATGCAAAACCTGCTTTGCTAACAAGATTCTTTATATGTAAGGCCAATATTTACTTGTCAAAACATCACAGCTTTTTGTTATGTATAAGATACATTTTATTTATCTTTTTATAATGCATGGCCATCCTACATGAAATGCAACCATTGCTATATATAATTATCATAAAACAAAAATGATAAATTATATGTTTTAATATACTTGTATATATTTATATGCTTTTATATGTTAATTAATGTAATTACGTTTTGTTATAGGTGAAATGAACTTTATGTAGAATGAAATATGTTCTTGTAATTACATTGTGATTTATAGGTTCATAGGTTCATAGGTTGGTACTAGGCTATCAGCCCTAGGGCCTATACAAGCCTAGCCATAACAATTCCCTGGCTATTTCTTCCCACACTATTTACTTCCCTGGACCCCTGTCTAGCAGGGCGACTGACGTGATCCCCGGGGTGAATTTCCTTTCTCCCATCCAATCATCAAGGTTCCTTTTGAAGAGGGCCAACGAGGCACTCTGCTTGACATGTATGGGCAGTCTATTCCAGAGTCTGGAGAGTCTCTGGGTCAGAAACCTATCCTTCCAGCATGTTCTGTTTATTGTGATGACAAGGTTTAGATCCCTGAAGCATGTGGCTCTGAGGGATTGGGATTTCTTTAAGTGTAGCATGTCCAACAGCTCTGGGTTTGACATGGCCTTGTATGTTAAACAGAGATTGCCTCTGAGTAGACGATATGCGACAGAGTATAGCTGGAGTTTTTTAAGGTGGTCAGTGTAGGGCATCTGCTTTAGGCCTGTGATTCTTTTATTGAGGTATTTCTGCGGCCTTTCCAGTTGTTGCAGATGTCTTGAGAGGTACATACCAAATGGGGTGTTGTATTCTATGATGGGTGTAATGAGGGATGAGTAAACTGGGACAATGACCTCCTTTTTTCTGGATGAAAAGCCCTTAGTGATGAGGTGTGCCACATAGAAGGATTTCCTGACTGTTGTGGCGATGTGGTTATCGAAGGTGAGACCACTGTCCACCTGTGTCCCTAAGTTTTTTATCACACTTTCAGTGTTTAGTGTACTACCACCTATGTGGTAATTCATGGATACATGTTTTTTCCAAAAGGGGATAGCTATACATTTCTTGGTATTGAGCTTGATCCCATGGCTCTGGCACCAAGCATCTGTTTCTGTAAGGTTCTTTTGTAGAGTATCCACATCATTTGGGGATTCAATAATGGCTCCCAGTTTGCAGTCATCTGCAAACTTTGTTAGCCAGAGTCCCTTAGTGTTGGCCTGTACTTCAGAGAAGTAGATGCCAAACAAGAGAGGTCCCAGGACTGAAACCTTTGGTACTCCATTTGTCACTTGTCTGGAGCTGGATTTGGAGTTGGCTACTTTTAAAGTGTGGGTTCTGTCAGTAAGCCAGTTGGCAACCAATTGGGTGACGTAGGGATTAATGCCCAGCTTAGTAAGTTTATCTATGATTCCAGAGTGGGGGATGGTGTCAAAGGCCTTGGCGAGGGCTAGATAGGCTGTGCGGACCACCTTACCCTTGTCCATGGCTCTGGAGACTGATTTGAAGAAGTCAATCAGGTTCAAGAGACAAGATCGGCCCTTCACGAACCCAAACTGGGTGGGGTCCAGTGTTTGAAGGTTGCCAATGTCTTTGTTTATAAGTTCCATGATAATATGCTCCATGGCCTTGCAGACAAGGCTCGTCAGACTGATGGGATGGTAGTTTCCAGGATCCAAGGTGGATCCCCCCTTGTGGAGTGGGATAACTGTAGCTCTGCGACACTCAGTGGGCATGAAACCTAAGGTGAGGATATGATCAAACATGACACTTAGGTGAGGTGCCAGTTCATATTATAGTTCATGTAGTTCACAGCCCGGGATGTCATCTGGCCCCATGGATGCTGTATTCTTAGCTTTGGAGAGTGCGTTTTTTACCTGTGTGGCTATTATTACCAGAATTTGGCAATCTTCTGGTATTGAGATGGGCTGTTTAGGGGGTGAGAGGGGGGTGAAGTTGGCACTGAATCAATCTGCCAGGATATTGGCAATATCCTTGGGATCAGTATATTTAATGTCATTCTGTTTTAGCACAGAGCAGATCTGAGCATTGCCATTGACATATTTGTAGAATGCCTTGTGGCTGTCTTTGGAATCTTTGGCAATTTTATTTTCGTAACTAGCTTTGGAGGATTTTATGAGGGATCTAAGTTTCTTACTGAGGCTGGTAAGGGAGTTTTTTGCATCCTGGGATTTTCCTCTTTTCTGCAACAGTTTCTTCCTTTTGTTGTAAAGTTTGTTTATGGCAGGAGACCACAAGATTGGCTTCCTTTTTTTGGAGGAGAGCATCTTGGTTCCATTTGGGATGGCACGATTCATGCATGAATGGATGTGCTTGTACAGTGCCTTAGTGTAGGATTCAGCCGTCGAACCTTCAGTTCCCGTCTGCATGTGTGCCATGAAGTTTGTCACTTCTGACTTGAAAGTTGGCTTTGGAGAGGTTTTTTATGGAGGTTTCCTTCCTGGGGGGGTGGGGTGGGATGTGGATGTTAAGGGTGATTAGCTTATGGTCAGACCTGACTAACGAGAGGGTGACCATAGGTGTGGAGCCTCAATTTCCCATGTTAGTAATGACCAGGTCTAGGATACTGGAGCCCCTGGTGGGACTATGGATTAGTTGATCCAGGGCATTGGAATTTATGAATTCCAAGAACCGTTGGGCAAAGGTGTTGGTGCACAAGTTGTTTTCTCGGTTAATAGCAGGGTAGTTAAAATATCTTTTTAAATGTTTTACAGGATATGATGTCATTAATGTGGAGGGTTATTTAAACTAAGTCCATTAACAACTGTGTTTGTCTGAGAAAGTTTGTGAATTTTTACATTCAAAAGCGGTTACAATAAATTGAATTAGTTCTAGTCTGGTGAATGCCCTTTGCCTGTTTGTTTCTTTAAGTTATTTTGTTTGTTTGTTTTTTGAAAAAGTGTTTTTATTCATGGCAAGTGGGTTTGAACCGGACTCGCAATTGCTTTTCTCTCAAAAGAGAATGGATGTGCAGGGTGGTGACGGAGACCATCTTATGTGCAATTTAACTTTGCTTATTCAGAAGCTGAATGCACGAATGGATGATTTAAATGCTAAAGTTGATGGCCTTAGTGGTATAGCAGCAAGTATTGGCAGTTCCGGTCGGCAAGTTAACCTGAATGGGGATGCCAATGGTAGTGCATTATTGTATAGAAATAGAGGTTTACCTTCCACATCAGTGGCTTTACCGAGGACTAACCAGAGGTTGAATGGACTTAATCCTCTGGTTCAAAACAATGAAGGTACAAGTGTTCAGAATAATAACAATATTCAATTTAACCTGCCTTCATTGACTGAGTGCATCAATAAACCAATGGTTTTAACTTACAGTGAAGCAGTAGCTAGTACTTCAGCTGTGACTGCTAACAATCGTACTAACACTGTGGATATTGTAAGTAATTTAAAAACTTTTGATAATAAGAAACTTCAGTTGGAAACAGTTTATTTATGCAAGTGTATTGAGAGGGGTCACATCTCGAAGTGCCTACGGCAATGGTGGTTTCCCGTAGGTTTAGAACGTGGTTCCGAGTTTCATAAAGACCTTTTGGTTTTGTTTGATAAATAAGGCTGTGAATTCCTTGAACTGTTGATAAAAGACTATGATGCACAAATTTTGTTACTGAGGAATGATTTGTTGGAACTTGAAAAAGCTATTAAAGGGGACAGTGACTTTCCTAAGTATAAATATGATTTTTCACGTATATTTGTTAGCATTGAACAAACCTTGGAGAGACTAAAAGCCACAAAAAATAAAAAGTCGGCATGTGATATGAGGGATTATACACAATGTACAGCTTACCCCTTACCTCCCCTTAACACCAATTTGAGAACTAGTGTGAACTGCTTAATGTTGGAGAAGGCAAAGCTTTGGCTAATTCTGATGTCTTGAACAACATTACTGCTGATATTCACCTTACTGGAGATATGAATAATACCATTCCCCCTTGTCCGCGTCACATTGAAAGGCTGCGAAACCAACAGGGGGTACAGACTAATACCATCCATAATATGGGTTTTCACAACAACAAGCCTGTACAGGGCGGTTTTACGGGACCCCACAAGGGCAGGTACTGGCAACCGAGGAAGAACAATCATCACCGCAGATAACAATTAGCCCCTGTGTATTGAACCCATCAGAAATTATTGAAAATACATATCCTTGTTGTATTGAATCCACCAGAAATGACTGAAACTGTATATCCGCATATTTTATTGAATACGTTTGGTAACTTTAGAATATGTAATTTTACTGAATTTGAAGTATCTCCTGAACTTATTAATGTATTGTCCAAAGGGTTATCTTTTGTACCAGCCAAGCACATGAATGTGGCTGACACCATTTTAGATCTGAAAGTTTTCATACGTAAAATGAATCTGTTGTGTCTTCTTAGGAATATGTCTAGTCTGAATTCCGATGTACATATTTCCAGTATTTTTAATCCCCCTTTGCATAACACCATTAGATTTTTTGAAAAATTATGTGAATTGGATTTACGTAATTTATCTGTGATGGGTGTTAAAGGTAGGGAGACTAGTGGAACAAACATCTCTGATAATGAATTAAAAGCATTAAAATTATTAAGAGATCAATGAATTAGAGTATTAAAACTGGATAAGGGTGGTGGGCTTGTTTTAATGAGTGATAAACTTTATGAAGAAAATATCTTAATGTTACTTAATACCGATACCTATGTTAAGGTTTCATTGAATTAATTGAATGGCGCCTATCAAAGTATTAGAGTTTTGATTAAGGATTTATTTATTGATCATTTGATTGATTTAGAAACCTTTAATTATTTGACTATGCCCTCACCCATTACACCGGTTATTTTTGGATTGCCAAAAATCCACAAAACTTGAGTAAACCACCTTTCTGCCTGATTGTGGATGGACGTAACAGTATAACTTATGGGTGTGCTAAATTGGTTGATTCTAAACTTAAAAAATATTTGGAGAATCAACCACAGATATGCCAGGATTCATGGAGTTTTTTGGAAGCGATAAATGGCTTAAGATTTGATGACCAAATTAATTTTTAGCCATTGATGTCCGTGACCTTTATACTGTTATTCCTTAGAAATTAGGTATTGAATGGGTTTGCGAGTTTTTGTTTAATCAAGGTGTTTCAGGTGATGAAATTAATTTAATAGAATATTTACTGGACATTGTGCTCTCTAACAATTATATTTTGTTTAAAGGCAATTTTTATCATTAAAAATCTGGTGTTGCCATGGGTTCCCCCTGTGGGGGGAGCTTTGCGAATACCGTTATGGCATATTGGGAAAATTAGATTCTGTTTAAACTTGACATCTTTAAAGAATTTGCCTGCTGGTACACACGTTATTTGGATGATATTTTTGTTTTATTTAAAGATGATGAAAGTGGGGCTGCGCAATTTGTTTCTATATTATCTAATCTTACTTCATTTTTGAGTTTTACCTACGAATTTAATAACGTTAAGATAGCATTCTTGGATGTATTACTTATTATGGATATGATGAATTTGGGTTATATTGCAAAAATCTACCGTAAGCCAACATATTGTAATAGTTTTCTTCACTTCAGTAGTGCTCATTCCCATTATCAGAAACATGCTGTTATTAAAGGCCAGCTAGTTAGAGTGGCCCAAATGACCACTCTAGAGGATGATTTTTGGGATGAATGTTATCAACTTAAAACAATGAATATAGCAAGGGGATACCCATCTACCTTGATTGACAACCTTATATCTGAGGTTAGTAATAAAAGTAATAATGGTTGGTTTAAACCTATTCTTGGTAGAATTGAAGTCATTAATGGTGTTAATACTAATGACTGTGGTATTGGTGGCCCAAATTCCTCTAATATGAATACTATATCTAATGAAGGTGACACATCTAATGCCTCATTGTATTTTATTACATCTTTTTGTATTGAGACTGAAATTGTGCGGGATAATCTGTACAAGAACTGGGTGGTGTTGAAAGAGGACACCTTTATTAGAAACAAGATACCAGAAATGCCTCAACTTGTTTATAAAAGGGGACCGAACCTTAAAAATTTGGTTGAGACTGTATTGCCCCCTTTACAAAAGGACAGAGGCATGTACAAATGTGGTCCTTGTAGAATGTGTAAACATATTAAAGTGACTAATAGTTTTTCCATAGGTAGAAATAAATATAAAGTTAAGGGTAAATATAATTGTAATGCCACTTGTGTGGTATATTTAGCCCAGTGTAATTGGGTTGGGAGGGTGGCCTAATGGTAAGGTGTTTGCCTTACAAACACAAGGTACAGAGTTTGAATCTCACAAGGGGTAATTGGCTAGGCTTAAAATGGCTCGCAAGGGCAATTAGCCTAGTATGAACCTATGAAGTGTCAAAATTGCCCCTGTTCTATAATGGTAAAACTGATAGGCACTTTAGAAAGAGAATATATGAACATTTATATAGCATTAATAGGAAAGATGTAAACAACGCTTTAGCGAAACATATTATTGAATGTCCTGACCATTCATTTTTGTTTCTTGTTATCGAACAAATACATGCTAATATTAGAGGTGGGCCAGTATCTGTGGCGTTAGAACTTAGAGAATTATGGTGGCAAGTATTAGCTAATGCTTACACCTATCCCAATTTAAATGAATACGGTTCCATTAAATGTATTTTGAAGCTTAAGGCCTTAAATAGATGTTTTATTATTGTTATATGTTTTAATATACTTGTATATATTTATATGCGTTTATATGTTAATTAATGTAATTAAGTTTTGTTATAGGTGAAATGAACTTTATGTAGAATGAAATATGTTCTTGTGATTACATTGTGATTTAATGGACAATATTTTTTTAAATGTTTTACAGGGTATGATGTCATTGATGTGGAGGGTTATTTAAACTAAGTCAGTTAACAACTGTGTTTGTCTGAGGAAGTTTGTGAATTTTTACATTCGAAAGTGCTTACAATAAATTGAATTAGTTCTAGTCCAGTGAATGCCCTTTGCCTGTTTGTTGCATTTTTGTTTTGTGACAAGTCGGGGTTCACTGATTTACTTCTATATATAATTATGTTTTAAAATGTCTCCTCCATGGACTGCATTTTTTTTTTTTTTATTTCTTGATGAGCAAAGTGAAATATACTTCCAGTCTGACTGCTTGCTCCATTTCTTCTTTGCTCTGCCTCCTTTTATGCATCTGGTTCAGCTGGATAGCTGCTTTATGGATCAAGATGTCAATTATCTGTCATTACCCTTACACTTAGGAATTCAGGTTAAGGCTGTCTGATCTACCAATGTACTCCTGGTAGGCTGAGGTTTCCTATGAGTATAAACCACCTGTGAAACATCCTTAGTTTCTTTAATCTTTCCCACAGTCTCTTATTCTCCTCCAATGAATTCCCATGGCACAAACACAGTGTTGATATACCAGCACTTCCCTTACTTCTTTACTTCAGGTATCTTAAATGGAAAGGTAGTTTCACAGGGTTCTGACTCCCTTTGCTTCCTCACAAACTTCAAAGGATAATATTCTTCCTTTTTTTCTAACCTCTTAGTTGAGTTTCACCCTTAGGTAGCTTCCATCCCTTTAAACTATGTCACTCTCAAACAATTCTTACCCTGTCTACTTCATATTCCTCCCATGTTATCACTAACTCATGTTTCTGGTATATCAGAAATGTCAACTCTCTTTCCCTGCATCACTCTATCCAGCTGTCCATCTTATTTGCTATATGCCTTGTATTGCAAAATAGCACAATAATCTCCCTCCTATCGTGAAAGAAAGATCATTCATTTTTCAGTTGCTCGATCTAGGTAAATTATGTCTGTCATTGTGAATTTTTGGCTGGTCACTACAAATAATTGCCATGCGCTCAATATGCTGTAACTGCACTATTCTTTCTCTAACACAAAGGCACTCTTGAGAATTTGCCAGCATCAAGCATAGGGAATGTGAAACTAATGCTTCTTCCATCCTTTATTTGAAAGAAAACAGACGTTATGAAACCTCTATTTCACTAAGTTACCAAGTTCTTAACTTCATTAGTGCATTTCTGTAACTCAAAGTATCAGTCCTTGTAAGTCTTTTGATAAGTAAATACCCAAGTTGTTTTGACTTGATTACTCCCCAGTTAACAATCCAAGAGAATATCTGAGCAATTTCATAGTACACATTAATGCAACACAAAACACTGCCATGAATATCCATATTTTGTCTTGAAGTAAACCAGCCTAGTGTAGCCTTCTTCATAGCAACTATGATATCCATCCTATTTACAAATCTAGCCAAGGGAAAAAAAAGTAACTTTATAACTCCATGCTACTTTATTTCGTATTGTGAATAATAACTGCCACTGTTAGTAACTATCCCTGGGCCTCCTTGCACTGCCATGCACTACCTTGCAACATTCTCTGTAGGCAGTTCTAATAATTCTGTCCCAGAAACAAGCAGTTCTAGAAAATATTCATGAAAGAAACGAAAAAACAACCAGTCAGCGTATTCCACAGATTTATTTGATGCAATAAAACTCTGACGTCTCGGCTCTATCCCAAAGCCTTCAAGGAGTAAAATACATTCAAAAAGACTTGCCTCTTATGCTCTATACAAACAATTATTCAATTAAAAAATTCAAATCAAGTATTTCCAATTAAGCTCTTCATTGAGACCACATGGATACAATGTATTAAATTTAAGAATAAATAAAGACTCTTTAGTCAGCAATCTGTTATTTAAAACATTTTCATTAAACTTTGAAGTTTTAATTTTTTCCAAAACTGTACCTTTTAGCCCCCCACCATCACTATTATGAAAATGTTCAAAGTGAGTTGCAATAGAAGTCTTATTTTTTATGTCCCTAATATGCTCTAGCAATCTAATTTTAAAAGCTCTTTTAGTTTGTCCAATATAGTATAGATCACATGGACAGTTAAGTGCATATATCACTGCTTCTGTACTACATGTAAAAATACTACTAGTATTAAATGGAATCTTATTAATAAAATCGAATTTGTGCACTATAAACTTACATGCTTTACATCTGTTACAACCCACAGTTCCAACACTGGATATATGTAAATCCATCTTCACCTCTGGAATACTAAATTTACCTTTAGCAATAAAATTCTGTATATTTCTACCTCTTTTATATGAGAAAGCTAGCTTGCTTTTCAACCATAAGGTTACATTTTTCAAAGAACATAAATAGTTCCAAAAGTATTTCACTATTTCCGAAATTTTGGAACTATACCATCCATAAGTAGAGACAAAATATATAGTCTCTAAAGATTTATTACCAATGTCCCTACATAGAACTGTATTTGAAAAATATTTAATGTTATTGCCATTAATAAAAGAGCATAATTTTTTCCAACTGTGTTCCATCAAAACTTTTTCATATCCTCTTTTTCTAAACATTTCCACTGTTATTTTCATTTCTTTACGTAAGTCTTCCATATTGTTGCATAACCTAAGTATTCTAAGCATTTCACCATAAGGAAGAGCTTCTAAAGTATGTACAGGATGGCAACTATCCCTATGTACATAATTGGTACCTTGCTCAAATTTTCTATGTACCTTAGTCTGTAAGCTCACCCCATCTTTAATATTCAATTCTACATCTAAAAAAGAGATACTATTACCCATTTGAAATCCATCAAATTGAAGATGGAACCTATTATTATTTAAAGATTGAACAAATTCTTCCACTAATTCCAAGCCCCCATGTGCAATAAAAATCAAATCATCTATATAGCGGAAGTACTTAATAACATATTGTCTAAAGAATGGATTGTTATAAATATATTCCACTTCAAAGAGTCCCATACTAAGATTAGCATACATGGGGGCAAATGCAGCCCCATGGCAGTACCCTGTTTCTGTCTGTATAAAACATTATTGAATTCAAAAAAATTATTAATAAGACAGAAATAAATTAATTCTATAACATATTCTGTAGCTGGAGAAACTCCAAGAAAAAATCGTACTGCCTCTAAACCAAAAGAATGACTGATATTTGTATACAGACTTTTTACATCTATTGTGAAAAAATATATATTATTATTCCAATTAATATCATTAATTTTATGCAAAAAATCAAACACATCTCTAACATAAGACGGAAGTGTATAAACTACTGAACAAAGGTAATGATGTAAAAAGACCCCAAGAGCATGTGTAAAATATTCACATCCTGCCACAATAGGCCTGCCCGGTGGTCGATTTAAATCTTTGTGTACCTTTGGAAGGCAATAGAAGTGTGCCATAGTAGCCTTATCCTTTATACTAAATTTATTTCGAATGTCCAAATCTGTAAAATATCCTAACCTATTACCCTTGGATAATAGTTCATTATATTCCTTAAGGGCAGAAACATATTGTGGCAAACATGTGACTTCATACGTATTGCCATCATTTAGATGTTCCATACACATACCCAAATACTGAGAAAAATGCATATTATACCATGACCGCCGAAAAACGTGCACGCTGATTGGCCAGTGTGCCCGTTGTAAATCGAGTTATACTAATGGAAAAAGGTCCGGTTGCCCGGACTTTTTTCCATTAGTATAACACGTTTTTTTAAAACACTGTCTCGCTATGTTAAATGGGTTTAACATAGCGAGACAGCTTTAAAATAAGCAACGGAGATCTCCGTTGCTTATTTTAAAGCTGTCTCGCCATGTTAAACCCATTTAACATAGCGAGATGTTTAAAAGCAACGGAGAAAGCAAGATCTCCATTGCTTTTTTTTAGTGTTTCGCTATGTTAAATGAGTTTAACATAGCGAGACAGTTTTAAAATAAGCAACGGACATCTCCGTTGCTTATTTTAAACCTGTCTCACTATGTTAAACTTATTTAACATAGCAAAACACTAAAAATAAAGCAACTGAGATCTTGCTTTCTCCGTTGCTTTTGCCCACAGCTCTGATGTACTGCGCAGGTGCGCAGTACATCAGAACTGCCGCTGATGCCAGACATCTGCGGAAGGGCAGTAAACAGGCATTATACTATGCCATTATTTAAGAAAAGTAATAGTTTCTTTTCTTAAATAATGTCATGGTATAATAGCAATAACCCACTTCTGGGTGTGGGTAATGCTAAATTTACCCACGGTTGGCTTTGTTTGGTCCCTCGGGCCTTACGGGACCAAACCACGCCAACTGTGGGTAATTAGCATTACCCACGTGCCAGTATTGCTATAATAACTAATTTATTCCCTTTGTCAGAGGGTTTAAAGATTATCTCATCCATCTTACTCAAAGAAACAAGAGCTTGCCATTCCCTTTTGGTTAGATTAAATACATAAGACTCTTGCATTCTTTTAAATTCCTTAAAATTTTCTTGTAATGCAAAATTCAGAACATTAGTAAAATGTATTACTTCCTCATTAAAATAAGGAGGCATGAATTCACTTTTGCCCTTAACATTATCAGTGTCAAGATTATAATAAGCATTCAAGGAAGATTCTGAATTACAAGTAACATAGCTATCATCCGAATCAGTAGTATTATCCAAATTATTATCAATAGTAGTATTATTAAAAGTAGTATTATTAAAAAAATATTTCAAATGTAACTTTCTAGATAATCTAAATATATGGCATTTAATTTCATAAAGACGTGGAACTACCGTGGGGACAAATTTCAACCCACGATTTAACACTGCATACTCAAAGTCCGTAAATGCATATCCTGAAAGATTAATAATATAATTATTAACTGGAGGTATAGTTTGTTCTTTTACCTCATTTGTAGTCTCTTGATTGATAATAGTTTCTTGAATATTGTCCATACGTATCTCGAACACGTTTAACACCTTTTCTGCCTCCCTCCCCATAGGGAGGTTCATCCCGAAAAGTCTGTGCATGTCTTACAGGCTGTTGTGCTGGGGGCAGCTCTGGATATTCATCATTCTCATATTCATCTTCATACGATGTATAATGTCCATCTGATGCTGAGATGGAAGAGTCATGAACTCGAGAAGCATTTTCCGGTTTCTGAAATCTTACGCGACCGCGAGACTTGTTCCTATTAATGCTGGAAGTGAACGCCTTGTTGTTTTCGTAATCGCGTAAGTCTCAAATCAGCTTACGCTTCTTTCTAGCAACCAGTTCCTCTTCATATTTTTGAAGTTTGGAATTAATGTCTTTCAAAAAACTATCAAGCACCAGTGCAGATGAACCGGAAGCAAGCATATTGCAAGTTTGTTTAATTTGTTCTCTTAATTCTTTCTGTTTAATTCTGTCTCGATCCACAAGTATATTTATCCATTCAAGTGTACATTTATGTGCTGCAGATACCCATCGTTTATGAAACTGTAAGTCAGTTGCACTTTGCAAATCAAATGGAAGGGTGGGATCTTTATACACTCTAAGCCCTCTCGGTGTAATGTCCAAATCCAAATACTTTTGTAGTCCCATTATGTTAAAAAAGGTTGATGTTTCCTTCCACATAAGTTTATCCAATTTATCAAATAGGGACTTACTTTCTTGTGGCAAGGATGTAGGTAATCTTCTTCCTACAGTTTCAAAAGGTTTAAAGCATCGCTGATTTCTCTCCTGCTCCCATTTTTCCCAAGTTATGCAAGGATTAGAAACACTGGATGCATTTGTATTCGCATTTGCTGAATGAGAGGGACCATTTTTATCAGTAGAATTATTTAAAAAACTGTCCAAAGACATCTGGGAGCCATTTCCCAGAGTATCACGAAACACACGAGGCAAATTGTACTGTGGATCACTGGCCATAAAGAAAATCCAAAAACCACAGAAGAACTGGAACAAACGAAAAAACAACCAGCCAGCGTATTCCACAGATTTATTTGATGCAATAAAACTCTGACGTCTCGGCTCTATCCCAAAGCCTTCAAGGAGTAAAATACATTCAAAAAGACTTGCCTCTTATACTCTATACAAACAATTATTCAATTAAAAAATTCAAATCAAGTATTTCCAATTAAGCTCTTCATTGAGACCACATGGATACAATATATTAAATTTAAGAATAAATAAAGACTCTTTAGTCAGCAATCTGTAATTTAAAACATTTTCATTAAACGTTGAAGTTTTAATTTTTTCCAAAACTATACCTTTTAGCCCCCCACCATCACTATTATGAAAATGTTCAAAGTGAGTTGCAATAGAACTCTCCTGTTTCTTACTTTTTATGTCCCTAATATGCTCTAGCAATCTAATTTTAAAAGCTCTTTTCGTATGTCCAATATATCTGATGAAGTCTTTTGGCTATAAGCTGATGAAAGCGCTTAATCTGTGAAAAAAAGGATTTCATTGGTTTGGCTCCTGGTGTCCTTCTGTGCTTTTCTTGGACTTTCGTTTTTTGCTTAACTCCTGTTTTAAACCATTGAGAACCCAGCATGGGAGGTTATCAGGTCTCATTGAGGCTTTGTTTTTGGCTTTGGAGAGAACGCTTAAGACCTGCTCTTTAGAAATACTAAGTGGACAATTGGTGGTAGGAATGTTTTGGGGTATACGTGGTAGGGAAAGTGGAGAGGAGTTTTCACTGAACCTGTCCGTTAGCAGGTTGGCTATTTCCACTGGTTCAGCATATGCGGTACCATTCACTACCAGTTCAGTGCAAATCTGGGCTTTTCCTTTAAGGTATCAGATGTAGCTAAAGTAGGCCTTATGGTTCTTAGGTAAGGATGCTAATCTAGATTAATAGATAGCTTTAGAGGACTTTAGATGTTTCATGTGTAAGATGGGTGTTCTTCCAATTCTGAGATCGTTCTTTCTTGCTGTTAGACAATAATTTCTTCCTCTTATTATATAACCTATTTATAGTGGATGTTCACTGGGCAGGCTTGTTTTTTCTTGAAAAACTTGCTTTGGTCCTATCACGAATGGCTGAGTCAATACAATTGTATAGATGTTTATATGCAATGCATTGGTATATATCCCAGTATAGGAGTCCTTGCCAGCAGTGGGGACAGGAGCTTTTAAACTATTAATGTCTTCTCTTAAGAGGCTGTAGTTGGCTTAGGAGAAGATTTTTAGACTCATTTCTCCTGGGGAGGGGGGGTCTGATGCTATAATTACTTTGAAAGAGACTGACTTATAATCAAACTTCACCAGGGAGGGCTGCACACATCTGGTGGTACACTGTTCTACCATGTTGGAGAGTAGCAAATCTAGAATGTTTGAGCCCCTTGTCAGGGTTCCAACTGTCTGCTCCAAGGCATTTCAGTTAATGAAGTCCAAGAACCATTGGGCGAGTGTGTTTGTAATCATATAATTTACCCAGTCTATGGAAGGATAGTTAAAGTCACCCATAACCAGAGTGTTTGAGTGTATTTTGAGTGACTCAAGTAGATCCAAGTAGCCAGTGTGGCTATCATGGTTCATGGAGGGGAATGTATAGCTGATGATCACTTGGACTGGGGTCTTTCCTGTAGTTATGTGCACATGGACTAACTCTAGGGAATCATTTTGTTTAACCAGTCTGGAGATGTATTTATCTTTGATGAATATTGATACTCCTCCTTTAGTTTTCACACCTTCAATTTGTAGTCTGTACGTGTAGAAGGCATTGTATCCTGGTATGGCCAGGGTGCTGTCCTTGGTCTTGAAGCAGGTCTCTGTGACTGCACAGATATCTGCATCTTCCAAGGTGAGAAGTGCTTCCAGTGAGTGCAGTTCCATATTTAGACTCCTAGCATTTAGCAACATAACCTTAAAGTTGTTTTTTGAGGATATTTTTATGCCAAGAATTTTGTTTTTGTGACATTGCCTAAAAAAGGCACTGGGGAGACAAGAGCCTTAACCAGCAGTCAAAAAACCAAAGGTGACAGGTGGAGGCCATTTCTGGCAAAGCACTGTGGTCTATCAACCATATCATCCCAGGCTGACAGATACTGGATTACCTTAGAATGATGCCAGAAACTAAGCCAATTTTTGAAGTCAATCATTTTTTGTGTGTATTGAGGCATCATCATAGGTGAAGGTAGAATGTTGCTTAAGGCTAGGGACATACCCACCTGTCACACATAATCATAGAAGTCAGTCATGTCTCTCTTCATATAGTCCAGTGAGGTATGTTGCAAATCATTCACACCAACATGGACTATGACAGAGTAATAATAGTGTCTGTTGTCGAGAGACCTGAGTGCATGTGTGATGAGGTGGATCCTGCACTTAACAGACAGCTGACTGTGACCTTTTCCTTATCCAGCCTGATGAGTGTGATATCTGTGTGTCTCACAATGGAGTCAACTATGACTAAAACATTTGATTTGGTGTTTTGCCTTAAGGGCATGTTTAGTGAGACACTGGTGTATGCATTTGTATGTGTACTGTGATTTGCTGGGAATGTATTAAGTGAAGTGTGCTTATGTTTGGGAGGTCTCTGCTCTTTAGGTATGGTTTCAGTGAAAACCTCTGCATATGGAGGTTTAAGTGTTGTATGCATGGATGGTGCGGGAGGTGAAGTTTGTGAGCTGACACCGAGCTTAGTATCTGATATACTGATTTGTTCCTAGAATTTATAAACTCAAATGCTATGGAACAACTTGTTACCACTCCCACAAGAGGGGAAAACATACAGGACCTGATCATCACCAACATGGAGACTCTATGCTCCAGACCAGAAGTGTATCCCTCACTGGTAAGATCAGACCATAAACTAATCTCACTGGATATTCACATCCCAACCCCACACCCTGCCCAGAAAACCACAGTGGAAAACTTCTCTAAAGCAAATTTCACACTCCTCAAAACTGAGGTGGAATCCTTCAAAGCCCCCGAGCCTGTGGAAAATACGGCCCAGACCGCAGAATCCTTTATAAACGCATTCTATGAACACATTCAGGAATGCATGGATCATGCAATCCCAAATAAAACCAAGACCCAATCCTCCAAAGGCAGACGTCCTGTCTGGTGGACCCCAGCCATAAACAAACTATACAGTAGAAGGAGGAAGCTACTACATGATAGAGCAAAATCCCAAAAAGGGAAGGCATCTCTGATCAGTATTGGTGAAAAACTATGGGCACTCATAAAATTGTCTAAGACCAGCATCGAGAGAAAAATTGCACAGGACACTAAGGATAATCACAAAGCTTTCTTTAGTTATGTTAGGAACCTGGGTGGGAATTCCCAGATATGCTCAGAATTAATCCAAAATGACAAAAAATACATCGGACCCACAGACATTGCCAACATCCTAGCTGACAGGTTCAGCGCAAACTTCTCCCCCCCTCCCCACCAAAAGGGCAAATATCTATCCCAGCATAGTGCTGCCTTCTGACATCTCAGATGCTCAGGTAAGAGCCGCCCTCTCCAAAGCAAAAAACACAGCATCAATGGGACCAGATGGTGTCCCGGGCTGCGTCCTTCATGAACTCCAAGAAGAGCTAAACCCAAACAAAAAACTACTGTTCAATCTCAGCCTTACTACAGGATATGTACCCAAAGAGTAGCATACACAACAGTGGTCCCTCTCCACAAAGGTGGTGCCTCAACGGATCCTGGAAACTATCGCCCCATAAGCCTGACTAGCTTGGTCTGCAAAGCTATGGAAAGGATCATCATGGACCTCATAAATAAAGATATTGGGGACCTACAGACACTGGATCCTACCCAGTTTGGCTTTGTTAAGGGCAGATTCTGCCTCTTAAACCTGGTCGATTTCTTTGAAACAGTCACCAAGGCCATTGACGAGGGGAAGGTGGTCCACACAGCCTACCTGGACCAACAAAAGCCTTCGATACAATACCCCACTCGGGCATTATAGATCAGCTCACCAGCTTAAATATAAACCCCATGTCACTAGATGGATTGCAAACTGGCTCAAGGACAGAACCCACATGGTTTGAATTGCTGGAGCCATGTCAAACTCCAAACCAGTTACAAGTGGCATCCCACAAGGCTCAGTCCTGGGACCTCTCTTGTTCGGTATATATTTCTTGGAGGGACAGGCCAACACAGAAGGACTGTGGCTGACCAAGTTCACAGATGACTGCAAACTGGGAGCCATAATCAACTCTCCAGCCGACACAAGCATCCTCCAAAAGGGCCTCATAGAAACAGATAACCGGTGCCAGAGCCATGGCCTCAAGCTAAACGCCAAAAAGTGTATAGTCATCCCCTTTGGCAAAAACAAAGTGCCCACAAATTACTGCATAGGTGGTAATCTATTAAGTACAGAAGAAGTAATTAGGGACCTGGGGACCCAAGCTGATAGCAATCTCTCATTTGACAACCACGTGGCCAAAGTGGTTAGAAAAACATTTTATATAGCCCACCTAATCATGAAGGGATTCACATCTAGATCAGGGGAGGTCATCGTGCCTCTTTACTCATCCCTCATCAGGCCCATAATTGAGTGCAATGCCCCTTTTGGGATGTGCCTTACCAGACATCTGCAGCAACTGGAAAGACCCCAAAAGCACCTCACCAAGAGGATCAAAGGGCTCAAACAGATGCCATATGCTGCCTGGTTAAAGAAACTCCAGCTCTACTCAGTGGCATACTGCCTGCTCAGAGGCGATCTGTGCCTGATGTATAAAGCCATGTCCAACCCGGAATTAATGGACATGCTGCACCTGAGAAAATCCAAATCCCATTGAGCTACGCGCTCGAGAGACTTGAACCTCAGCACTGAAATAAATAGGACATGCTGGAGGGACAGATTCATAACCCAGAGGCTCCCTTCACTCTGGAATAAAATCCCAGTCCAGGTTAGGCAGAGTCCCTCATTGACTCTCTTCAAGAGGAATCTTGATGAGTGGATGGGAGATCGTAGGTTTACCCCGGGTATCACTTCTGTGTCACTGTTAGACAGAGGCACAGTATACCAACCTCGAAAAAGGGCATAGCAAAATTAATTTAAAATGGGTGGCGAAAGCCAATCACACTCTGGCTAGGCTTATAAATGCCCTAGGGCAGATAGCCTAGTATGAACCTATGAACCTATGAACCTATAAACCTATGTGAGTGAGAGACCCTAGATTCTTACTTACATGCACTCACTACCTTTTGTGTCAGCCTTTGCCTCCTGCCCCACTCCAAACAACACTTTGTGAAAATAACTGCCATATCCTTGATTTACTCTCTTTTGGATTCAGGGATACATAAGTCTTTTGTCTGATGTCCAGGGTGCATAGCTGACTTGATTTCTTAGTATATATGTGTTGGTGATGCTCTTTTTAAAATTGTACCGCTTTCTCACAGGTTTTTGTAATGTGTATATCTTTGATGCATTTGGCCTATTAGTTGACAGAGAATACATTTATTGACATAAGTCAGTGCTGTCACATATTGATGTCATTGCTGTAAAAATCATCCACCTTCTACTTAGTCACATTTGCAAGTAACAGTATGCAAGGATCTGCCATTCATTTGTATTATTAGCCATTTATTTTCCTATTCCAGGTTCAACACTTACCTTGATAGTCTATCAGTTACAAGTGTTTTAATTTGGGGCTGACTCTGTGTGATGTTAGCAGTACATGGCCATTACATGGGTAAGTAAAGGTTGTGAGCATCACCTGGCATCAATTTTACTGTATTATGTGCATAGGATGAATGTTCTACTCCCTTAGGTGGTGAGCATGTGTGTTATCCATTAACTCTTGGCAAGAATGAAGTCATAATGTGCATGTCTACATCTACTTACACCCACAGTGGCTGGTGGTTCCCACTCTGACTCCTCACCTGCATTTTGTCTGTGCTGACCTTGCCAGTGGCAGTAGGATGTATGTCTCTTCCCCATGGTGTTCCTGCTGAAGCTGTTTTCATAGAATAGTATTGTGAAGTATGGCGATTGTACTGCAGTGGTCCCCTGATGTATCTAAGCACCAGAACCATGACTTCAGCAGCCCAAACACATGCTCTTTGATACTTCTTGTTTGAGTGTGTGCCTTATTATAGCATTCTCCAGTAGGCGTGTGCGCATTTCTGATGGACATCATCAGCCGCTGTTCGAATGCATACCTTGCATCCCCTAGTAAATGACCTTGTGGAATATCTTTCCTGGAAAACCTTTGATACAGTTCAGAGTTGTGCCAGATATGGGAGTCTTGGTAACCTCCTGAGTTGCCATCACACACATTCAGCATTATTCCCTTAGTGTTACACATGACCTGGCAGTTAATGGAGTGGAAGCCCTTTCTGCTTATGTACACCCTTCCCTGTTCCCTAGGTGAGGCTTTGATTTTAATGTGTGTTCAGTCTACGGCACCTAAGACTTCAGGGAAGTGTACTACTGGATAGAAATCCAGCATAGTTGTAGCTCTGCCCTCAGGTGTACAGGGAAAATATATGTAGTCACTGGCATGTCATAGCATGGCATTCCAGAAATTATAGAGGATCCTGGATGCTGATGCCTGTGACACCATCATATTCTCTGTTGGTCTCTGGAAGGTTCCTGTAACTAATATTCTAAGAGCTACACATTCCTTCTCAGAGTTGATTATAATCAGTAGTAGGGGGTCTGGGTGATTTACCTCTGCATAAACATCACATTTTGGAGAAATATCTGTTTACTGTTTTCAAATCAGAAATTTTTCATTTGAGACAGACCTGGGATTTAATAAACTCTGTGTAGTTATTGGTTCCATTCATTTTGCCCTTGCTGTCAGTTAAGAATGACAGAGGTTGCAGAGTTTTCGTAATGTGTCTGTGCCCATCCTGTAGCACTCTACAAATTCCACCTCATGCAGACCATGAAAAGTTACACAGTCTTAATACCCTTCTCCTTCTTGGGTGGGGTCTATTAGCAGCAGCAGCGGTGTAGACTTGGGCCTGTTGTACTTAACACATGTAGAAGTGCAACATTACCCCCTACATTCTTTCCATGTAGAGTAGTTTCCATGGGTGTATTCCAATAGGCTTTGGAATTCAAGGTCACAACCTGCACCGAGGGTACACAATTGCATTATAGCTTGTTGAATAGCTCCTCCATCTTGGATTGGCTTATTAGCATACAGTTTAGCTGCTTATGCTGTAATTAGCATGCCACAATGTTTACTGTGTTTGTGCAGCTCTACATACCATGTAGAGCTGCTTGCTACATACAAAGCAGCGTACTACTATAGGCGCATAGTGGCTCGAAACTCCCATTGTCTTGGAGTACTGTATAGGCTTTACTGAATCCTGCCCATTGTTGCAACGCTGATGTTTATGGGAGACTCTCAGCTAGTTGGGCCCTAGGCAGGTAACTAGGGAGTCTTTTGCTGGATCCAACCTGAGAGATATATAACAAGTTTAAAAATCAAGGTGGAATAGAAAGAAATGGTTTAGAACAGCAATAGTGTTTAATAATATTATTTTAATAAATACTCTTGCTCCCCTCCAGAACTAAAAGAATTAAAAGTAAAACTGTCCCATGGTTAAGCAAAGAAACTACAATCATTATGCATCTCCGTGAGAAAGCCTGGAAACATTACCAGAAAATTAAAACCCATACCAGCCTGAATGAATATAAACTACTACTTAGCAAAGTAAAAAAAACCTAGCGTCCGACCGCAAATCCTATTTCTCCACCCTTCAAAATAACCACAAGACCAACCCCAAAAAATTCTGGAATGGCATCTCCACCCTCCTCAATTCTGACAAAAGAGACATCCTCTGCCCTGACCTAAATGTCCCAGACCTCTGCTTAGCCATGCAATTTAACTCCTTCTTTATTGATTCTATAGCCAAACTAACTACTTCCTTCCCCAGCAAGGTTTCGCTTCCACCTCCTCCTATCTCTCCCTCCCCTAACACTACCATATCCCAACCCCCTTCCTTCACTATCAAACCCATTCCTATCTCCACCATAAAAAAACTCCTTCAGAAACTGAAACCATGCTCAAATGCCCCTGATGACCTTCCTTCCTACCTCCTCAAATTGGCTGCTGATGTCATTGCCTTTCCCATCTCCATTCTAATAAACCACTCAATCCAAGAAAACTATGTATCCCTACTCTGGAAAAAGGCCTACATCATTCCCATTCACAAAGGAGGTAATAATATCAACATTCCCAATTTCTGGCCAATCGATATCTTATCCCCTATCTCAAAATTTCTAGAAAAGTGTATCCACCTTCACCTTCTACCCTACCTCATAGATAACCACCTAATTACCCCCACACAACATGGTTTTAGACCTGGCCACAGAGCCACAACTGCTCTCCTATCCTTCCTCAAAATGATCAACAAAGCCCGGGATTCCGGATGTTTAGTGTCCACCCTGCTTCTGGACTTATACAAGCCCTTTGACACTATCTCCCATAACCTTCTCCTATCTAAACTCTCTAAACCAAACCTATCCCACTCTTCTGTCAACTAATTTTCTAGTTACCTCTCTGACAGACAACAAGCTGTCAAATGGAAAAAAGCCACCTCCTCCTTCCTTAATACACCTACAGGCATACCCCAGGGTTCCATATTGGGTCCCCTACTGTTCAACATTTTCATAAATGACTTCCACCAGAAAATTCCTAGTGCTAAACTGATTCAAAACACAGATGACTCTATGATCATCTGCTCTGCCACTTCCACCTCCACTATCTTAAAACTAACTCAGGATGCTTTCTCTTATACCAAACATTGGATGATAGACAATCACCTATCACTTAATGCATCAAAATATGTTATTTTCCCCTTCAAAAAGTACCATTATAGCCAAGAACTCATTCTCCATTACTAGTCAAAGCAATACCTCTTTCAAGGTAGCATCCCATGCAAAGCTTCTAGGAGTCCTTATTGATGAACAGTTAAAATTCGATACCCACCTACTAACTAATATAAAGAAAAAAACACCAGAAACTAGGCATGCTCTACTGCCATAACCGCTATATCACTCCCACTACTAAACTTGTACTCTCCAACACCTTCCCCATTTCTTCTCTCCTATATGGTGCCCCACTTCTTACCAACCTTCAATCTTCTCTAAAAACAAAGCTATCCTCCTGTTATAACAACATTTCTAAGTTTGCTACTAGCTATAAATCCTCCTCCCACCACTACAATACCCTTCACAAACTAAATTGGCTAGAACTTCCCAACCATCTTACCTATATTCAACTTACTCATGCCCATAAACTCATCTTTAATCCCTCCATCTGCCCCTCTCTTACCTCATCCTTCAAAATGCACCTACCCAACAGACTTCTTTGATCCAGTAAACAGAATTTGCTTGAACTGCACACCCTGCTCATCCTTCAGGCAAACACCTATTATCCTTTTCCCTAGCTCACCTCTGGAACTCCTTGCCACCTCTTATTCGTACTACAGACAACCACTTTACCTTTAAGACCCTGCTTCATTCCCATCTCAAAACCCTCTGGGGATGTTCCTGCTCTCGTCCCACATGAATCACCTCTTTTCCTCATTTCTCACACTCCTTTACTTCTCTCTTCTCTTCATCATACTGAGCTTCTCTGACTACTACCATCTTCATGTTTCCCATTTACTCCTACTCTTGCTCTATTTTTTTTCTTATTGTCCCACCCTTCTTATATCCAACAATTAACACCTCTTACCCCCCATCCTACTTTAACTCTACTAAGATTTTATGTAAAACTGAAATGCCAACCCTGTGTTATTTCACATTCTAACAAATTTAACAGGAATATGTACCAATGGATTTTTCATATTTTAATTGACCTATTTGTGTGTGTGTGTGTGTGTGTGTGTGTGTGTGTGTGTGTGTGTGTGTGTGTGTGTGTGTGTGTGTGTGTGTGTGTGTGTGTGTAATTTTACCTTTTGCTTTTTTGAGTGTATTTTCCCTGCAATCGTGGATTTTTTGTTATGTTGTGTAATATCATCATTCATCAATAGTATTACATAAATGTAAATGCATTGTCTTCATATTATATTGTTGTTCATGGAGTTTACTCCCCAGGACTCCATTAAAAATGGGCTCTTCTTGGCCCAATGGACTATCCTGTAAACAAACTGTAAAATAAAATAAATAAAAAATAAATAAATAAATAAATAGTTTAGAACAGCAAAACCTATGCTTTATTTTGAACAGTAATATAGATGTTCCCCGGGATTCATGAAGCTTGGCGCAAGGACGGTTTTAGCCTTGCACCGAGTGTCCTCCTTACAGATGGTGCAGCAGCGCCACGTGAATATTTATGAGGGTGAGCTGCCGCACCCTTGACGTGCACAGGAAATGTGTGCGAGTGCATGGGGTGTGTTTAAGTGCTCTAAGGAGGCATAAACATGCACCCACAGTTGCACAACCTACTATGCTTACTTTTAGAGCCCGCCTCTAATAGTAAGCAATTAAGTCAGTGTCCGTGGATACTGAAATGTATGCTAAGCATGCAAGAGTGTACACTAACACTGAAATAAACTCAAAGTAGTAAACACACAAGCACGTAGTGGAATGTTGAGCCCTATCCCTAGAGCTATCACAATTAGATTCCCCTGTGTCTCTATTTTACATTTGTATTGCTTCATGATTGAAAGTGTAAGCGAAGCGCAGCATGTTTGCACGTCACCACCTCATGCTTAGCATAGCTTACACATCAAAATCATCCAAATAGAAAAGAACATGCGGAATCAACGTTAATGTCAATAGTGTAGTAGTTAGAGCATCCACCTAACGAACAGGCATGCACGATTCGAGTCCCACTATAGCACATATCATTTTCTATGTGGAATGTGTATATGAACATATTTATACATCCCTTTGCTGTATAACCTACATAATAACATGTAAATGTGAACTGGAGTACTGCATGAAATGTTTAACTAATGTCATTCAATCAAAGTGGCAGTGTCATAATGAATAAGGCACCAGTAAGCAGGTGTAAGCACAAATAAGCAGTAGTAAACATATATAAGTACTGGTAAGCAAGTCTAAGTGTGTTTGCGCTGGTGTAAGCAGTGCCCACACACATTAAGCATTGTAGAAGCTAACCAAATTTAACAAACTGTATTTGGAAGATAGCACAGTCTACCGTCGTGCAAACACTCACACACCCGCTCACAACTGCTTAAAAGTGCTTTAATCACTCTGTATCCAATGACCCTTGCTCTGGCAACAACAAAATAAATGGCCTCTGCAAAGGCAAACCCAGGACCCTGCACACCACAGCCAATGTGATTTACCACTAAGCCATGGCAGATATACATAAATCTGATGTTATCAGAAACATATCGTCCAGCACAGTCATGCAACAGCATAGGAAATGTATATAATTATGTAGATGTATCTGCATGTGTATGTACAGATATATAATACATATATATATATATATATATATATATATATATATATATATATATATATATATATATATATATATATATATATATATATATATATATATATATATATATATGAAGAATGAACGTCATGACAATAAAGCATACAAAAAGAATGAGAAGGGAATCAACAGCAACCCCAGTATTATTTACTGCTGTCAGCTTATGTCATATCAAGCTGGGCAGGGGTGAGCAAATCACTGCTACCCACACCACAGGCAGGACACTACCAGTGGGAGCAACATTGTCGATCTGATAAGTCTACTTTACAAACAATCACAGGGTAGTCCTTGGTGGGACTACCCAAAAATTGCTAGGCAGAGTGGACTTCCAACCATTACACAAGCAAGGGCAGATATGTTCAAGGAGCAAATGGTGGGAGAGCCTGATAATACATGGGTTGGGACAACATACGTGTAGGGACCCTAATGCTGGGGAGAGGGCAATGTGTGGAGGTGTATCATGGCTGTGATAGCAACCAGAGAATGGATGGTCTGCGTGTATGTCGAACTCGGGTAGGGTGGAGAAACCATGGGTATGAAATTATGGATCCAGGTGTGACAGGGTTGGATGGCCTGGTTCCAATTGGACTGGCCCATGGAGCTCAGAGAGTTTGTTATAAGTATATATGCATACACACATGCATACATCTATATGTAGAAGTACATTTCCTGTAACACATTCATTCCTTTTGCAGACATAAATAACATGAAAGTGCCCTTACAAGCCTCGACAGTAACTAGAATAATAGGTTGTGCATAAGAGGGAAGGGACAAATCTGCAAAAATGCAGAAGTGTGTACATTGTCCAAAGTCAGTGCTGTTCTCAAAATATCAAATGTGAGGACTTTCTCACACATGGAATCATTCCTGTGATCTGCCTGCTATGGCAACGCCAATCACTAAACTGGTCCTATTTGTAATATAGTTTCGCCAAACATGTACATTTATTAGCTCTCATGTGTAACATGTGTATTACCACATAGTCATAGTTATTAATTTATTGCAGTGTCATGTTAACGGGAGTAATGATGTAATGAAGTATAGAGTATAATCTTGAAATAAAGACGTGTGTCCCAGGTGGGACAACCCAAAAATTGTGAATAGTGTCCTATTGGTCACTCATTTCACCAATGTGTGTGGACTAAACTTTTGGGATGTCTGAGGATATGTGGAGTGAGTCAACCTATGGAATGGGTCTACAGGAGTAGGGAGTGGCCAATGTGTAGTGCTGTGGATACACCATGTATCCAACTGGAGAAAGGATGACTGCTGTGTCAGTGAAGTGTTGGGATGGGTGTTTGGGGAACTAGGATCCATGACTATATGGGTATATATGCAAATGAAGCAGCACAGCAATAGTGTAGTGGTTAGAGCATCCGCCTAATGAACAGACATTCCTGTTCCAAATCCAACTGCAGCACATACCAATTTCCATTGTTAATCTGTATATGAGCATATTTTGACATATGTCTGCTGTATAACCTGCATAATAATAATTAAAAGTGAAAAAAAACAAAGAAATCCAAACGGATAAACCACCACTCAACACTTAAAATAAGAAAAAATAATAAAATAGCCACCAAGGACTAAATGTAGGTCTTCACTATTTTAATAAAATACAGAACCAAATAAATAAGCACTTTCACCAGGCATAAACTGCTGGCCAGCAGTTTATGCCTGGTGAAAGCACTTAGTTATTTGGTTCTGTGTTTTATTAAAATACTAAAGACCTACGTTTAGTGGCTGGTAACTATTATTGTTTTCATATTTTAACAATTAAAAGTGAACTGGAGCAAAGTGTCAGTGTCATAATGAATAAGGCACTACTAAGCAGGTTTAAGCATAAATAAGCAGTAGTATGCATATATAAGCACCAGTAAGCATGTTTAAGTGTGTTTGCATGGGGGTATTCATTGCCTTACAGATATATATATATATATATATATATATATATATATATATATATATATATATATGTGTGTGTGTGTGTGTGTGTGTGTGTGTGTGTGTGTGTGTGTGCGTAGATATACACAGATATACAGCTATGATAGGAAACAGCACACAAGAATGACATATGTTCACAGGCTATGCCAATGGAAGTGAGGGGCCCAAGCAAGAAACATGTAACACGTAGCATGACCTCCCTCCCCTCCAGCCGGACAGAGGAAACATACACACAAACCCACAAACAATGTAAATAGTCCACTGCTCCCCAGTCCACAGACAGGATACAACCGGGGAGGGGGGGCAGAGTGCACACATGAAATCTAATCATGGAACATCAGGACACCCCAAAAATTGACATATAACCAAAGAAAGCCAATACAACAACCGTTCTGGCTGGGGTGTGTACGTACCTGGAATACAAGGGTGGAAAAGCCTGGTCACCCATGTGTAGAGACAATGTACGACATGGGTCCCATGAAGTGGAGAGTGGGCAGCGTGTAGTGGTGTGTTCAGTTCCGACCTGCACCCAGAGTAAGGATGGGTGCAGTAGAGGAGGTGTGGGTGGGAGAACTATGGGTAGCTAGTTATGGGTCTAGGTGTGCATGTGTTGGTTGATGTAGGCCTATACGGACAGCCCTAGGGATATGAGCAAAAGTGTTCATTGGGCAGAGGCTTAACCCAACGAGCAGCCACACCCGCTACAAGTCCCACTGCAACAAAGTCTAATCTACATGGCAGAGAATGGAATAACCAGATGTAGATGTACATATGTAGAGGAATGTGTGTGCATATCTACTCACAGCGACATGGAGATATACCTCTCCTTCTACGTAGTACAAATGTATACATACAGAGACAGAATACATATACATACCCACATATAGATATATACATATGCAGACACCCATACACCCATATGTTGTTAGATATACATAGAAAGCAATATATAAATATATACATGTATGCATTCATATACAGATATATCTGTATATAGTAATGCAGATATATATACATACATATATATATATATATATATATATATATATATATATATATATGTATATGTGTGTGTGTGTGTGTGTGTGTGTGTGTGTGTGTGTATGTGTGTAAATATACATATGTAAATAGCTAGGATATGATACAGCAGTTACAAATTGCACATGTTCATAGGCCATGCAAATGGGGGTTAGGGGTCTAATCAACAAACGTGTAACACGTAGCATCAACCAACCCCACCTAGACAGGTGAAACATACAAACACCTGGTACAAGTAAACACACCACTGCTTCCCAGACCATAGGCAGGATACTACCAGTGGGAGAGACCTGCCAGGTCTAATATTGAAACAAACACATCAATGTCCCTTGTGGGACACCCCAATAATTATTGATCATAGAAGTCATTCCTTGTAATGATTCATCAATCCTGTCTGTAGATGTACAAGGACCAGTAGGTTGTGCAAGCCTGATAACCCATTGATTGACACAACGTACGACAAGGATCCTGACTCGTGGAGAGTGGGCAGTGTGTAGTGGTGTGGTTAGACCCCACCCGCACCCACAGTAAGGATGAGTGCTGTAGAGGAGGGGCAGGTGGGGGAACTATGGGTATGCAATCATGGGCCTAGGCATGCAGGTGTTGGCTGGTGAAGTTGTATTAGGATTGCCCCGGGGGATGTAAGTAATATTCCGAAATGGGCAGGGCTTGCGCCCATACCTCTCAACCCCTAAGAGTAAAACCACTGGACAGAACATAAACCATTGGGGGAACAAATAGGGACAGAAAGAACATATTCGGCTTACAACCTTAGAAAGCTGATAAAATAATAGGTATGCATTAGCATGACTCGGCTGAAGGATGTGGGGTCCTAAACCCAATTGCTTGTCTGTATTTAATGGTGTCAGTTCCCAGGTATTTGCTAGACAGGTGCAGATTGTAAGATGAACACACCAATAGTATGAAGCAAACTCTGGACAGGCCATGGATTCTGTACAGTCAACCGGCATGCTTATGCCTAATGGGCAGCCATTCCCGATATGGGTCTCACCGCAGCACAGTCCAGTTTAAATGGCTAAGTATGGTATGATCATATGTGTCATTGCATAACCCACTACACAACATCTACGAACACATGGTCGCAACACCCCACTGTAGGCATGTAAGCCGATGTAATAGGCATCACAAGGTATTATATTAATCCTCACCCCCACCCAGGGGTGTGAGTGTCAGATGCAAACACCAAATGCAGTGCATTTGCAAGTGCGGGAGCAAGTGGGTGTAAGCCTGTTTGGCCGCTGGTATGCGAGTATCACACTGGTGAAGCAATGCAGAGGCTAACTGAGTGTAAGAAACTGTAACCGGAGGTTAGCATTGCTTAGCTTCACGCAGACCCGCTCACAACTGCTTTAAAGTGCCTTAATCACTCTGTACCCAACAGCTCTTGTTCTGACCAGCAACAAAATGAACAGCCTCTGCAAGGCTAGAACTCAGGACCTTGTACATCACAGTCACAGTAGTTAACCACTACACCATGACAGCAATACATATAAAGGAGGTATTAGCAAACTAATCCTCACCACAGGGAAATCAAATCAAATATGTGAACTGAATCTATGTACAGAGTAATGTTCTATAACCTGCCACAGACCATATATATGTGAATTGGAGTACTGCAGTAAACATAGAGTTGAGGTGTCACTGTAATAAAGTTATGAAGTCCCCAGGACCCTATACAGTGTATGTACACATGAATGACGGATACCAGATGCACATATATAACCTGTAATGAATAAGATATAGCTTAGCCTTTTTGAAACCGGCAATTACAGAAAAGTGTGGGAATCCGGCCCTACTTAAACTGAAGAGGCGGGAATACGGCTCATAACTGGTTGTAGCATCCCCTTGCAGGAAGAATAGCTGGAGTGGGAGAAGGCAATCGCTTTAGAATGCAGCACTGGGGCATCCAGGAATCCAAATTCATGGTGTGGCTCCTGGTAAAGCACCATGACAGGAAACTAGTGTGGGGCCAGTACCAGGGCTTGCAGTACAAAATGGAGGCCTCAGACAGTCTTGCCCGTGACCTCATTAGTGCCACAGGTATCCCCTGGACTGGTGAGCAGGTCAGGCATCACCATGCAGACCTGAAGCAGCAGTGGGGGTTGTTCTGGAACAGTGGATCCAATAAGCAGAATACCCCAGAACTGAGTAAGTACTCCTTCCACTACGTAGTTAATAATTGCCTAGCTTGTATATACTATGGATAGGTATGGCTAAATATCACTGTACTTCTCTGACAGCTGCAGATGAGCGTGTTGTGAACCAGCAAGCCTATGATGCTAGTCTGCAAAGGATGCGGCACGAGGCAGGTTAGTAAATAGCCTGCATGTACTGTCATAACAAATAAATGTAAGAGCCTCAGAAAGTGTTGTACCAGTATACAGATTTGTGTAATATGCTGCTAATAAAGTTGCAACCCCTGCATTGTTTCTGTTTACTCTGCAGTCATATGTTGTTGTACTGTTGCAATTATTAAATAGTACTGTTGTAGTAAGCAGTGTTACCCACACTGTGGTATGCAGATAAAATGTATATGAAATGCTGTATAACAATGTTGGAAGTGCAAACAGGTCAGTCATATTAAACTAAATACATTGCAAAGCCTCACAACAATTGCCTGATAGCATAGTGTACAGTGATCTTAACTGTAATGCTTTTGTCACACACAGCAGGTCTTTGGATCCCAGGAGCACCAGAGAGTTGTATGCATAACCATTCCACACAACTGCATACAGTTTGTTAGAATGTTCAGAGAGAAAGCTGCATGCATATATACACTTAACAACTGTACAGATTATGCTAGAATGCTCAAATAGAAAGCGGTATGCATATTCATACCCATCAAATGTTCCAATCTGCCCAGTATGCCCTGATAAATGGCCCACATCACCTGCCTTTTGCCCTGTTCCCCTGACAAATTAGTGTGATGATCCAAGAAATGTAGGCAGCTGTAAATGACATATAACTGATAGTCAGACTTGTACATAGTCAAAGAATGTACATGCAAACATACCTGTCATCCCAGTATTTCACCCAAAGTGTATGACAGCAGTCAACAGTCTCCAAACATGTTGCATTACACCTGCATCCTGTCAAGCCTGTACGTAAGACACAGGTCCCATACATACTAATCTACAAACATACCATTGTACAATATAACGCCATTGGGTAGTGTAATAATACATGTAAGGGACAGACCACTGCAGTGACTATGAATGTTGTGTAAACTACAAGGATTTATTAGTTGTTAATTGAACTCTCTCTCTCTCTCTCTCACCCCTACCATATTTGCAGAAATAGCTGATTTACACAACTCATTTGGTATGTCTACACTCCTAACCTTTGTTGGGAAATATGTCCTATTGGTTTATAAATATTCACATCTGTTTCTATGCATGCACCATGTTAAAATACCCCTTTATTGGTGACCTGTTGCCATCAAAGAAACCTGCATGTTGTTGTAATGGCCACTGTTTACCCATATATGCATGTGTTCTGCCTGTTCTGCAACTATTTTATATCTGGTGCCCTGGGTAATGGGAATAACTATGCATGCTGTTATAACTAATCGTGAATGCTGTTGACTATTACTAACCCATACCTGCCTTAAACATGCTACAACATATCTCGTATGAGAAGGCCGGTCCCAGCGGACCCACGTGTCCCACCTCAGCTGACCATGGCACCAGGCACCAGTACATCTGGGGCCCAGCCTGGGACTTCCTTGTCCATTGGCCCTGCACCACCTTCGGGTGGAACCACTGCAGGGGATGGGGCTTGGCCCCCCCAGGAGCAGACAGGAACCTGTCACCCGTGGTACGGTCCGGGCCGTGGTGAGTAGGAAGCTCAACAGGGATATTCAAGACCACCTATGCCAGCTTGAGGTATGAGTGGTGCAATTAGAGGGTGAGCCTGCCTCTCCCACACAGTCCCCAGCACAGCCACCTTCTGGGCTGTGAAGGTGCAGTGGTGACTGCCCATGGGTGGGGACCTCAGTCCCACTGTATCCATTTGTGGGCTCATGGGCTTGTGACTTCCAAACACCCCTCCCCGTCCAAGGTGTTCCCCCCCACATGTGTCATATACTGCCCCTATATGTTTCTTGTTTGTCTTGTCTGTCATCCTACCCAACCTATCCTTCCTGATCATATCTACTCTCCTTCCCCAACATCCCACTCTCATCTAAAAGTAAAAGAAAATATGGACAATCTGTTCCCGCAAAAAAACACGCCCCCCATACATAGCTGTTCATTTCGCACATGTGTCCACTGGACACATGTAAATGTTTCTAACTGGCATCACAACATACTATTGTTGTCCTCACCCCTCTCTCAGGGTTGTGAGTGTCCAAATGTACTGCCAAATTTATTGCATATGCACAGCCGTTGCTGTAGAAGAAATGGACAGCTATGGACCTTCCCTACACCCTTCCTGCACATCTCTAGCTACCTTGCCTACTGTCTTTCCCTCTTTGTGCCCCTTTTTCACCACTTTCCTATCACCCCTTTTTTCTTTTCTTTTAAACAAATTAGCATGGGGGTAAGTGGGAGTAAGCACTTTTAAGCAGCATTGAGTGGGTTACAGCCTGTTTGCGCAGGGGTAAGCACTGCCTACACAGGTTAAGCAATCAAGAAGGTAACTGAGTGTAAGGAACTGTAACCAAAAGTAGCCACTGCTTACTGTCACACAAACCCACGCACACTCGCTCACAACTGCTTAAAATTGCCTTAATCACTCCGTATCCAGCTGCCCTTGTTCTGCCAAGCAACAAAATAAACAGAGTCTGCAAGGCTCAAAACCAGGACCCTGCATACTATAGCCAATGTGATTTACCACTAAGCCATGGCAGATATACAGACATTGGATGTTATCACAAACATAGCATCCAGCACAGTCATTCAACAGTATAGGAAATGTATTCCATTAAGTACATGTATGTGTGTTTGTTTATGTATATATATATATATATATATATATATATATATATATATACATACATACATAGATATAGATATATATATATAGACATATCAAGAACATACCATGTGACAACAAAGCAGTAAAAATGAATGAAAAGGGAAACACCAGCAACTCCTGTATTATGTAGTGGTGTTGTCCTATGTAATATCAAGACTCCCACAGACAGACATGTGTCATTAATACACACAAACATTAAATACATTACTTTGAGCAATTCATTTACAGTAACAAAATAGGTCCTGTCAAATCATTATGTGAGAACGGTACTCTTGCAAGGTGCTGTGTGCAACATCATCATCATTAAAAAGTTAAATGGGGTAACCATAGAGGGACCGGTAGTGTTGTGTGTACAATGGGGTCATCTGCATCACATGTACCAGGAACCTTTAGGAGTCATGTGCATACCAGGATCATGTGCCTGAGAGAGGGGTGAGGACAACAGTAGTATGTTGTGATGCAAGTTACAAAGGTTACATGTGCCAGTGGACCCGTGTGTGAAATGGACAGCTATGTATGGGGAAAAGTTGTTCTGGGAACAGATTGGCCTTTTGTTCCCATTTTCGTAATGTGAGAGTGGGATGTTGGGGAAGGAGAGTTGGTATGCTCGTGGAGGATAGGTCGGTTAGGATGACAGACAAGACAGCATACAGGGGCAGGATATGACACATGTGGGAGGATACACCTTGAACGGGGAGGGGTGTTTGGCAGTCACAAGCCCATGAGCCCCCAAATGGAAACAGTGGGACAGAGGTCCCCACCCATGGGCAGCCACCACTGTTCTGTCACAGTCGCAAAAGGGGCTGTGCTGGTGGCTGTCTAGGAGGGGCACGCTCACCCTATAAATGTGACACTCTGCCCTTGAACTGGTGTAGTTGGCCTTGAAACCCCTTATTGAGCCCCCTACGCACCATGGCCTGGACTGTACGATGGCTGACATGTTCCTGTCTGGACCTGCTCCCAGGGGGGGCAGGCCCCATCCTCAGTGGCAGTTCCAACAGAAGGTGGTGCAGAGCCAGCAGAGGTGGATGCCCAAGGCTGGGCCCCAGACGTGCTGGTGCCTGGTGCCATGGCCAGCTGAAGTGGGACAGGTGGTTCCGCCGGGACCTCCAATCCCATACAGCCTATGGTGTTGCAGTTTGAACACAGATAAAGCTTAGTAATAGTCAACAGCATTCAGGATTACTTATAACAGCATGCATAAATATTACCATCAACCCAAGACAACAGATGTCATACATTTGCAGAGGGAGCACAACATATGCATATAAACTGCATGAGATCTGTCCAAAGCGTAGATTACTTGCAACTACAGCTATGAACAGTGGCCCACTATTGGCATGTCACTGTGATAACCTCAGACAGTGACTGTCATACCACTGTTTCATGTGACGTATATCCAATCAGGGATGCTATGGCAGTAACTCTCATCATTGTCACCATGTACTGACTGGAATCCTCACACTATGCTTCTGCAGTTCACAGATGTGTATTCTGTGAGTAACACAAGAAACAAATGGATCCACACATTTGACCAGTCCACAGATGACCCTACAGATGGGGGTTTCCTCACAAACAGAGCACTGTCTTGTCAGTTATTAAAGACTGCAGACTAGCCATTACCACACACAACTTGTTAAATTGGCAGTAGTCTGAATGAAGCATAGCTACACTTACATGCTACAGTCATGTCTGGCACATCACCTTCCCATCTATAGGCCATTTTCCACTGTGTATGTCATTTAAGGAATATCCAGATTTCATCTGTGATGCTGTTTACCAAACACCAGATCCAGGTTCCACCCACAGTGACTGTCATGGGCAAACACAACATGCTTAGCATACAAGGCCATGTCAAACCCAGAGCTGTTGGACATGCTACACTTAAAGAAATCCCAATCCCTCAGAGTCACATGCTCCAGGGATCTAAACCTTGTCATCACAATAAACAAAACATGCTGGAGGGATAGGTTCCTGACCCAGAGACTCCCCAGACTCTGGAATAGATTGCCCATACATGTCAAGCAGAGTGCCTCTTTGGCCCACTTCAAAAGGAACCTTGACGATTGGATGGGAGAAAGAAAATTCACCCCGGGGATCACATCAGTCACCCTGCTAGACAGGGGTCTAGGGAAGTAAATAGTGTGGGATGAAATAGTCAGGGAATTGTTATGGCTAGGCTTGTATAGGCCCTAGGGCTGATCGCCTAGTACCAACCTATGAACCTATGTTCCTAGATATTGCACTGTGTTTCCATGCAATTGGCTATGGGAATGTCACCACAGCTGTTCCACATGCAATCAGCTAGAGGAGGACTGAAATAGGTGCAGAGGCCATCACCTGATCATGACCATCACTTACAAAACACAAGCTGCTGCTCAGCAGGTGTACATCTCCACCTCCACCAGAGAGTTTGTGTAAGGGACAGACAGAGGCAAAGTACATCAGAGAAGGGATGGGAGACTAATAGCTAAGCATCGTCTGTCACACACCTACCAGTACAGGGGTTCAAATCCCTGACTGACTAGTCATTATTATCACAAGTGCATGCAGTTACTGCATGTACCACATAGCTGACATGTTGGTGTGCTGTAAAAACATATATGTGTGCTGGTGAGCGACATCTGCAATGGAGATATAGTAGACATACATTAGGTGTAGCACACATGGCTCCACATGAACACATGTCATTGTCAACATTACCACACTCTCTAAGGGACTCAGACACATTGGCACACTTTGTCAGGCTCTCAAATACACTTCCTAACTACTTAGTTTGCCACACTACAGTATTGCACAGGTATTACATGCACCACAGGGGTTATCCTGAGGCTCTATGGGCTAGGACATGTGAACATATCTGACATCAGTCAGTATGCCAATAGGAGTTATACTGTGTGTGACTGTGGTTGGGAACATCATACCCCACATGCAGACACAAGGTGCCAGTACTGACATGCATGTGTGCATTGCTTCATGAGTGTGTAGTGTTTGGCTTTACAAGGTGGCTGTACAAGGCTGGGTGAGGGTTAATCCTTGGCATCAGGCCACCTGACAATGGTCTGCAGTGTGGTTCAGGGGTGTAGTGTCTGCAATGTCCCACACAGATGGGTATTGTATTAACTGTCCTGTCATCCTGGTTACCATTGTGTGTGGCCATTGCTTTGCAATGCATGCCATGTCTGTGTTTAATAGTCATTGACATGGACATTGCCTTGGATGTGCACGTCCCACATTAATGTACAGTCACATGTTTAAGTGTACCTGGTTTGCCTGACACATGTTGTGTACACAGACTGTTATCATCAGATGTGCCAATCCTGGCCTGGTGTAGCAGGATCTGCTAATAGCAGGTTGACCCTGCGCCTGCATTTATAGCATAATACAGGTATTCCCTGTTGTCAGTGGAATCTGTCCATACAGGGTATGTGTGTAAGGCATTGTATGTCTTTGTGACTCACATTTGATGGCACCACATATGTTGCAGGCATCCAGTGGGGAACATAGCAAAGGTGTATTGTCCACAATTATTTGCCTATTGTACTGGTGGACAGAGTGCCATGCCCTCTGCAGCCCACTGCATTCACACCATGCCTACTATCTGTCAACAATGTGCAGGGTAATAGCAACATAGCAGGATTTTCTAGGCAAGTGTGTTTGTGTATGACATGTGTTCAGACTGTATTCTGGGTAATAGTAGAGGTGCTTACTTTGTTCACCAGGCCTGTTGCCAGATGTAGGGGTATGACTTGCCAATACAGTCTCTTGGCTGATTGAAATCTGTAATCCTCGTGAGGTGGACATTTTGACATATAGTATGGCCACCATATAGGAAAACTACAAAAAATGCTCCTCAACATGTCCAGTGGTTAGCCACTCACAGCCACCTCTACACAGGCTCTGACTGTCAAACACACACCTGCCACATTTTAGAATAGAGTTCCTACCTAGCTAGTTTATTACACTACAGCATTACACAGTTATAGCACGCGCTATGGAGATTACTGGGCTGCTCCATCCCCAAAGGTGTATTTCACAAGGAATGACATCAACAGGGTTACCAAAGTAGGGCAATTCGAATTTCCTGCAAGTGAATAGCCCAAAATGCATTGCTCACAAAATAGACAGTGAGACACACACAACACACATGTGTGTGTATAGAACCCTTGACCAAGATCTATATCACACTACTGCATGGAGATGTTACATGACACACCACAAGGATTATAAGAGAATGTGTTTCCCAGAGGTGTATTTGAAAAGGAATGACATCAGAAGGATCACCAATGTAGGGCATTGTAAATGTCCTATGAGTGGGTAGGCTATAATGCATTGCTCCCTACACAGACATTGAAACACAGAGAAAACACATAACTGCCATGGTTGTGGATGGAATTCTACCACAGTTCTAAATCACACTCCAGTAGTATGCAGTTACCCAACATGCTACAGAGATTACTGGGTTACAGCGGACCCAGAGGTGTATTTCTAGGTGAGTGACATCAGCACCCTTGCCAAAGTTGAGTATGTGAATTGTAAGGAGTGTGCATACCCTAAAAAATATTGTTCCCTTCTCAGGCAGACAGACACACACAGTTGGCAAGTCTGGGATTAGAACACCTACCAAATTAGTTTATCACACTACAGCATTACGCAGTTACAGGACACATTACAGAAATTACTGGGTTAGGGCAGTCCCAGAGGTGTATTTTTAGGTGGGTGATATCAGCACCCTTGCCAAAATTGAGTATGTGAATTGTAAGGAGTGTGCATACTCTAAAAAGCATTGTTCCTTTCTTTGACAGACAGACATACACAAACAGTAAGCAAATCTGGGATTAGAACACCTATCAAACTAGTTAATCACACTACAGCATGACACAGTCACAGGACACGCTACAGAAGTTACTGGGTTATGGTAGTCCCGCAGGTGTATTTCTAGATGGGTGACATCAGCACCCTTGCCAAAGTTGACTATGTGAATTGTAAAGAGTGTGCATACTCTAAAAAGCATTGTTCTCTTCTCAGGCAGACAGACACACACACAGTTGGCAAGTCTGGGATTACAACACCTACCAAAGTAGTTTATCACACTACAGCATTACACAATTACAGGATGTGCTACAGAGATTACTGGGTCGCAGCAGTCCCAGAGGTGAATGTCTATGTGGGTAACATCAGCAGGATTGCCAAACAAGGGCATTTCAAGTGTACTGCGAGTTGTATATGTCTTTTACTTGTGTGTACCCACTGCTTACTGTCACGAAAATACATTTACGCCTGCTTTATTCAGTCCTAAATGACATCATCAACAACCCTTGCAGGTCTTGAACCCTGGACCATGCAAACCAAGGTCATTGGACTTACCACTAAGCCATCTGAGTTGTATTTACGTTTCATAGTTTTTATAATACACATTTTACTACAGGTATTCCGCAGTACTGAAAACAAATGGGACAGTCACTTTGTGTACATATGTACAGTACCCTTGAATGTACTGTACTCTGTGAAACAACATAGACAAGTCTACATAAGTACAACTGTTATAACACAATACTAAATACATATATGCACTTATAAGATGTGTATGCACACACACACACACACACACACACACACACACACACACACACACACACACACACACACACACATATATATATATATATATATATATATATATATATATATATATATATATACACACACACACACACACAGACACAGCTATAGCCATATATATAAACATGTCTGAACACACTTTGTGACAAAGAAGGGTTCCAAAGGAATTGACATGTACACAAAACAGAGGCACCTCTTGTTTTATAACATTTAAATCTTAATCAGTTCATCAGAGAAGGGATGGTTGTTGTGTATGTGGATTTTGGGGTGGGGAATGATGGCTAAGGAAATGTACCCTGGAGATTGTGAAGTTTGGGTGGGGGAATGATGGGTATGGACATACACCCCGGGGACCACATCTGTGTCACTGCTCGACAATGGCACAGAAAAATAAATCCAACAGTAGTTGTTCTTGACTGTCTATTCTTTTCTATTCCTATGTAATAATTTGTAGACTCCACTCACCACAGATGACTACCATGGTGTGCAGCATGTTAAAAGACATAACACATGTGTATGCCTGGCTACAGGGTAGTCACACACACACACACACACACACACACACACACACACACACACACACACACACACACACACACAAACACACACTCTTGCCAGTATTGTGCTTACAAGTCTTGCCTATGTAAAGGTAACTAGTAGAGTGGTATGCAGTTGGGGTATGTGCCACAGAACCCATACAATTACACTTACTCTGATTCTGCTTTTAAACTGGGTGACATCACAGTACTGATTACTTGCAGTGGGGATGGGGGGAAAGGCGGTTTAGCAGATGATAAGGATAAAGGCCAGTGCAAAAGGTGGTTTTGCTTTGGAAAGCGGTAAAACCCACTGTCATGACAGGATGCAGACACAAATACAAACACACACACACACACACACACACACACACACACACACACACACACACACACACACACACACACACACACACACAGTTGCCAGTGGTGGGATCAGAACTCCTGCCTATCTACAGATCACTATTACAGTACTACGGGGTTATGAGACACGACACAGATATTACACATTTCAAGGCAGTAAGAATGCCCTTCTAAGATTGAGGACATCAACAGAGATACTGACAGTTAAGATGTACATAGCTGTAAACCTGTGTTTTTAAAGTAGGAGTCCATTACAATCTCTATGCACAAACAAGACACATTATCTGCAGGTAAGACATAGGCAGGCCTGAGAGGTATAGTCATAGCACAACAAGCCTCGAACTGGAGTATGTCCATCAACAGGGATACTGACAGTTAAGATCTACATAGCTGTAAACCTGTGTGTTTAAAGTAGGTGTCCATTACAATCTGTATGCACAAACAAGACAGATTATCTGCAGGTAAGACATAGGCAGGCCTGAGAGGTATAGTCATAGCACAACAAGCCTCGAACTGGAATATGTCCATCTGTGAAATGGACAACTACTATCATTATACAGGGTTACAGTGGTCATGCTCATTCACATAGAATCACAGGTCTTGTTTGGATGCATTGACTCCAATTACTCAAGGTCACAGTGGGCATGCTCTTACACTTAGTAGCACAGGGCCGTTTGGGATGCACTATGAGTACAACTACATAAGGTTATACTGGGCATGCTCATACACATAAACAAAGGGCTTGTTTGGATGCACTGACTGAACTTACACAAGGTGGCAGTAGGTGCGCTCATACACTTAGTAGCACAGGGCTGTTTGGGATGCACTCCGATTCTAACCACAAAAGGCTACAATGTGCATGCTAATACACTTAGATGTAACAGAAAAATTAAAACAAACTGAAATAGATAAAACAAAATCCACGTCAGCAGAACCAGCAGCAAAAAGTCCAATGTTAAGTGTTTTATTAACATCCACTTTTCGTTCAAAAAAAACTGAACTTCTTCAGACAGACATCAAAAGGTAGCAAATGTAAAAAACTCCTTAAATACACAATTAACAACACATGATACATTTGAATGGACCAACCAACTGGTTGAAACTCACTGACATCAATGTGTGGGAAAAAGCTGATCTCAAAACTTCTTAAAGTACTACTGCATACAACAGTCAAATCCATGAAAAATGTGTTTTAAACCAAAACAAAGTGGAAATATGTATGAACATAATATTTAAAATCACTTCTAGGCGCTCTAATAATAGTTGAAAAGGACCCCCCTGATGTCAAAGGAAACCTGTCCTAACACCCTAAAAGTAAAACTATGCTGAGGGTGGTCATTAACATGTTTCGCCAAAGCATTTTCACACTTGTTTTTCCTAATACAGTATAAATGCTCATATATTCTTTCATTAAAACCTCTGTCAGTCTTGCCCACAGACATCAGGGGGGGGGTCCTTTTCAACTATTATTAGAGTGCCTAGAAGTGATTTGGCAGCTGAAACTCTGTTCTTATAGACTTCCAGGTCTCAATGACAGAGTAAGTTTAGCTTGCATTTTGAAACTTAGAAGCATGCAGAGGTAATGTTATTATGAGTATTTTTCACTTACTATTTTTTACTTTTTACCTTTTGTCATTAAAAAGGTTTTATGTACTACGTTTTTTTGGTTTTAACATTTTAAATATTATGTTCATACATATTTCCACTTTGTTTTGGTTTTAAAACACATTTTCCATGGATTTGACTGTTGTATGCAGTAGTACTTTAAGAAGTTTTGAGATCAGCTTTTTCCCACACATTGATGTCAGTGAGTTTCAACCAGTTGGTTGGTCCATTCAAATATACCATGTGTTGTTAATTGTGTATTTAAGGAGTTTTTTACATTTGCTACCTTTTGATGTCTGTCTGAAGAAGTTCAGTTTTTTTTGAATGAAAAGTGGATGTTAATAAAACACTTAACATTGGACTTGTTGCTGCTGGTTCTGCTGACATGGATTTTGTTTTATCTAATACACTAAGATGTACAGAACACATTGTAATGGACTCCTATTGTAAACACACAGGTTTACAGCTATGTACATCTTAACTGTCAGTATATATGCACATCATACAGGTTTACCACCAGATACCTGTATGTGGCCCATAAATGATATATCTGTGTCTGTGCTGTGTGATACACATGCATACATGTATATGAAGTACTGCCCTATATATGTGAAGTATACACAATGATGCATGTGTGGAAGTGACAGACAGTAGGTTAACTGGGACACACAGGTGGATGCTAACTACAGCATGTGTCACGCACATTGCTGCCCTGACAGGCATACATTGATATCAAGTTGTGGACAATGGCATTATACTTGGAACAGTGGCATGTGCAAGCATAATATGTGAGCCCCGTTGTCTAATGGTACTGAGGTGGAGGTGTCAAGATGACGTCTCCCGGCTGTGTTAGTAGTTGACATTATTAGCAGGACCGCTCCATTAAGCATATCTGGCATTGGTCATCTATACAACATCTACTGCTGTCCATCACCTTAGATGTAGCATTTGATACCAAGCAAAATACTGCCACTCACAATGATGTCATGGCACGAGTGGCAACTGCTTGACCAAAACAATGAGCCAATGTCCTGCTGTAAGTATGATGTTGTCCAGTGTCTGTCATTCCGGGATGTCATGACTGAAAGAAGACATGCCTTTGTCAAAGAGCACATGCATCCATGATTCAAGGGAGTGATGATAATAACTGGATTGCATTTACCCATATAGTGGCATTCCAAGGCACAAGTCCTAAACATGGAAGTAACACCCTGACACCTACAAGACAATTGCATTGGATGCTTATGCTAACCAGTGCTAGATGTGTGGCTTTCATAATCCATTTGCTCAATGTAGACCCTACAATGGAGAATACTGACATCTGTGCAGTGAGGAACACCTGGCTGAAGGCTCTGTAGTGCACAATAGCACTACCACCATATAACTCAGATCCAGACATGTGGGCCATGACACTGGTATGGACCATTCCAGGTGGTGGTGTCCACATATTTATAAAGGCTACTCACAAGTAAAGACCACTACTCCAACATAATTCATCACATATGTGTCAGGTACAGGTGACAGTGGCAAAAGCTGCATTATATTTAGTATCCTCATATACATCCACCACCATGTCCTCAGACTACCAACACACATCCATACATGTGGTATGAAATAGTATGGTAGAACACCAAATAATCTTCGCCTGCTGGACTGTACCTAGCCCTACATCAACTGTGCAAAGTACCCATGTACTGACACAGTTGCATAATGTGTTATGCAATGCAATAATACCACTGTTTGTAACCAGGTCAGTTGTACACATACCATGGTCCCTCGGATGTTGTCAGCATTAACACAGTTGACTGTTTCTGTACATCAGTAAACAACACCATCATGGTTGGATATGACCTAGATGTACCTGCCCTGGATATGTACATCCCACACTCATACAATATAAATGAGAATACCATTGTTGTTGTTGTCCTTTGTACATGCAGGTGGCTACATTCATTATGCACACACACATGGAAGATAGGTCCATGGCTGCTGAATGGTAACGGTACATATGGTTTGATATCTATGTTGACAGAGGTAATATTCCCTCTCTACTGGTCACCCATGACACCTATCATATCATACAACAACCCACGTGGCATGTATGTTATTAGACATGTCCACCTAATGCAATGCCTACAAACATACCCAAATAACAGGATCATAGGACCTGCACACATAGCCTGTATTGACAGTTTCAGGGGAATACAGCTATGCTCTGTATGTTCCTGAGTAGTTACAGGTGATATGTCCATGACATGTACAGCCATGTATGTCCACAGCTCCTACATATACCCCATGTCAACAACTGCAAGCCATGCATGCTGTGTGCTGCCTGAACATTAACCTTATTACCACAATAGCCAGAGCATGCTGGGGTGAGATGTTTACAAGCCACAGACCTCACACATGCTTGAATAAGTGTAATGCCTAGCTCAAACAGAGCACATTGCTGGCACTCTTCAAGTAATCATGAGGTGTGTGTGGCAAATATGATGTGTGTGTGGCAAATATGATGTGCTCACTGTTGACCATTACAGTGCCCTGGTTTCACAGTGGAACTGTCAACTAACAGTTTGTGGGATCATGACATGGAATATTGCTGTGTGCGTGTCTTGCTGATGTGCTGTTGGCATAAATGTACACTTGGCTACTCAGTGAAGGTGGTTGTGTGTCCTACCAGTACATGAATACAACATCCATTATGGTGTAATGCTCAGCTAGGTTTCATACATGGTGTGGGGAAGGTGTGGAATGTATCCTCTTGACCTGCTAGTCCACTTACTGATGGAGACTGCATATGTTTACATGTATTGATGTGTGTTTAGATTCCATGCGTGTGCAGTGTCTGATGTTTGAAGGTGACTGCTGATTTACGACATCATGCAGTTGCAATGCAGCCTCAGCATTGCACACTGTATATGGTGATATGCTCAAAGTACACTAAGCTGTACTTTAGGTATGGACAGATGTTTGGACATAACTACTAAGTGGTGGGGCTACTTTGCAGATGAATGATTACTGTGGACAGCTCACAGTTGTGTTACAACCATTCCTACAATAATCTGTGTAACTGCTAAGCTATGGTTTTGTTAAATGAAGGGGAGGACACACAACGTAGAATGCAGTAAGGGTGACACTGAAGACAAACCTCTTGACACCTGGAACAGTAACACCTCACCTGTGCATATATTGTGCATATATCGGCACAGCTGACAAAGGAAAGAGGCAGTATGCTTTGTAGCATGTGTGATAGTGCTGTTGCTCTGTAATATCTATCATGAAATAGGCAGGTGTTTGATTCACAATACTGGCACTTGTGGTTGTGTGTGTCCATATATGTCACGCATGGTGGGGAATACATCCCACATGTTTTTCACTCTCCTCTACACTGTTGTAGACATCTGTACAAAGTGAAGTGTAGAAAGCAAGACACAGGCAGGTGTTTGAATCCCACACATGTTAAGTGTCTCTATGTGTGTGACATAGTTGTATATCTTTGTGAATACTCAGTGTGTGTGTGTGTATATGTGTATGTATGGCTGTACGGTCCCTGGAGTGAGGCTGTATTTTACCATATTGAAATGATAAGATCCCCTCCCCCCAACCACTCAGTGCAATCAATCTTAGAAGGGCATTCTAACTGCCTGTAAACATGTGCTCGCTGTGGTGAGGCTTGTTGTTACATAGCGTACTGATGAACCCCCCCCTACATACACTCACCACAATCTAGTGTCCCTGCTGATGTCCTCGATCATAGACCATTCAGACTACCTGTACATGTGTAATCTCTGTGGCGTGTCTTGTAATTGCATAGTATTATAATGATGATTTGCACATAGACAGGGGTTCTCATCCCAACACTGACAACTGTGTGTGTGTGCGTGTGTGTTACTGTGTCTGTGAATCCCTGTGTATGCAACCTGTCATAAGAGTGGGTATTACTGCTTCCCAATGAGAAGCCACCTTTTCCATTGGTGTTTACCCTTGTCAACTGCTAAACCACTCTTTCACCTCCAACCCACTCCAGGTAACTATACCTGTGATGTCAGCTTCTATGGATATTATGGCTCTGGCCACAGTAGCTTACTACACAGCTGTCATGCTCTTGGATCATTAGATCAATAAACATGTTTGAAACTTGGGAGATTATAACTGTGATGTGGAAGCTACAAAGTACATGCAGGTATTGTCATACAGACCTGTGCATAGTCTACATTTACATATGGGACACTAACCGCAAACACTGATATTCCCCCGCATATGCAATTACACCCGAAAGAGGAAGGCAGAACATCAAGATCAACATGCAGTTACTGTGGTTACATATGATACATACTGTCGAAAGTACAAAATGCATTCTAAAACTGTAGTACATGGTATGTCTGCTGCCTGTCAACACCACTCAACAATTGCAATCTACAATTGTCTTCCTAGTATGTTCACCCTGTGGATCAGACCATATGAGCATGTCCTTACACCGATGGTGTGGATGACAGGGATGCAGTACAGGCATCATCATATGCACAGGGTTATAATGTTTGCCAGAGGAATAGTCTACACCATTGGATGACATCATGTGCATGGGTTAGAGCCTTTGATCTCATTGGGTGTGTGTAGATGTTATGCATGTGTGTGTTGAGGTGCCCTACATTTGTTACTGGTGTATGCGTGTATGTATGCACACAGGTCTGGCATGTGGCTGGCCTACACAGGTATTGTTAACAGCTGCAGACTATATAGGGCAGGTTTCACAGATGTTCATCGTGTTTCACTGTTGCAGTCATTACACTTGGGTTATCCTGCTGGCAGGCGACCTGCAGTTGGCCTGAGTTCCAAAGTCTTGGTCCGGTGTCGGTTGTTGTCACCTCTTCCCTGATGTCAGTGCGCCAGGTGTGTAAAAGTTGCAACCAACGCCATTTTCTCCAGTCTTTCTTGCCGTGCGCTGCCCAAAGCAAAAGCAGTTCGCAAGTGCCAGTCGGACGACTCCTGAGATTTTCAAAATTGAATTTCAGAATCAAAGTCTTCAATAAAGCTAAGTACCCCATTGGGGAAACTTTTTCTTGCTCCAGACTGATGTCAGTAAAAGTTAATAATTGTATTTCTTGTGGGAAGCAAATACCTCATAAGGACTTTCACTCTTACTGCATTCCTTGCCTAGGCCCTGATCACATTACTAGTTGTCGGTTTTGTGCTAGATTCAATAAACGCACTATTAAATGTCGGTTTGAATTTGTTTTACATTATTTTGGATGAAGATTTAATTATAAAATGCTGTTGGATCAACCGACGACTGGAATGTATAAAAAATGCAAAGACAAAGAGAGAGACAGGCATCCGAGGTCCAAAACCGACGACGAAGCCTCTTCTAGGCCATTCACCGGTTCGCCGGTTCTCAGTGAGGTGCTTTTGCAGCCCCTGACACCCGCTACCTCAGAGCCACAGGTCGTAACTGACAGCCACGTGGAGGCTCCTAGGCCTGTGGAAACTCAATGTATTGGACCTACAGAAACTATTCCCTCAGATGAGTCCGAAGCCGCTGAGCAGGCTTCTGAGGGCATCTTCAGACCTTCACAGCTTACTATTAAGGCTACTACAGCAGCAAAGGTAAAGTCAAAGACAAGGAAACAAGTGCAGCATTCTTCAGAGCAGTCATCCATGCCAAAGAAACAGATGCTTAAAATGGCCGAAGACCTTATTACTTTAATCAGGGGCTCCCATCCCCCTCGTGACAAAAGGCCTAGGCAAGACACTGATTATGATTCCTCCGATCAGGTTTCCATTTCCTCTGATTCTTCCTCTGAACAGGGCTATTCTCTCCCTCCTTATGAGGACTCTGATGCTGAAGAGTCCATTCCTTCAACCTCTCTGCCTGAGGATTATTCTTTTGGGGAAACCCTGTACACCATGAGGGAGCATTTCCACTGGGAGAGCCAGGATTACTCAAAATCCAAGAAAAGGCTCAGAGATTTCCTTTTATTGCCTCAGCACAGGCCCCTGGCTATCCCCCCTGTGCTTGATATTGTAGATGATGTTTTTTTACTGAATCCAGTCTGTCTCCAGATTCTTTACCCTCTGCACCAGTAAATCCAGACAGGTACTACAGAGTCCCTGACTCTCATATATTTCTTTACAAAAACCCCGCTGCAGACCCAGAAACAATTTCTCAGGGTCCTAAAGGGGTTAAAGCTTCCACTGCCAAAAATCCTGTCCCCTCAGAAAGGGATTCCAGAGCTCTGGACAGATGGGGTAAAAGATTTACACTTCTGCTACTTTAGCTGTAAGAGCTTTAAACTGTCAGTTTCACATACTAAAATATCAACAGTATCTCATGTCATTGTTAAAGCAGAACATGGTTACAAATACAGAAAGTCCTGACAGTAAAGAAATGCAGGAATTATTGCATGCAGTTGAACAAGTGGGGAAGCATACTCTGCAATGTGGTTTTGATTCATTAGAGGCTTCTTGTAGAGCCACAGTTACAGGCTCAGTTATTTGAAGACATGCTTGGTTGAAAGAACAAAGTTTACCTGACCACGTTAAGGTAAAATTATTGGATGCTCCACTACAGCATGATACTTTGTTTGGTGTTAAGACAGAAGAGGTGTTAAAGAAAATGGAGGATAAAGCAAAGTCAATGCAAATGGTGAAAAATTTTTTACAGGTTCAACCACCTAGGTTTAGCAGAAACTGGCCTTCAAAAAATTGGTCCTTTCCAGTGTCAGACAGGCCACAAAGAAGCAGATACAGACGTCCAAGAGGCAGATCTCAGCCCCGAGGCGCCTACAGACCTAAACAATGGGGTGCTTCAACGCCCAAAGGAGGAGAAGACAAATCACAACCTTATAGGAAACAGTTACAATGACTTCCCTCTGCATATGCCAAGCTCTTACTAGTTGGCAGCACCCCTAGGGGGAAAGCTAGCACTTTTCTCAAACAATTGGCACATGATCACCCAAGACCAATGGGTGCTGAATATAGTTTCTCAGGGGTACAGGTTCCACTTCCACATGCTTCCAAAACTAAAAGATATGCCAAACCTACCACAAAACCAATGGGCAGAAGCACAACAACAGATTGCTGCTCTTATGGATATGGGAGCTATTCAAGATGTTCTTCTTGTGGAATGCAGTTCTGCAGGGCTTGTTAGCCTCATCAAATCCAATCTAGACCCAGCCACCCAACCTCAGCTTTGGGATTCTACCCAAGTGTAATGACTGCAACAGTGAAACACGATGAACATAGTACAGCTGTGTACCTACCATAAATGTAGATATTCAAGTGTATTCACTGTTGCAGTCCAGGTTACCCACCCACCATCCCCCTCTTTGCTGGGACTATTCTGTACTTCTCATCTCTATACAACCTATGTGGTGTATTTGCTTGTAGATTAAAGAAATGTTTATAGTAATATATGCATGGTTGTTTGCCATATTTATATCTTTTCAGCCTTCCTACCTGGGGGCACCTGACATCTGGGGCAAGAAAAACTGAAGAAAATGGCGTCGGTTGCAACTTTTATATCCCTGGCACACTGACATCAGAGAAGAGGTAACAGCAACCAATGCCGGACCAAGACTTTTGAACTTGGGCCGACTGCGGGTTGCCTGCCAGCAGGATAACCCAAGTTTAATGACTGCAACAGTGAATACATTCGAACATCTACATTTATGGTAGGTACACAACTGTACTTTCACAGTGTTCGGGCATGGCCACGTGACCTGTGCCTGCTAGGGGTTGCACGGGCACTACCAGCCAGAGGTCCAGATTGGGTACTGTCTGATGACACATGCACACTGGAACCGTGTCCCTGTTGGGACCATCCAGGACCATTTGCATGTGGCCTGCTGTGTCCTGGTGTGGACAGCACAGCATCAGCTGCACTGCTGCTGCTACCACCACTATGGGAGTGGGCATGTGAAGTAGCATGTTCACGTAGACCTTCAACAGGTGATGTAGCTGGCCTACATCCATGTGTCCGATGCCTCACTCCCACCAGATGTTCCAGCACAGACATTGCATGCTCGAGGATTGACATGCCATGGTCAAGGACTCCCACCATGTCACCCAAACCTCTATCCAAAACATCTGCAAGATGATGGTGAGCATTTGCAATTGCCTGGATGTTGTTGGATAAAGAATGGACAGCAGCCCTCTGAAGCCTCAGACCTTCTCTGTTGTACCATTCAGCCTGAGCCTGTGCCTCCATTACAGACTGAAACATGCATCTGGTGACAACAGCTGATGTGCTATGTCTTGTAGGGGCATGTTGGCCAGAGGTCCTCCTATGAGCGGCACTGGGCACTGGGCACATGCCTGTGTGGGACATCACCAGCCAGTTGGCTGGGATCATGGTGTGCAGGCACACCTTCCATAGTCTCCACACTTTCCTGTTTCATGCTACCACTTGCCAACTGTCCTTCCTCTATGGCCACTGGTGAAGGGGTATGTGTAGGCATGAGATCTGTGTGCGGGGATGAGGGGGATGGAGATGGAATGCTACCAATGGCACAGTTTCAGCCTCTGACAACCCTGCATGTGCTTCAATCATACTTTCAGCATCACTGCTAGAGTCTGTGGGGACACTAACATCAGGTGGACCGCAGGAGGGCAACTCACCTACATCAACACCTGTGAGGGGCAAACAAGAACTGTACATTACAAGTTATACAGCACAGTACACACACAGACACACACACGCAAACACAGATACACACACACACACAAACACAGACCAACACAGACACACACACACACACACACACACACACACACACACACACACACACACACACACACACACACAGACATAGACAGACACAGACAGACACAGAACATGCTATGACACCCAACGACATGCATCATGCATGTGATATGGCAGAAGGCATTCAGCTTAGACATTCATGGTGGTTGTTATCATACATCCCTGAGTAGCACACAACAGCATGCATGTGTTATAGCAGAAGGTATGCACCTTACATAATTATAGTAGTAGTTAGCATACATCCCTGTGTTGCACCATTTGTGTTAGTAGGTTATGCCCCAAACCTGCAACACAATGCATGCACTATGCACCATTACACCACACTGTCATGTTTTGTGCAACATACCCACATGTTAACAGACCATCTCTGACCTTTATACATCTGCCACATATGCTTTGTGTTGGCCACTGCCCCTATATGTGAGGAGGACATAAGCAGAAGGGTATGTTGAGTGAATACTATGTTTGCCTGAGCTCTAGCTTGCATATCTCCCCCAAAGCAGTGCATGTCTGCTCAACATTATTCTGCTAACCCCGTATCTGAGTCTACAGATAATGTGCATGTGGATGTACATACGTGTTTGCCATGGCTGTCCCTACTTTGCAATGGTGCCACAGACCAGCACTAGTTAACAGTACACCAGCCTGATGTGTGGCATATTTCCTTGCCAATCACATGTAGCATGACATGTCTTCTGATGATGTGTTGAATGGCATGCATACATGTTTAACACAATGGTGTCCTTTCAAATATACAGTGAGATAATGGTGTCCCAATGGAGGGACGTGTTATACTAACATGGACCTTCAGCTGACGCAATGTTGTCAGTCCACCGTACAGATATACAGTGACATACTGCACATTGAGCTGATGTGCATAGCCATTGCAGGGCATCATGTGGCATCACTATTGCTATACAGTGTGAGTTACAGACACAGTTCATAGCCATGACTGTGTTCAGATACAATGCATATCTAATGTGGAATGTGACCCACATCACTGTGGTGTATACACTCTAAACCCTACTGTGGAATGTGTGAATCAGGTCACTGAAGGGTATACAGATGCCACCCCTACACATCTGCAACCATATTGCTGATGCCTGGAAACTATGCCCAGACATGGCTAACTTAGCAGTACTCCATGTCCCACATGCCATCTGTGTACCTCACACACATGAGGAGCAAGCATGACAGTGATGTCTGACACCAGCAGGGCAAATGTATTGTATCTGTGGCCTGATGTGGTTGTATGTGTATGTTGTGCAACACATGTATGTATTTGGATACTGTATAGGTGAATGTTTTCATGTCATGACACACTCATGATGTTCAAGACATGTTATGTGGTGGTTTGATGTCATGCCTACACAAGCTGTGCACAGGCCTGTATGATGTTTAGTGTAACAACTGCAATATCAACATTACACAAAGGCCATAGTTATATTGTGTTGGGCCAATGTACAACAGAGTGTACACACATATACATCACTTCTACTGTATGTGTTGCTTCATGTCTCTGGCCATCCTCCATGGCCATATGTAAACATGTTTTGTCCAATGGTTGTGATGGGCATCTATTTCACATGCCAGTGTTGTCCCATATGACATACACCCATAGATGTCATATGCTCCACTGAGGACAGAGGTATGCAGACAAAGGGTGGTATGTTTGGGATGTGAGTTATCGTGTTTTGCAGGATAGTTAAGCAGTGTTGCAGTTAGCCCACTAAATATCATGGACATGTCAGATAGTACATGACATTGTGTGACATTCATAGCAAGTGTATAATCCACAAGGGTGAATCCTGTGGGCTGGTCATACTCTAGCTCCAAAACATTTAGAGTGTGTGCACACATATGCTCTCTGTATAGTACTGTTTTTATTCCTCACATGTGTAATGCTGATCTGTAGTACATGTCCCTACAGTGAACCACACCTCCACCATTGTATTCACAGCTATCCACACATCTGGCAATGACAGTTTGTAAGGTTTAGTGCAGGTGTTTTATATAGTCTTCAATTATTTCACATGGGTAACCACTGTGATACATTGCAGGTCTGACATGTATATATTAACAGGGCCACCATACATTATGTGTACTTGTGTTAAATAGCCACATGGCAGATAGCATGCAATTAATATGATCTGTGCATTATCAAGCCTGATAAATAATTACAATCTCACCTGCAGCAGGCTGATGTTCCTGCGAAACGCCAGGGGTACCTAAATAGGATTGTCACAACAGTAAGATCATTATCTACACCTGTGTGATAGCTACAGGGTGCAATGTGCATGTTAGCACATAAGCCAATACAATAGACTATACTATGGAGTATGCACATCTGTGCATACATAGATTACCAAACTATGGTATGTGGCATGTGTGCATACATGCCTTGCATATGATGTTACATTACATATTGTACAGTAACACATTTAACTATATGAAATATAGTTGTGTTATATGTGCAGTAGTGCCTTACCAGGCAAATCCAGGCTCAGTGGTTGTGAGGCACCAACTTCCACAATACCAGCTAAAGCTTGTGGATGGAGCTCTGCAGGTGTCCCCAGGTTGGCCAGTAGCTCCTCGATACATGTGAGTGGGTGCTGGGTGAGTGGCGCCCCACCTGTTGCACCTTGTTCCCTAGCAATTGTATTTGCACTCTGTTTCGCCCATCTAATGTTGTCAGTGCAGTGTTGACACACCTGCTGATAGGTGCAATTGTGGCCACCAACATCATTTACCCTCCTGCAGAGTTCCTCCCACTGGGTATCCAGCTGCTGTGCATCCTGTGGCACATGGCTGAAGAGTGTTACATGGTTGTCGAGGCGGTATGGAATGAGGACCTCATCCTCCAAGTGGGTGTATGGTGGCAGCCTGGCATGCGGCTTACCTGGAAGACATAATTATGGAGACAGGTCACAGTAACTCACAGAGAAGTACAGAAGTACAGCTGAACATACATGTGCATTACATTTATTAAGATTACAAATATATCTTTGCAAATCTACATGACACTAACACCACTGACATGTTTAACTCACACACATTTGACACGTACTGGTGATTTGATGTTATCACCATATATGTGTGTGTCAAGTGATGACATTGCTCATACTCCATGTGGATGTTGTCTTGATGTGGGCATTTTTGTTTGCCTGTACTGGTGTCTTCACCTATCAGCACATGCCTGGATGTGTTCGCATTAATGTAATAGACCTTAATGCTGTGTATATGTCACATATATAGTCATACTCAGCCTTAAGGGACATGACCTGCCACCCTGCAGACTTGCTCAAGGAAAGTTTTACATGTATGGGTTTTGCCATATACATCTACATGGCACTGTACAACAGTTTAGCATCCTGCCATGTATTACCTGTGTTGCACATGTGAAACACATGGAACAATGGCTAGCTCGATGGTATTTGCAGGGTTGGATATCAACTATAGCATGTATGGTCATAGTGAACTAGTAGGCTATATGTCCCAGGCCATTTATGAGCCTAGGCTGAAATGTTACCTAGCTGTAGCCAACAGAAAGTTAAGTTACAGTGGCCAGTTCAAGCAGTGCCACAGAAATGATCCACAGGGTTACTGATATATTTGCCATGTGGTCATCACATCATGTCTCAAAAAAGGGCAATGTACAGCTTTGCTGGACAGGGATGCATAGTATGGCAGGAGTATGTAAAGTGTATGGGACAGGGATCTGTCAGGCATGTTGTGATCTTTGTACTAGAAAGGTGGATGTCCATGAAGTATGTGTTTATTTGGAAACAGGATGTGTAAGTGTAGCATGTCCAACATCTCTGTGTTGGACATGGTTTTATCCAGGGTAGGCATCATGCTACATAGTGGAGCTAGGGATAGGGAAGGCCTGTGTAAGCCATCTGAACATGACCAATAACCCTTAAAGAAAATATGTGAACTATTATGGGTCACCTGAGTGTTTAGTATGGCTGAACAATGATCTATATATTCATGGATGGCACCCTGTCATGATTAGGGGTATGACTACCTGACTGGTGTGGTGAAGTAACTATCAAAGGAAAGACTACTGTCCAGATGCATCCCATACACACACAGTTTCCGTTATGTTGACCGCTGCCTAGTTGGTAGTTCATGGGTACAGGGTTCTTAACATAGGGGATGACAATGCAATACTTAGCTGTCAGATTGTGGCCATATGTCACACACCACACATCTGACCCACAAGGGCCCTTCTGTATGTTGTCCGCAGCACTCATTGAGTCAACTATTACTCCTAGTTCAGTCATTTGCAAACTTCAATAGGCAGATGCCTTCTGTGTTAGTCTGTGTGGTATAGATAACAATGAGGAGGAGTACCAGGAATTAACCCTGTATTACTGTAGCTGGCACTGGTTTGATGTGCGTGTATTAGACACCTTCTATAGCGTTGGTTCTGCCAGCAGTCCAGTTGCCAACCACGTCTGTGACATAGGAATATACACCTAATTTACTGAGTGTAGCTGGAACACAGTATGGGTGATGGTGTCCTAAGACCTGGCAAGGTCATGATATGCTGTGTGAATCAATCTTACAGTCATCTACATCTGTACTGACTACATCAAATAAGTTGATCAAGGTTCATGGCCTTACAGACCAGACTCAGCTGGGTAGTAGTGCACTATTTCCCATTATTAGTGGTGTCTCCCCCTTTGTGGGGTGTGATAACTGTTGCTGTGCAACATTCAGTGTGTACACAGCCTGACATGAAGCTATGATCGAACATGATGTGTATATGGAGAGCAAATTGTTCTGACATTTGTATAGGATACACCCTGGGATGTTGACAGGTCCCATGCAACCTGTATGTATGGCTTTAAAGAGTATTGCTTATGAAGATGTTTTAGACAGTGATGCTCACAAGTAAATATTTGTGTTATGGATGTGACAACACTGGCTATTACAGAAACATAGTAGCTACCTTTAGCAGCAATCCTCCTCTGAGGAGCACATCACATCCTGATGGTTGATTACAGATGATGCAAGTGTCAACAGGTCTGTATCCTTTTCTGGGTATATACTCACATATCCACTAGAACCATGAGCTCTGTTGGGCATGGACACCCACTCCCCAAACAGAGTCAAGTATCAATAGACTCTGCTGCCACTATCAAAATGATCAGGATATAATCAGATAGTGTAATCCATCACCTATGAAGCAGCTATTACACATGGGCAGTGGTCTCCTACATCTTGCACTCCTACTGCAGATGTTACACTGAAGTTACAGATGATATGCAACCTGTTTCATTACTTGTACTGTGCAAAACCTTACATACAGTATTTGCAAGCAGCTGTTAGGTTGGCAATGAGAGGTTAGGCTACACAAATCTGAAAGTTCAACCAGTGTGTCTCTACTTTCAATATCCACTCTATGTAGGTGTGCACATAGCCACTTGGGCCAGCCCTGTAACAAGGGTCACTACACATTTGCATAACATGTACACATGCACAGCTGTAATTGCTTACAAACGATACTAGTGAGGTGGACATTACATGTGTTATGTGCATGGATAGTTACCTCGCTCTTCCAATTTTCTTTGCTATCATGCTGCTAAACTGTCAGATGAATGCAGGTCATATGTATCCTGTTACTGAGTATTGTAATTGCCAACAGACATAACTAATGCTTGCATAACATAAAAGAAACTCTATGTAAAATGGAATACAGATCTGCCTAAAATACTGTACATTACCTACAACAACAAGTACAAACCCTCCCACTTGACCAGGCTGTAGCATATTTCAACAAAACATTTCTACAACACCTAGACACTGTCGCTCCATTGCGCAAAATCAAGGTTAGAACCTCTACAAACCCCTGGCTCAGTAAAGAAACCAAACAAATCCTCAAGTCCAGAGACACTGCCTGGCGTTACTATCAAAAAAACAAAGAAACACAAAGCCTAACTAAGTACCAAGAACTGCACAACCGTGCAAAAAAATGCTTTAGGCTGGACAAAATCCTACTACACAACATTACAAACTAAATACCAACACAACCCACAAAAATTTTGGAAAATTGTAAACCAGCTACTAAAATCCACCCAAAGGCTACCCCAAACCAACCACCCCTGACCCTAAAGTTCCCATGAAACACAATTCAACTCCCACTTTGTGAACTCAATTCTATCCTTAGTATCACAGGACAATTCCTTCCTCACTATCCCCCAACACAAATAACACTAATACAAGCTTTACCCTCAAAACAGTTTCCACCACTTCAATCAAAAGCATGCTCTCCAAACTAAAAACCTCATCAACAGCAGCCGACCTACTCCTCAGCTATTTCTTGAAACTCACAGCAGATGCTATTGCTATCCCAGTCTCCACTCTCATAAACAGATCAATTGTTGAAAACTATGTGCCCAAACTCTGGAAAATATCCTATGTTACACCCATACATAAAGGTGGGACCTCCACTGAACTTAATAACTACAGACCCATTGCTTTACTCTCCCCCCTGGCCAAAATCCTAGAAAAATGCATCCATACCCAGATGCTAAACTATCTCCTAGACTGCAACATCCTGTCACCTTGTCAGCATGGTTTCAGACCTGCCCATAGTACCACTACAGCTCTCCTCTGCTTCACAGACACAGTAAACCGTCTCAAAAATGAAGGCCTGCAAGTGTCAACTCTTTTTTTGGATATGTCCAAAGCATTTGACACAGTCTCACACCAAATCCTGCTAAACAAACTAAACCAATATCATCTATCTAATTCCACTCTTACCTGGTTCCAAAGCTACTTAACTGACAGATACCAAGCTGTGAAATGGGAAAATTCTCTCTCCTCAGCTGCCCATAACTATAGGAGTCCCACAGGGTTCTATCTGAGGACCACTACTATTCACACAGTCTTCACAAATGACCTCCACACCTCCACACAGCATGCATCTATAATTCAGTATGCAGATGACACTACCTTAATCTGTGCTGCACAAAACATTCCCACCCTCCTGCAAACAACTCAACTAGCATTCTCTGACGTTGAAAACTACCTTACCAAAGCCCAACTTATCCTCAATCCAAAGAAAACTCAGCTTATGATTATAACCAGTTCTAACAAAAACACTAACAGTCAATTCACTATCTACTCCACAAATGCTACTCCAATTGCTCCAGTGGCACAGGCTAAGCTATTGGGAATAACCATAGACTCCCACCTAAAATTTGATAGTCATCTGAACTTAACTATTAAAAAAGTACATGCCAAACTGGGGTCACTCTACCATATCAAACCATTTCTTACCAACAACACAAGATCAGCCATTGCTCACTCCCAACTTCTATCCACCCTACTCTATGCATCTCCCATTCTGACTAATCTCAACAAAATTGAACTAAGCAAAATAGAAGTTTGCTATAACAGAATTGCCCGCTTTGCTACAAATTGCTCATATAGAACTCATCACTGTACTGCTTTGAGACAGCTCCACTGGCTTGAACTGCCCAACCTCCTAACCTACAATCAGCTCTGCCTCTGTCATTCTATCTATTACCTCCCCAATAAGTGTCCTGCCCTCAAAAACCTAGTACAACATCACTCAGCCAAAAGACCTCTTAGATCATCAAGCAAACTACTACTAGAAGTCACCAACAGCTACAATAGCTTTGGAGATGCACTATATAGTAGTTTGGTGGCTAAAAAATGGAACTCTGTCCCTACTAGCATTCAAAACACATAATCCAAAGCCTCCTTTAAAGACCTCATCAGGCAACATCTCAAGCAAAGTTGGCAGTGCCTTGATTGCTCCCCAGGCTAATGAAAGTGGATAACATATTCATACTAAATCTAGAGCAATTGATAATAGTTTTTCAATCTTACTCACAAACACTGGCTAATCTACAATGTATGTACTGTACCTGTGTACTATGTATGTATTCTACCTATGTTCCAAAGTTCAGCCGTACACCACAAATCTATTACTTACTTTTATTTTTAAAATTAATATTTTTTTGATTGTTCTCTCCACTGTAACTGTTTGTGCCGCATACCACTGTAAAAACATGTCTCTTGTAATTTGTGTGTATACTGATCATGTCTAAATAACTAAATGTGTCTGTAATTTTTCTTTGTGAAGCTTTTCTCCCCGGGCCTCTGCTGAAAAAGGGCCTTTTCGGCTCAGTCAGACACCCCGGTTACAAATGTAAAATAAGTAAAATAAATAAAATTACAGTTATTGGCACAACATCCCACAATGCAAATCATATTTGCACAGTAAGCCTACCTTTGACATGTTCGTTTTACTAATACACCCACAAATATGTCTACTGTTACAATATATCAACATATACTATTCCCTGTTATAGCACATACTTGTTGGACCAACCCTGGCACTGACAGTAGCTGGAAAAGAATTGGTGAAGTCCAAGACCATATATATCATCCCTTGTGGTGTATGAGAAGTTTTCCTTGTGACCTACAGCAGTACACACATAGAATACTACTAGCATTACTACTGCTCAACAATACATCACTACAAGATAGCTATTTCCACTAAATGCATTGATTATACTGTAATTCTTACAGAACAGGTACTACATACACAGACATACTAAATGCTATACATACCTTCTTAGTAATTGGAGGTGTTATTGACTGGTATATTAATCATTTTCAGTTTGTGTTTTGATCTTCTGTTGGGTATTTTGTACTATTCTGCAAGTAAATACAGATGGTTTGAATGTGTGACAAGGCATCCTATTATAGTTAGAGATCAGTAACATGTGCTATCCTGATCACCAACTGGTGTTCCACAGTAGTTAATTACATGCACATCAGCTGTGCAGCTACTCCCTTAGCCAATACAATGGCAACAGTGGAGTATAACTGAGTACTCCTCTTGGGCGTTGTCCCTTTGCCTTACCTGTGAGGAAGACAGCCTGGAAGTATTGTTTGAAATCTATTGCAACAGCTGTATGGAGACAAACAGAAATATATTGTGTGTAATGCCTAGAAGATTTGGTCTACATGTGAGTACTGCTGTTATATTTCTGAACATTGCTACTTGTGCAGGATTTATCTGTACCTAATACTTCTGCATATGTTTCAGTCTGGCCAGGATGTTTGACCAGCTCAAGGCTGTATGGCTATGCATATAATGCTATGTGGTTTACAGTCTGCTCACCAGACATCTTTAGTTTGGTGTAAATGTGTATCATACTGTGCTGATAATCAGTAATTAGTAACACTTCCTGGTGTAATTACTTTTCAACCCTCTGAAACAGGATTAGTTCAAACAAACCCTGTAACATCAGCAGTTGTTCCATTGTATAACAGCAACTATTTCACCTAGGGCCATGATAGTGTGTCTCTGTCCAGGTATGTTAAGGTTTCAGCAGATGTCGTACAGTGGGTGAATAATTGGTTATGGTATGACAGCATGTATTGTTGTAATTAGTTTGGGTGTGGGGGAGATGTTGGTGGGTGTACATATCAGATGCAGGTGTATAGGAACTGCTTTTATACATTCTATATGTGTGTGGGCGTTCTTTCCCTATGTTAACACCTATCCCTTAGTGGACTAATACTATGGTAATTGTAGGCTGATTCATTAAGGCACTGTTAAATGCTTCCTGTATAGCATGCAGGTATTGTTAGCCCTTAAATCCTTTTGGCAATACATCAGAATGTAATAAAGTTTTGCTACATGAAAGATGTCTGTGTATTTATGTCATGGATATTTGCAGTCATTGCAGTTGTGTTCATAGGTTCATAGGTTCATAGGTTCATAGTTTAGTACTAAGCTAACTGCCCTTGCGAGCCATTTTAAGCCTAGCCAATTATCCCTTCTGAGACTCAAACCCTGCACCTTGTGTTTGTAAGGCAAACACCTTAGCCATTAAGCCACCCTCCCAACCCACCTAGTTGGTGACTAACCTTATTTGGTTCATGCCCATAGAACATATTTATAATAGTGTATTGATATATACTCTTCATATGTTATGTTCATATTGTTTGGGGGTGGCAGAATGTGTGATTGCTATGGTCCATGTTATACTCAGATTTGAACACTTCAGATGCTGTATACACACATGCAATTGTGTGTGTGTGTGTATATATATATATATATATATATATATATATATATATATATATATATATATGTGTGTGTGTGTATAGAGATATAGATATAGATATATAATATATATTATTGCATACGTTTATATGTACCTCCATAGATGTATACATGTTTTTAACCTATCTATATATCTACATGTATATGTATATCTCTATATATCGGCATGTATCTATGTATCTCTCTCTCTCTTTATATACATATATATATATATATATATATATATATATGTGTGTGTGTAGAGAGAGAGAGAGCATACACTTTCATTGGGTACATGGCGGTTTGTTCTATTTCGACACAATCCTCCCTTTTGTTTTTTAACCTGTCTGAATACACAACTGACATAGGTACATCTCAGGTAGCTTAATGGTAGGTTACTCTGAGGATGGTGTACATGGTTACATGTCCTAATCATGGAAGTGGTTATTATTTTACCACTCAGAACAGGCACGGGTAGGGAAAGTGTGATTAATGCACTTTTAAGAGTTTGTAAGCGAGTTTGCCTATGGTCTGCACGATGTTAAGCAAAGGTTAAACCTGTGAAGTGCTTATCCATTTAACCGTGTTTAAGCGCCACTTTTCCATCGCGCAAACCCGTGCAAAACCAGTTACAACTGCTTAAAAGTGCTTTAATCAATCTGCATCTGACAGCCCTTATTCTGGCCCTCAAAATAAATTAACAGCCCTTGCAGGTCATGAACGCGGGACCATGAACACCACAGTCACTGACTTTATCACTAAGGCATCTGAGATATGTACAAATGTTATTGTGTTTAGAATATACATTTTATTACGGGCATTCCTTAATACTGAAAACAAATGTGACAGTCAGTTGGTGTACATATGTATGATACATGTTAATGTTCATATGTTTGTGGAATTAAGTGTTGCAATGTGACCTGACATGGTGTATTATGGATGAGAATGGTTCTTGTTTTGTTTCTTTTTTATATTGTCCCCATATTCCATGTATACCCCTCCAGTTAATTTATTGAACACCCAACCCGGGCTCTCCTTGATGCATAATTTCATTGCCCATCATTCCTCCCCCACCCCAATCTCCACATACACAACAACCATCCCTTCTATGGTGAATTAAGTTAATATTAATAGTTATAATAGCAGAGCTGCATGAGTTTTGTGTACACTTCAATTCCTTTGGATTGCTTCTGTGTCACAAAGTGTGTTCATAGATGGTTATATATATATATGGCTATAGATGTAACTGTGTGTGTGTATATATATATATATATATATATATATATATATATATATATATATATATATATATATATTTCTATGTGCAGACATCACTGACATGCACATATATATATATATATATATATATATATATATATATATATATTTTATATATATTATATATATATATATATATATATATATATATATATATATTTTTTTTTTTTTTTTGTATTAATTTGTAACAGTTATACATATGTAGACTTGTATATGTTGATTCACAAACTACAGCACATTACAATGTACTGTCATATGTACGCAAAGTGACTGCCCCATTTGTGGTCAGTACTGTGGAATGCCTATAGTATAAGGTGTAGTCTAAAGACCATGAAACATGTATACAGCTCAGATGGCTTAGTGGTAAGTCCCATGACTATTGTGTGCGTGGTCCAGGGTTCACCACCTGTGATGCTTTAAAAATGTGTTCTACTCAAGAATAAGGCTCATTTAAGTGGTTGTAAGCATGTTTAAAAGTGTTTGTGTGACATTAAAGCAGCAGTTAAACAAACTTTAAAACTTATAACCTGTGTGTGCATACACAGCCCCATCTGGTAACTACTCAGGATATATACATTTCAGTTAGGTAACATCTCACTATGTGCTTACATAACATTACATTCTCTGTTGACTTTACCCTCCAGCCCACATGGGTATATATGGGTGTTTTAAATGTTTATTATACTGAAGCATACTACCTATATATGCAAGCTGTGGTTAAGGTATACTTTTTAGCATGAAAAACATCTCTGACTTTATTGGGATTTGAACAAGGAATACACAGATGCTATGCAGATGCTGTAACCATTACACTATTGACATTAACATTGCTTCTGCCTATTTCCTATTTAGATGATTTCTATGTGTAAGCTAGGCTAAGCAAACGGCAAAGGTGCCCAAACTCACTGAGCTTCACTTACTCTTGAAATAAAAATATAAATGAAATTAGAGACTATAAATTAAATTCCTAACTACATTAGGCATAGCCCCTCACTGACACACTTAATGAAAAACCTTGATGTGTGAATGGGTAACAGAATATTCCCTGTGATCATGTGTCCAAGAACCATAAAGCCAGGGGGTGGGAGAGCCCCTCCAGTTTTATAGCTGCAAGCCCTGTTGTGGAAATTGAATGGTGTTGATGTTTCACATTAACATGCCCTCTTAGATCACTAAGTGCCCCTGTCACCTGCTGTCACCCCAGTCCTCAACAGCTTCCGGCAACTCTGCCTGGAATCACTTCATTGGCTATGCTTGACAGAGGCTCAGTTACTTCATCAATGGTGTGGAGAAAGCCAACACACTGTAGCTATGCTTCTAAATGCCCTTGGGCAGATAGCCTGCTACCTATCTGTGAACCTCTAAAGTGCAGACCATCACAGACATAATATGTGAATAAACAGAGCTTTCAGATCACAATATACAGTTAAAAATCATCAAGTAGTCAGTAATCAGTTAAGTACAGCAAGAACATACAGAACACTGATACTTAATCACTCCAAAAGCCTATCTTGGAAGCTAGAAGACTTGAATAAGTTTAAGGCTTTCTATTGCTTACCAGTAGGTTACCTACAGGAAAGATGAGAAACAAGCACAGATGGGTAACATGCATGCAACAATACCATACTGGCTTGCATGTGTCAGCCTTAGGCTTTGAAATACTGGCCAAGGCTATTGGCGTCCCCATGGTGCCTTTTTTAGGCAGGTCTCAAAGGTGATTCCCACCTCTGTAAAGAGCACAATAGCGGAATCATTGAGGGTTATGCGACTCACTACCAGGGGTTATAATCACAACATGCACTCACTCACAGCACTTCTCTGTATGGACAACGTCGACATCTTTGCAGTAACTGAGACATGTTTTAAGGCTCCTGAGAGTACACCAGCATTACCAGACTACAACCCATACCACACATTTTGGCCACAGAACATGGAATGACACAGACATGGAGTGGGTGTATCCATATTCATGAGGGATACCTTCACCTCCAGGTTAGTGGGGCAGTATGATACCTCTGAGATCATCCTTGTGCAGCTAACATCAGCCACAACTGCAGTGCAAACTGTGGCCTGCTACAGATCACCCTCCATGGCCCAGAACCACCACTCCTCCTACCTGGAAACAGTGGAAAACATGACAGTCCTACTGAACACCCTGGAATTGGTCGATGTCAACTACCCTACCATTAACTGGGAAACATACTCGAGTACTCACTTCCAGGCCCAGGGCTTCCTGGAATTTATCACCTCATATGCCCTGTGTCAGATGGTAAACTCCCTAATGAGAGGTGGAAACATACTAGAAGTGGTAATCACCAACATGGGTGACAGGTGGACTGGTTAGATCTGACCATGGACTTTTCACAGATGATTTCCACACCCAACCATCTCCCCCACCCAAGGAAAACCACAGGGAATACCTTTCCTACAGCTAAATTCACAATACTAAAGGCAGATGTGGGAGGTTTCACAGCCCCCATGCTAAGGGAAAACACTGCTCAAGATACAGAAAGATTTACAAATGCACTCTATAAGCACTTACAAGGATGTATGGATCATGCCATCACTGGTAAACCAAGACTCGCTCCTCCTAGACAAGGTCACCAGTCTGGTGGACCCATGCAATAAACAGGCTATACAACAGAAGTAGGACAGTAGCCCAGAAAAACAGCAACACCCAAGAAGGGCAGACATCCATGACCAGTATTAGTAAGAAACAGAGGTCCCTCATGAACTCATCCAAGGCTAACATCAACAGGAAAATAGGCAGGGATTCGAAAGATAACCACAAAACCTTCTTTGGCTATGTCAAGGATCTAAGTGGTAACACACAGATTTGCACTGTGCCGGTGCAATATAGCACAAAAAATACTGACCCTACTGATATTGCCAACATCCTTGCAGATACATTCATTGCAAACTTCACCCCCTAAAGAGCCCACAACAATACTCAGAAAGTACAGTATCCCAGACATCAGAGACACACAGGTGGAAATGGCCCTCTGAGATGGCAAAACACAGCATCAATGGAGGCAGATGTTGTCCCAGACTGCATCTTACAAACACTACAAGACAAACTAACCTCCCACCTAATTAAGCTTTTCAACTTCAGCCTCTACACAGGCTACATGCCCATACAATGGTGCATAGCAATGGTTATTCCACTCCACCAAGGTGGAAACACAACTGACCATGGCAACTATACCACCCTATAAGCCTGACTAGCCTGATCTGCAAAGCTATGGAGTGCATCCGTATGGCACTCATTGGCAAAGACATTAGTAACCTCCAAACACTTGACCCAACCCAGGTCAGCTCGGTTGAGTGCAGATCATGCCTACTGAACCTGTTTAACATCTTACAGTCACCAATATGTTAGATGAGGGGAGAGGTGGTTCACACATACTACCTGGACCTCACCAAGGCTTTTGACACCATTCCCCACTCAGGTATTATTGAAACCCTGACCAGCCTGTACATAAACCCATGCATCACAGGATGGGTTGCCAACAGGCTTACACACAGAACCCACATGTTAAGACTAGCAGCCTCCAGGTCCAACTCTTAACTAGTCACAACTGGTGTCCCACAGGACTCAGTCCTGGGACCCCTACTGTTTGGCATATACTTCTCAGAGGTACAGGCAAACACAGGTGGACTATGGCAGACCATGTTTGGCAATGACTGCAAACTGGGAGCTATAACTGACAGTCCAGCTGACACAGACATCCTTCAAGGGGCCTCACAGAGACTGACACAGGGTGTCAATGTCATGGATTACAGCTAAGTGCCACAAACTGCATGGTCATTCCATTTTGGAAAACTAAACATCCACATATTAACATGTAAGTGGCAGCCACTTTAATACAGATGAGGTAATAGGGTATCTGGGGAACTAAGGCAGATAGTGATCTCTCCTTTGACAATCATATCTCCAAAGTAGTTAGGACATCTGTCTATGTAGGCCATCTGATTACTAAAGGGTTTGCATTTAGTCATACTGAGGTTATAGTGCCCCTTTAATCATCACTCATCAGTCCCATCATAGAGTATAATAACCCATTTGGGATGTACCTCAGAAGACACTTCCAACAACTGGAAGGTCCATGAACATACCTCGCCAAGAGGATTACTGGCCTCAAATATATGTCCTATGCAGCCAGTCTGAATAAACTCCGGCTTTACTTAGTGGCATTTCATTTACTCAGAGATGATCTCTGCTGGCCAACAAAACCAGGTCCAACTCAGGCTTAATGGATATGTTCCACCTATGGGAATCCATGTTACAGTGAGCCACATGCTGTAGTGAGCTAAACCTTGCCATAACAATAACTAGAAGATGCTGGAGGGACAGGTTCCTGTCACAGAAACTCCCCATGCTTTGAAACTACATCCCTAATTACATTATACAGAGCCCCTCACTAACACTCCTCATAAGAAACCTTGAAGAGTGGATGGGGAACAGTAGATACACCCCAGGGATCCCGCCAGTGGCTCTGCTCCACAGAGGGATAGTTATTTAATCAATGGGGTGGCAAAAGCTGACAAATTTTGGCTAGGCTTATAAATGCCCTCAGGCAGTTAGCCAAGTACCTACCTATGAATCTATACGTACAGTATCAGCACATGCTGATAGCTTAATTTACTGTTCAGGTGTTGACTTACCTTGTGCAAATAGCATTTGTGTGTGCAATAGTTGAGGGCTGCGTATGTTGGATGCACACAGTAGACTGCCTACTGCCTATACATGACAATTTACAGGTAGTCTTGTGTGTGTGCCATCCATTTTTACTGTGTGTGCAGGTGGTGAAAGGTGTGAGCCCCTAGGTGCCTACACTGTCAGTGTGTGTGTTATACATTCCCTCCTTGCCAAGGCATGGGCATACTGGGCACACCCCCGTCTGTCTACTGGGGCTGGCTCAGGGTGTTCATGGTCTGAGTACCTCTGTGCCTGTGAGGCCCTTGGTAATGGTGGTGGGCTGTGAGGGCCTTCACCATTCTGTCCCTGCTGCAGCTGTTTCCACAGGATCATACTGCGTAACATGGCACATAATATGAAAATGTGGGCACATGTGCCTGGACAGTACTGCAAGGCTCTACCAGATATGTCCAGGCAACGGAACCTTGATTTAAGCATCCCAAACGCATGGTCTATGATGATTCTGGTTTGTGCGTGTGCCTCATTATGGCATTCTTGCATGGGTGTGTGTGCATTTCTGATGAGAGTCATCCTCCACGGTTCTAATGCATAGCCAGCATCCCCCACCAGGTGGCCATATGGGATGTCCCCCTGGCAAATATCTGATACAGCTGTAAGGCATGCCAGATGTGGGAGTCATGATAGCTTCCAGAGCTGCCAGCACACACCTCCATGATAATGCCCTGGGCATTGCACATGACCTGGCAGTTGATGGAGGGATATCCCTTGTGGTTTATGTAGCTCCTACCCTGCTCATCGGGTGGTGTCTTGATGTGTATGTGCATGCAATCTATTGCAACCAGTACCTCCAGGTATTCTACCACATGGTGGAAGAGATGCATATTGCTGGCCAACTCCTCCTGCATTCGGGGGAAGTATATGTGCTCATTGGCATGTGGTAACATGGCATCCAGGAACTGGTGAACTACCCTGGATGTTGATGCCTGTGAGATCCCCATGATATCCCCAATTGGCCTTTGAAAGGTACCTGTAGCTAGTATTCTCAGGCTTACACATACCTTTGTATCCACTGGGATGGGTTCCCCTCTGTTTGTTCTGGCTCTGAGGCATGGCCAACACAATTCAACAAGTTGCTGTAGGTGTCCCTGTCCACCCTGTAATGCTCTACTATCTTCAGATCATGTAGCCCCTGGTAGGTTACCCCGGTTCTAAACACTCGTCTCCTCCTCTGGTGCCTGGGGTGGTTGTGAGCATCATCCTCCACACCACCTTCAGTCTCCAACACATGCTGGTGGATCAAAGCTAGTAGATCAAAGCTATGGCAGCCCCTAACATGTACATATTAAAAGTTCCCTGTCTGTATACACCAATGGTGCAGAGTGTATGGGAATACACAAGTGTGTGTGTGTGAGGTGCTTTAACACTTTTTACTATTGTGATATGTATGCTGCTGTTTCATTGGGTGTGTATGAGCAATTCCAGCTGCAGGGTATCTTAATTATGGGTTTTACAGTGAGTACTGCAAGTGTGGAGCCTTTAGTGTGGAGTTATGCTTGCCTTCCTTGATTAATCTGTTGCCCTTTAATTCACTTTTATACAAGGATCTCCTCCCATTATTGGCGTTCTTGTTTTGTACTTTCCCTTCCCAGTCATCTGTTGCAAAATGTGTCTTGTAGCTGATATAATGCAAATCTGCTTTGTTCTGCTGTGACACTTTACTGTTTTCTTTGCAGTACAGCCCCTCCCCTTTCCTGTTCTGCAGGTAGCTGCTTGCAGCTTTGTTAGCTGTTGTCAATGGCCCACTGTAGGCTCCTAGGTGTTAATTAGTCATTTGTACTCCAATTTCCCTGCTGCAGCATTTCCTTATTCTTTTCCTATGTCCTTCCTGTTTCAGCTCTGGTGCACGCCGCGCAAACCCATTTACCGAGTTTAAGCTCGTGTTAATCTCCTTTCACATGCATACTCGATAACCTTGTGTGTTCTCAGCTAAGCAAAGCTGTAGCCAGTTCAACACTCCCATTTTCTGCAGCTTTGCTTAGCTATGGGACACCGGATTAGCAATGCTCCAATCTGCTTACAGCAAATGTGACACACCCCTCTCTTGATGTCATTTCTATCTCAAGGGCACACCTCGGTGTTATAACGCTACGCTGTGAGGTGCATCCTTACACCAGCGGGGAATCTGTGATTCACTATTACTCCTCTCATTTGCATGGCATTGCCTACTAATTCCTAGCTACTGCTCAAAACACTGTCACAGCCCCTTAGCAACCCCTGCACCATGGTGTGGTGTAACATGCCTGCAATTGACTATTATGGGAAAAGCATGATATGTGTTACATTGCAGTTTTATTCTATATTTTTCTATTTTTCATGCGATCCGGTTTGTGTGCCGCTGCCCTGCGCTTAAACTTCGCAATAGTGCGAAAAATGAAATTAAATGTTCTTTTTATATTTTGTACATATATTTTTTATGCCAATGGCTATATATTTAGCCATTGGCATATATTAATGATATAATACATGTGTTTGGCCAGCTGTCATGGCTCCGATTTTATGTTTGCAAAAATGTAAACTATTTTTTACGGTTTATATTTCTGCATGCTTACACTACACCTGCACCACTTCCTGGATCACAAAATATCTTCATTTCCATGCTACACTGCTGCAACTGGGGTAATTAGCATACAGGGACCGGAAGCTGTGCAGGCATAGCGTATGCAGGTAGTGCAAGTGGAAACAGCTCATACCTGGATCGCTCGCCGGCCACATTTGGTGTTGGAACGCCAACGCTATGCCTGCACCTGGCGCAAGCTTCATGAATCCTGGGGGTAGTGTGACTAGAATACCATAGTAATAAGTCAAAGTCAGGAAAAAGTTTACAAAACCTATAAGTCAAACAATAATAAGAATTATATCACACTTTCACAGAAATGTCTCAGTGTCAGTCAGGGGAAAGATTTTATAATGTCAGTTCATGAACACAATATCAATAATTGCATACTTTTTCAGAGAATTTGAAGGTTAAAATGAATGAGGAATGGTTATGTTGTAGCAAGTAAGTTGAAGTGGAACTGACTAAATTTTTTCTTAGCTTTATCTTTACAGTACTGTAAAACACATTGAGGACTGACGTTTTTTTATTTGTGGTGGTAGTTCTAGATTCATGTCCCAATTTCTTCTAACAAGCAAGAAAATAATTTAGATTTAGTGTTTATTTTTACTGCTTGTAACAGAGGTAAGTTTGGAGGTTAATACAGCTTTACAGATTCCCATCACCCCAGAACTACTGACATAAATGAATCTTGTATAGAAGCAAGCCGCCAGGCCACACCAGTCCTCACCAGCTTCCAACCTTCACAATTGGAAGCCTAGAGTTTGCTGCAGTGGTTAATGCTGAGCACGGTGGCTGTTTCTCCACTACATTCAGTCAGTGCATGATTAACTGTTGAGTGGGCAGTAGTGATGCAGCAACTTTCATGCTTTGCACCAGCAACTGCATCATCCACTGGGATTCCAATAGTCTCTAGATCTCCAACTCAGCAGGGTGATACGGTTAACCTGGTGAGGTTGTCTGTATGGCCCATCGAAGACTTTAATTTTTTGCTTTTAAGATAGGCAGCATACGCTCTCATTGAACACTTAGGGACCCTCTTGAATCATCTGATATCACAGATACTAACACCAACCATTGGGCAACCAGAATTTTAGGCAGCCCCTTATGCCAGCAATGAAGGAGATTGAATTCAGGGTGGGGTACCCTCCAAGCTGTCTTGGCAGGCCTTCCTCACCTTACCTTATTCTTCATCCAGTGTTCCCAACCCTCATGCATCACTCCTGTACCCTGTTTGTAGTTCAGTCCTCTCCATCTCCAGTTATCCACCTTCTGTTTCTCTGCATATCTCTGTTGCATCCATTTTGTGTGAATACCACCTTTGTTTGTGTGTCTGTCCCTGTTGCATACCCTCACTCACCAGCCAAAACATCATCATGCTAACTTCTTCCACTAACTTTCTTAACAAATTAAAAGTGCATCCATCCTGAAAAATAAAATTATATCCTCCATCTCTCACTACAAAATATCATTTCCTTCCCATTGTCCTGTGTGTTCCTTTACTCGATTTTCCTCATTTCTGACTGCCCTGTTTCCCTCTTTACTATCTGTTTATAAAATAAAGTTAGTTGGCACATTTCTGTGAAGCCCTTGTATGGGCTAACAGTCGTGTCTTTGTTGAAAGTATATACTGCTTCATTTTGCATATGAATGCACTAAGTGTCAGACATTTTAAAGTTCAGGGGACATGTAACCATGTATAGTATTGTCCATGTTTGTCATTATGCAGCATTGCCTCATGCTTACTTACTTAAAACTCACTGGGCCACATTGCATTACCTCAAGAATAAGCAACACTTCATGGCCATTATATCGGAAAATGTTATCATCATACAGATGCAATGGGCTTAAACCATCTTCTACACCTTTAACCCTTACAGAAAATTCCATCCAATTGACTTTCAGAAACTATTCAGAATCATCTTAGTAATCGGTTTGATAATATAACCATATTTTCGTCCATTTTTTTTAGTAGGTTCGTAGATTTTTACTAGGTTAACCACCATAAGGGACTTTTTAAGCCTAGCCATACATCCCAAATCTCTGACAAGTTCTGGTACCCTTGATAAGTGTAAGCAGGGGCTTGGAAGATGAAACATTGCAAGCAAGGGCCAGGGAGATTAACCATTTAAATCTATTTTTCATCTATTAGAGATATAGCTGGCAAACCAGGGATTAATTTCCTGTTCCCCATTCAATTATCCAAGTTACACTTGAATTGGGTTAGGGAGGAACTCTGCTTCACATGGATGGGGAACCTATTTCAGAGAAGGGGTAATTTCTAGGATACATACCTGTCTCTCCAGCAGGTACTATTTATATCACAGGCAAGGTTTAAGTCTTTAGAATGGGTAATTCCGGTGTTGTTTATTTTATGGATATGCAGGAGGTACATCACAGTGGGGTCTGACAATGCCTTGTGTGGCAGGCATAGTTCTCCTCTCAACAGCTTGTAGGAGACAAAATACAGGGATAAGGCCTTCAGGTGATCTGCATAGGACATGTTATTTATGCCCTGTATTCTTTTAGTGAGCAACCTCTGTGGATGTTCCAGTTGTTGGATATGCCTGGTAAGGTACATAGCAAAGGGGGCTTTGTATTCAATGATAGGTCTGATAAATGCCATATACAGTGGAACAATGACTTCCTTGGGCCTAGATGACATACCTTTGTTTATTAAGTTGTGCAACATAGAACAATACAGAACAATTTCCTTACTACTGTAGACACATGATGGTCAAAGGCTAGATTCCTGTCTATATGTGTCCCCAAGTCCCTGACTACTGCATCAACACTTACAGGTGTGTTCTCAATATGATAATTAACAGGGATGGATGACTTCCCAAAGGACACTATTATGCATTTCTTGGCATTTAGTTTTTTTCCATGGCTCTGGCACCAATTCTTTGTCTGTGTCAGCCCTTCCTTGAGAAAATTTGTGCCAGTATTTTACCCCTTCCTTTCCTGCCCTGTCATTTATGCTTTAACAAGCCTATGGTATATCTTTATATTATTCATCTCAGTTTTCACCTTCAATTCAAAATCTCCTTTCTCCTTTTTGTGATTATATTTCGCATGCATCCCCTATCCGAGATCCTGAACATCAGTCCCCAACAGACTAAACCCCCATTTTGATGGCACTTGTTTATCAAAACTTTCTGCCCTTTCTGTCATGCATGCCTGCCAGATTTATTTGGCTACAAACCTAAAACACATACACACACACACACACACACACACACACACACATATATGTAAATACATACATACATGTATATGTGTGTGTGTGTGTGTGTGTGTGTGTGTGTGTGTGTGTGTGTGTGTGTGTGTGTGTCTCTGTGTAAATGTATGTATGAGTATATATATATATATATATATATATATATATATATATATATATATATATATATTTATAGAAAGAGAGAGATATATATATATATATATATATATATATATATATATATATATATATATATATATATATATATATATATATATATATATATATATATATATATATATATATATATATATATATATATATAGATATATACTGCTTTAGTTTCTTCACTGTTTAACACTTACTTCAACCCACTTTCAGTTTTTCAGTTTCTGAGACATTCACATCGGAACTCTATTCTGTCAATGTAGCCACTACCTATATTATATATTCTCATATATGGTCCCATATTACTTGGGGCACTTTCAGTTCTGTTATACTTTTTATATATCGAGTCCATGTTGCTTTATAAAATTCCACTCCTTCCTTACTCTCCCAACTTACTCTTAATTTCTACAGCTCCTTCCTGTATTTTGCCTACCAAGCACTGCATAATCTGATCCACATTTAGGCACTTCCCTTTTACCTCTCTGAAACTACAAAATATCTACTATCTATTTCTATCTCCCCCTGCAGCTCATTACCTCCTTTTTTTTCATGCAGTCTATAAAAGTCATCTTCAACTGTTCAGATTAAAGTCAACCTTCTTCCAGCATTTTATTTTTACTTCAGAAATACTCCCAGTGCATAAACTTTTAATATTTCCCATTGTTATTTAAGATAAATTCATCCACTTCATTATTTCTTCTGCTTTGACAGCTCATGCAGTGCATAGCCTGTCCCGGAATTTTCACCTTTGAATTATTCCATAGCCCTTCTTGGAACAGCTCAATCAAAGCCTTCAAACCTCCTTTCATTTCTTGGGCATATTAAATCAAAATCTCTTGGGCTATATCTAGGCAGCTCAAATCTTCTCTGTCTTCTTCTCTTGGGTATTGATTAGCAGAGCAAATGTTGACGCAGCCAGCATGTACAAGTAAAAGTCTAGCATCCCCCAATCTCCCACCCATTTCATAGAGAATCTTAATCTACCGTTCCATGTGCTACCTTTTTCTTGACGTAAAGACCTCTCACAGTGTATAGAAACTTCATCTTCTTCCTATCCTTATCCTTTGGTAAAATATGACAAACTACATATAACAGTCTTGGGACAATCATCATTTAAATCAAATCAATTATTCCAGTTAGCATATAAACTTTATAGGACCACCTATCAACAGAAATGTATTCTATTGCAGGAGATTTTCAAAACTAACTCAAACTAACCTCTCCCTCATTTCTTCTATTGTTAAATTCCAGGTAACTGACAGTTCCCTTCCTTACTATTACATTTCCTGTATTATCTACTTTCACTTGAAATGTTTTAGGCAAGTTATAGGCTAATTCTGAATCCTTTATAAACTCTTCAGTGACTGCCCACAACATGGACATTGCCAGATCTAATCTGTCTGTAGCCAGCAAATAGTCATCAGCAAACAAATGAAAAGTCTTCCATTCACTTCTAATGCCATCCAAAAATGTCTAATCCTTTGAGATAAGAATTCAGTTGCCATAATAAGCAAGGATGGGGATAGTGGGCATATTAACCACTATTTCCCCTTCTAATTACTATGCACAAGTAATCCCTACATTTACCAGTAGTTGGGCTCATGAATTGTTATACAGTGCTGAAATCCAGTTTAAGAACTTAGGTCCTACGTCCACCCCCATAAGTTTAAAAAGAAACGATCAAAGGCCTTTTTATGTAAAACAAATAGCTCTAGCCTGCACTCAACTTTGACTCTGAGGCTGTCCAATAAATTCCCATAAGAACCATCAACTCTCTTTAGTTCTGCACCCTTAACAAACTCCTTTTGTCTTCTGTCCAGTAATTCCAGCAGATATTCCTCAAGCTTTTTTCACTAAAATAGTTGCCAGGATCTTAAAAATCTACATTTTTTATTTTTTATTTTATTTTATTTTAATTTACATTTGTTTACTGGTATGGTCTGACTGGACTAGTAGCCCTTTTTCAGTGAGGCCCAGGGAGAAATTCTCCAAATAACACTTATAGTAGCATAGATATAGCCCGGGATTCATGAAGCTCGGCACAAGGACGGCGTTAGCCTTGCGCCAACCATGCGGTGTAGAGATGGCACAGCAGTACCACATGCATATTAATGAAGGTGCGCTGCTGCAACGTCCACGTGCGTAGGAAATGTGCGTGAGTGCAGGAGGTGTGTCTAAGCTCTGCACGGAGACGAGAACATGCCGGCTGCAGGCACGCAACCTAAAATGTTGACTAGTACAGCCTGCCTCTAATAATAATCAAAAACTCTGTAATGGCACAGTGGAAACAGGCACAGACAAATCCCAGTAATAAATCCAATTATTTAATGAAGTGCTTTTCGTTATTGTAGATACAATAACTTCATCAGATAACATTTGAAAATGTTTTAAAATACATTTAAATAAAGTCTTTAAAACATCATATGACCTCATTAAGCAAACCAGAACAGTGCACTTGAAAAAATCACAATGCAGGACACAAAATTAAAGGGATACAAGCCTCAAACCATTACTGTCAAATGCTGTAGCATAATTAAATGAAACCTTAAATCTTAAAAATAATCACTACACTAATTTTAACTCCAATCATTTAAAACAGTTTTAACCAGTTTAACAACTATTTGTCAACAACAAAATTATACATGCGTCTAGGTAATTCATCAATGCTGACTGTCATTTTTCACTCTCTTTAGATGTTTAAAACTAATTTTACCTCCTCAAACGTTTAAGTTTTAACAGGGACAAAATGTTACATGCCTTATTTAGTCCAGGGTTAATAAAGGCATTCAATATTAACTGCCAATATAATTCTAACTATTCAAGTTGTAATGAAACTGGACCTCCTCTTACATCCACTTGTACTTGGTCAATTGCTTTAAAAGAAAAAGTGTGCCCTTCATACATTTGAGAGTGTCTACCCAGGGCGTTATCCATCTTTTTCCTATCAATAGCATACATGTGCTCATATATTCTGTCATGTAGTCTACGTCCAGTTTTGCCTACATAGAACAATGTACATGATTTACACTTAGCCAGGTACACTACAAATCTTGAGTTACATGTTAATTTAAGGTTAAGGTAGTACTTTTTATTATTCACTATGAACATCCTTCCTATCTCAATCAATTTACAAAATCTACACATACCACAAGGTAACATACTGGCTTTCCTGTCCTATTGTTTATGGTGATTACTTTCTAGCAAGTTTTTAAGATAGCTACCTCTCCTGAATACTATGTTTGGTGAAGTCCCCAATTTTTCTACCAAGAGTTTGTCATTTACTATTAGTTCCCAATTTTTAATAATGATATGGGTAACTAAGGGACTATCCAAATTGTAAGTGGTAATAAAACTGCTCTTATAGTTGAATGAATTTTGTGGTTCAGGTGGTATTGTATTGTGTCAAGACAGTGTGTTGGTTGTATAATCAAATTCAATACATCTCTAAATACTGAACACCTTTGTATAAGATAGGAGTGATGATTCCATTGTCCCTTATAAGTTGGCCCTTAACAATTTTACACTTCTCAAGTGATCACCCTTTCTCACAGAAGCACTCTATTGTTAAGGGCCAACTTATAAGAGCAGCTAGAATGGTATCACTCGAGTCTGATTTTTCAGCTCAATGTGTATGTTTGAGCGGTATGTTTTTGAAACGTGGCTATCCGGTTGAGCAAATAAATGCTTTAGTTGAGGAAGTTCAATATAAAAGGGACAATGGAATCATTGCTCTTGGTTTGTTATTTAACTTTTATTTTGTTCTAATAATAATCATGCCTGTCAGTGTCCGTGGATACTGAAATGTATGCAAAGCATACAAGACAGTTTTGCGAACACCAAAATAAAAAGCAAACACAAAGGCACCTAGCTGAATATTGTGTCCCCGTCCCTCGAACAAATGACATTTAAAACCTTGTGCCCATATTCCATTGTAGTGTTGATCGTTATACCAAGTGGAAGCAAAATGCAGCCTGTTAGTGCACTGCTGCCCTTTGCTAAGCCTAGCCCAATGGTTAGGGTTACCACCTGTCCCACTTTGTGAAGGACAGTCCCTCTCTGGGCAGTTGTGTCCTTACCAAAACTATTAAAAATGTTCAATGTCTTGCAATTGTAGGACATAATTATGTCCCATATTTTATGTAATAGTTCCATAAAATAGTTAATTCAGTATCTAAACTACCTAAATGTCACAAGAAACAGAATGAGCAACTAAACCACTAAAAGAATAAGCTGTCACTTAGGCATAAAAGTAAAGTACTCTCCTTTGTACTGACCGTGGGCATGTGTCAGCCTGTAAAATCTGATGTGTGTCCCGAAGATATCCCACTTTGGCCATCTGAAAAGGTGGCAACCCTACCAATGGTCAGAGCATTCACTCAATATCTGCCCATTCGCAGTCCAGGTCGTCCCTGTCTGGACGGCCCAAAGATGAATGTGTATTACCTGGGTCTACCTACCATGTCATGAAAGATAGGTATTTGCATGTACCTATGTGCGTGAAGTACAGCATGGGGAAGATCAAATATGACAGGGTTGTCCTCACAACCATATTGGTACAAGAGATATGTAGAGTACGTAATGTGTTCTGTTGTCTGTGCCATGGGCCATCAACGAGAGAAGGGATGGATGGTGTGTGTGGAATATGGGGGGGGGTGACGGGTAATGTAATAATTCACCAAGGGGAGACTGGGTCGGATGCACAATAGGTAAACTGGAGGTATACGAGGGAGCAGTGGGTGAATCAGAAAGGAAACCAAAGAACAAACATCCACATCCACAATACAACCTGAGAGGCCATACTGCAGAGCACAACCCCACAAACATATGAACATTAAAATGTGCGATACACATGTACAGAAATGTTACCAGCTCAAACCCACATAATGGTCTGGCCTGAAACAAGCCATCCAACCCCAACACACCTGGATACATAATTGACTACCCATCATCCCCTTCACAGCACCCCTCCCTTGCTGAACATCCACCAAAAACAGCCATATACGACGGGCTGCTAGCTTGGCACAGCCATATCTGCACATAGTGACCCCTACCCACATCTAGTAGGCAGTTGCACCCTAGGCAGTCTCAGGCTTGCAAACTAGGTATCCCATGCATGCAGAACCCTACCACATTTTCGACTAGCTAGCTGAATGGGGTCCGTCATTTACAATTTTTGGACATCCCTCATGGGATAAGTGTCTGTTCTCAAGATTAGACTTTCTGGCATCATCCATCCTTCCATCCCAACCCTCCACAACCCTGCATTCTCCTGCAGCCTGTCCATATTCCCATGTGCCCTTATTATAATGTGCTTTATTTGTGTTATCTAGTTTTTTCTGCATATCATAATATTTTTACATTTCCTTATAATATTCCTTCAATATGGACATATATGTATATTTTCCTGTATATATTTTACCAACATACACAAATGTCATTATACATGTACAACCCCCCCTTTATACTTGTCATATAAAATATATTTGCATGCCCCATGTACCTAACCTTTCCTTTGTTCCTGTAAGCTGCCTATCTCTGTTTGTATTACCCCTTTATTCAGATTGTACATATTTTTTATGTATTCTATATATGTGCATAACTGTATGTATACTCCCATATACATGTGTTTGTGCCACCCCCCCTGTACTGCCCCCTCTTGCTGGTGTCTCTGTCCTGTACATATGTGGACTCTGTGGCCACCTGTCTCTAGCCCTGCCTTCTGTTTGTGTTATGGTATGTTGCTGTGTCCAGGGTCTGTGCCTGTGTGTGTGCTGGTTTGTCCGTAATATAGTGTTGGTGCATGCTTCTTTTGATGTTGTTTGGGTATATTGCTGTGTTGTGGTTAGCTGCCCCTTTTTTTACTTTCCCTTTTTTTTTTTTGTGTAGTATGTGTATGGGTATGTGTGTGTGTTGTGTGTGTATATATATGTATATGTATATGTACATATATTATATATATATATATATATATATATATATATATTATATATATATATATATATATATATATGAAGTAAGCCAACAATAAGCATACAAATAAATAACAGCAAAGTAGTATTTTGTCATATCACCAAAGTGAGAAAACCTCTCACACATGATAATTACAGTGAATTAACACAACAACTACAGTGTAATGCTGTCTATTGAACAGCTCAATGAAACATGTAACATAACATATTAATGATAAACAGAAATATTATTCTGTCACTTGTATATGTGAGTGAGAAAAGTGTAAAAGTATATAGTGATAACAAAAAATGTTTATATGATGTGTAGGGTGTGTCATATCTAATAAAAACATGTAAATCATATTATATAAAAAGCACCATAGATATGATTAACATATGATGATATATGTAATGAAAAGCATGTATATATACATAGCACAAACATAGTATCAGTCTATATATGTATAGGGTAATAGAAAAATGACAACAAAGGCAATATTATATAAAAGAATAGTATATTCTTTATTATGTATATATAAAAAAAACAATATTATAATCCAAATATTTTTATATTTTTGCTATATATACTAATAAACTCTTAGAATGTTAGGTATAAAAAATAATACAATTGTATGAGATGTGTAGTATACATATATATAAAATAGACATGTACACACACCACAAATATTATTAACACAAAAACTATATATGCTATATGTATATATAATAAAAGATGTAAAACAACAATGTGTACAGTATAGAGCTGATATTATAAATTCTTATTATATGGAAGGTAAAACATGCTAAACATATAATTGACAGTGATAAAAACATTATATATATGCTGTAATTATTATATAGTGGATAAAAGCATGTAAAAACAGGAGAATTCAGTAGAGAAATACATATTGTGAGTGATATATACTCCAATACATTTTAGACAAGCAGGATATGAGAGTAACAAACACCAATAGTATATTGCTGTATATGTATATTGTCAAATGAAGCATGTAAACACACCACAGGAGGTTTCTAAGAGCAACACCATGGTATCATATGCTGTACTATGAATCAGAAGATTGAAAAACTGCCACACATCAGGCAGGTATTACCATAGTAACTATGAATGAACACATATTTTTTATTATATTTATATACAAAAATATTTGTCCTGTTTATTACACTTTTTATGTATATATAATATATTTATACCTCTTTCTGTTTTTTTTAGGCATACAGTGCTTTTTATTTCATATATATCATATATCATATCTTTTTTTTATATATATATATATATATATATATATATATATATATATATATATATATATATATATATATATATATATATATATATATATACACACACACACATATAACATATATATGATATATATATATATATATATATATATATATATATATATATATATATATATATATATATATATATATATATATATATATATATATATATATATATATATATGTGAACTATTAACAATGCATACAGGGATAAGAAGGGAATAGAACTACAATGTTATATAGGTTATTATATCCTGGCCAAGAGTGGAAAAGCATATAAACATGGCAGGATATTACCAGTGAGGAACACCCAGTACGTATATAAGTCTGTCAGTGTAGATATCATTGGGAGTAGAAAAGCATTATAATAAGGCAGGATATTACCTGAGGAACACAACACCATACATATGTATGCTGTATATGTATTGGTGGCAAATGAAAAAGCATTATAACACACACAATATTAGATGGTAACACAACAATACATATCATAGAGTGTGTGGCTAATGTCATATGAGTGTACCAGGTAGAAACATGCTACATAGGCATATTACCAGTGATAAGCAGACAATACATATCATAGTGCTGTGGTGTATGTTATCATACTGGCCAGATAAAAACACTGTAAGTGGGAAGATATAACACAGAATATATTATGTGTACATTATGTATATGAGCTGGCCAAAGAGTAAAAGACTGTACATCAGGATATTAGTGAGAGTAAAACAATGGTTGAAGTGTGTGTATGTCATATATGGGGTGAGAGCATGAAACAAGGACAGGTATTATGAGGTAACACACACCAATAGTATATTTCATTCATGTAATAGAAAGCATGTACAACACAATATTATATAAAAGATAATAATATATAGAGTGTGTATGTATATAGTAATAAAAAGCATGTAAAAAAGGAGGATATTGATAATAACACCAGAAATATATATGTGTGTCTATATTATATAGTAAATGAAAACAGTACATAAGGCAGTATTGTGAGGTCAACAATGTAGATATAATGCTGTCATATGTATATATATAAAAACATCAAGGAATATTAATAGAAAAACCAATAATATATAATGTACATATATATATGTAAATGTATGTAATTAATATTACATATAAACAACAAATGAATATAATTATCTATGTATATAATAAATATGTGTAACACAACACAATATTATAATAAAAGAAATATATTATAGAATGTGTAGTGTATATCATATAAATGTATACATAAACATATTATAGTAACACAGCACATATAATAAATTATATATGTATATATAAGATAAAAACATTAACACAAATATTATAAACACAAAACATATATATGCTGTCTGTATGCATATTTTATAGAAATGTAACACCAGACATATATTATGAATAATAATTATAAAATATATATATTGTATATGTATATAATAATAAAAACATGTAAACACAACAAATATTGATAGAGAACACAACAAATATATATAAAGCTCTTAGCGTATGTCATATCACGCTGCCCAAGAGTGAGAAAAGCACTGCTACACACAATGCAGGCAGGATATTACCAGTGAGAGTAACATAGTTGAATTGCTAAGTCTACTTTACACACAGACAGAGGGTAGTCCTTGCTGGGACTATCCAAAAATTTATAAGAGCGTTTAGCCCTCCAACCATTACACAAGCAAGGGCAGGTATGTTCAAAGACTAAATGGTGGGAGAGCCTGAGAATACATGAGGTGGGACAACATATGTGTAGGGCCCCTAACGCTCTGGGAGGGCAATGTTTGGAGGTGTGTCATGGCTGTGATACCAAGTGCATATTGGAAGTTACGCGTGTAAGTTGAACACGGGTGGGGAGGAGGAAGTATGGGTATGAAATTATGGAGCCAGGCGTGCCAGGGTTGGATGGCCCGGTTCTAATTGGACCGCCCCATGGAGGTCAGTGTGTTTGTAATAGGTATATATGCATACATACATGCAAACATCAATATGTAGAAGTACATTCTCTGTAACACATGCATTCCATTTGCAGACATAAATAATGGGAATGTGCACATACAAACATTGACAGTAGATGGAATAATAGGCTGTGCAGAAGAGGGAAAGGACAAAACTGCTA
>NC_056733.1:1358689294-1358894294 GCF_019279795.1 Protopterus annectens | reverse complement strand
GTCATAAACAGCATGTACCTCAGACAATGTGTATGAATACATATGCTCTGGGTCTGTCAGTGTGTCAGGTTAATAGCGCCAAACTTCTAAATGTGTCCCTGAAGTTGTTATGCAGTGCCCCTGATTCAGTGTTCATTCTTCCCCATTTGTATGAGCGGTCTGCTAGTGAGAGAAAGTGCATATTCCGCCATCTACCTTAGAAAGATGATAGAATAATAGGGTTGGGGTTACTACCTGTTCACCTTTGCGAGGGACGCTCCCTTTTGGGCAGTTGTGTCCTGCAAAATAATTGTAATTATGGCAAATGTCCTGTGATTTAGGACAAAGATATCCTATATTGACTGTAGTAGTTGCATAAAACAATTATTTTGTATCTGAAACACCTAAATCTTAAGAAACAGTATAAGCAACTATAATGCTACAAGAATTACCTTTTATTTAGGCAAAACAGTGAGGTACTCTCCTTTGTACCGGCTGTGGGTATGTTTTGCCCTGCAAAATCTGATGCATCTACATAAAGGTCCTATAGGGTTGCCACATTTTTAAATGCCCAAAGTGGGACATGTTCTTTAGAAATGTCAGATTTTCCAGGAAAAAACATACCTACAGCCATGCATAGTACAGAATTGTAATTATTTGCACATATAAAAGCTTATTCTAATAACATTTGAATTGCTCATGCTACTCCACATAACATATAGAAGTTTCATATATAGAATAACTGTTTTATGCAACTATTAAAGAAACTTAGGATATAATTTTGTCCTATAGTCTCAGGACATTTGCTATGAATTGATTATTTTCGCAGGACATTACTGCCTAAAGAGGGACTGTCCCTCACAAAGTGGGACAGGTGTTAACCCTACAGTCCCACCTTGGCCAATTGAAAAGGTGGCAAACCTATAATAGGTATGCGGTAGCATGACTCGGCCGACGGATGTGGCTCCCAAAACCCAATTACTTGCCTGTATTGAAGAGTCTCGGTTCCCATGTATCAGCCAGATGGGAGCAGATTGTATGAAGAACACACAAATAATATGATTAATTCACTGGACAGGCTGCCGATTCCGTACAGTCGAACGCCATGCCGTCGCCTAATGGGCATCCATTCCCGATACTGCAATCATGTAGTCCAATGTAATAGGCATCACAAGGTAATATTGTGGTCCTCACTCCCACCCAGGGGTGTGAGTGTCAGATGCAAGCACCAATGTCGGTGCATTTGCAAGTGTGGGAGCGAGTGGGTGTAAGCCTGTTTAGCTACCAGTATGCAAGTATTGCACTGGTAAAGCAATGTAGAGGCTAACCGAGTGTAAGAAGCTGTAACCAGAGGTCAGCAGTGATTAACACCGTGCAAACCCATGCACACACGCTCCCAACTGCTTTAATATGCATTACTCCCTCCGTATCCAATGGCCTTGTTCTGCCCTGCAACCAAGTAAATGTCCTCTGCAAGGCTCTGAACCAGGACCCTGCAAACACAGCTAATGTAAATTACCAATACACCATGGCAGATATTCAGACAACACACAGTACCACAAACATATCATACAGCGCAGTCATTCAACAGTATAGGAGTGTGTCCCATCATGTAGATGTATATGTGAGTGTTTATGTCCAGCATAAAGGTACATACATATATAGAGATATATCAGGAACATACCATGTGGCAACAAAACATTACAAAGAATGAAACGGGAAACACCAGCAACGCATGTATTATGCAGTGGTGTTGTTCTATGTGATCTCACGACTCTCTCAGACAGACATGTGTCATTCATACACGAAAATAGTTGTACATTGTCCGTATATATCACTCTGTGCATGCAATGTACATTAACACAATACCTGTCCAATCATTATGTGTGAACAGTACTCTTGCAAGATGCTGTGTGCAACATCATTATCATGATAAAGGTAAATGGGGTAACCATTGAGGGACTGGTAGTGTTGTGTGTACAATGGGGTCATCCTCATCAGGTGTACCTGGACCATTTAGGAGTGATGTGCATACCAGGATCGTGCACCTGAGGAACAGGGGTGAGGATAACAGGAGTATGTTGTGATGCATATTACAAGGGTTACATGTATTCAGTGGGCATGTGTGTGAAATGGACAGCTATGTATAGGGCAGATGTAGTCCTAGGAGCCAATTGGTCTTATGTTTCTGTAGGTGAGGGTCGGATGTATGGGAAGGAGTGTAGGTATGGCCGTGGAGGATAGGTAGTTTAGGATCACAGACAAGACAGCATACAGGGTCGGTATATGACACATGTGGGGGGATACACCCCAGATGGGGATGGGTGTTTGGCATTCATAAGCCCATGGGAACAGTGGGATGGAGGTCTCCAGCCATGGGCAGTCACCCCTGCACCTAAACAGCTGCAAATGAGGCAGTGCTGGGGGCTGTACAGGAGGGGCAGCATCACCCTGTAAATGTGGCACTCCACCCTTGAGCTTGTGTATCTGGCTTCGGAATCCCTTAGTGAGCCCCCAACGCAACATGTCCAGGACCGCACGACAGCAGACATGTACCTGTCTGGTAGTGCTCCAAGGGGGGACATGCTCCATCCTCAGTGGTGGCACCACCAAAAGGTGGGGCAGAGCCAACAGAGGTTGATGTCCAAAGCTGGGCCCCAGATGTGCTAGTGCAGATGCCATGGTCAGCTGAAGTGGGACAGGAGGTTCTGCCGGGACCTCCCAACCCATTCAGCCTATGGTGTTGCAGTTTAAACCCACATATGACTTAGTGATAGATGCCAGCATACAGGATTACCTACAACAGTATGCATAGATATCACCATCAACCCAACACAACAGATGGTATACATTTGCAGAGGGAGCACAACACATGCATATATACTGCATGCCATCTGTGCAATGTGTAGTAGATGTGTGACCGCAGCTATGAACAGATGCCCATTATTGGCTTGTCACTGGGAACCCCAGACAGTGTCTGTCATACCACTGTTTCATGTGACACATGTCCAGTCAGGGATGCAATGGCAGTAACACATCCCTATCATCATGTACTGTCTGCAGTCCTCACACTATGCTTCTGCTGTGCACAGATGTGTGTTCAGTGTGTAACATAGGAAACAAATGGCTGCACACACTGACCAGTTCACAGACGGCCCTACAGATTGGGGTTCCTCACGAACAGAGTACTGTCATGTCTGTATTAAAACATGCAGAATAGCCATTACCACACACATGTTAAACAGGCAGTAGTCTCAATGCAGCATAGCTACACTTACATGCTGTAGTCATGTGTGGCACATCACCCTCCTATCTTTAGGATATTTCCCGCTGTGTATAATATTTGAGGTACATTCAGATATCATCTGTGATGCCGTGTCAGAACACCACATCCAGGTACCACTCACAGCGACTGTCATGGCCAAATACCAACATGTTTTCCCTAGATAGTGTACTGTGTTTATCATGCAAATAGCTATGGGAACACCGTCACAGCTGTTCCATATGCAATCAGTTAGAGGAGGACTGCAATAGGTGCAGAGGCCATCACCTGATCATGTCCATCACTTACAATACACATGCTGCTGCTGAGAAGGTGTACACCTTCACATCCACCAGAGAGTGTGTGGGTGGGACAGGCAAAGTACACCAGGGAAGGGCTTGGAGACTTAACCCTAAGCATCATCTGCCACATGAATAACAGTACAGGGGTCAAACCCCTGACTGACTAGTCATTACTATTACATGTGTATAACGTTACTACATGTGCCACAATGGCGATATGTTGTTGTGCTGTAAGAACATATACGTGTGTAGGTGAGTGACATCTGCAGCAGATATATAGTAGACATACATTAGGTGTGGCACACATGGCTGTCCATGTGAACGGATGCCATTGTCACCACAACCACACTCTCTAATGGACACGCATTGACACTCTTTGCCAGGGCCACAAATACACAATCTAACTACATAGTTTGCCACACTGCAGTAATGCACAGGATTACATGCACCACAGGGGATATGTGGAGGTTCTATGGGCTAGCGCATGTGAAAGTGTATGACATCTGTTGGTATGCCAACGAGGGTTATACTGGGAGTGACTGTGGTTGGGAGCATCATATCCCACATGCAGACACAAGGTGCCACTACCGACATGCATGTCTGCATTGCATCATTGGTGTGTAGTGGTTGGCTCTGCAAGATGGCTGTACAAGGCTGGATGAGAGGTACTCCTTGGCATCGCGTCAACCAATAATGGTGTGCAGTGCAAGGGTGTAGTGTCTCCAATGTCCCACACAGATGGCTACTGCATGATCTGCCCTGACATCCTGATTACCAATGTGTATGGCCATAGCTTTGCAATGCATGCCCTGTCTGTGTTTGATAGTCCTTCACATGGACATTTCCTGGGATGTGCATGTCCCACAATACTGTACAGTGACATGTACAGGTTTACCTGGTTTGCCAGGCACATGTTGTGTACACAGACTTTTATCTCCCAATATGCCAATACTGTCCTGATGTGGCTGAACCTGCTTATAGTGAGCAGGTCGACCCTGCACCTGCATTGATACTATGATACAGGTATTCCCTGGTGTCAGTGGCATTGGTCCATACAGGGCACATGTGTATGGCATTGTATGGCCTCTGTGGATCACATTTGATGGCACCACATATGTTGCAGGCATCCAGTGCGGAACATAGTGAAGGCACAATGTCCACTAATATGTGCCTGTTGTACCACTGTACAGGGTGCCATGTCCTCTGCAGGCCACTGCATTCACACCATGCCTACTATCTGTCATCAATGTGCATGGTACTAGCAACATAGCGGGATATCCTAGGCAACTGTGTTTGTGCATGGCACATGGGTGCAGGACATATACTGGGTACTAGCAGGGTTGCATACGTTGTTCACCAGGCCTTTTGCCAGATGTAGGGGTATAGCTTGCCAACACAGTCCTGTGGCTGACTGACAGCTGTACTCTTCATGAGGTGGCCAATGTGTCATAAGATGGAGACCATATAGGAAAACTACAAAATCCTCTCCCCAACATGTCCAATGGTAAGACAAACACAGCCACCTCTACACAGGCTCTGACAGACAAACACACACTTGCCCTGTCCTGTATATGAACCCCTACCTACCATATCACACTGCAGCAATACGCATTCAGGGCACGCACTATGGTGAATAAACAGCACAACTACAGGTGTAGACCTAGGTGGGTGACAACAGCAGGATTGACAAAGATGTTTATGTGATTTGTACAGAGAGTGCATACTCTACAAAGCACTGTACTTGTCTCACGCAGACACACACACACACACACACACACACACACACACACACACACACACACACACACACACACCTGGCATGTCTGGGATTAGAACACCGACCTAACTACTTTATTACACTACAGCATTACGCAGTTGCAGAACGCGCAACCCAGATTACTGGTTTACAGTATTCCCAGAGGTGTATTTCTAGGTGGGTGATATCATCTGCCTTGCCAAAAGTGGGTATAGCAATTGTATGGAGTGTGAGCAGTCTAAAAGCATAATTCAGTCCTCAGGCAGACGTGGACAAACACACACACACACACACACACACACACACACACACACACTTGGCATGTCTGGGATTAGAACACCAACCTAACTACTTTATTACACTATAGCATTACGCAGTTACAGAATGAGCTACCGAGATTACCAGGACACAGCACTCCCAGAGGTGTATTTCTAGGTGGGTGACATCATCAGCCTTGCCAAAGGTGGGTTTATGAATTGTATGGAGTGTGAGCAGTCTAAAAGCATTATTCAGTCCTCAGGCAGATGGACACACACACACACACACACACACACACACACACACACTTGGCAGGTCTGGGATTAGAACACTGACCTAACTACTTTATTACACTACAGCATTATGCAGTTACAGAACACGCTACAGAGATTAGTGGGACAAAGCATTCCCAGAGGTGTATTTCTAGGTGGGTGACATCATCAGCCTTGCCAAAGGTGGGTATAGGAATTGTATGGAGAGTGAGCAGTCTAAAAGCATTATTCAGTCCTCAGGCAGACATGGACAAACACACACACACACACACACACACACACACACACACACACACACACACACATACTTGGTATGTCTGGGATTAGAACACCGACCTAACTACTTTATTACACTATAGCATTACACAGTTACAGAATGAGCTACTGAGATTACAAGGACACAGGTGGGTATAGGAATTGTATGAAGTGTGAGCAGTCTAAAAGCATTATTCAGTCCTCAGGCAGACGGACACACACACACACTTGGCAGGTCTGGGATTAGAACACTGACCTAACTACTTTATTACATTACAGCATTATGCAGTTACAGAACACGCTACAGAGATTAGTGAGACAAAGCATTCCCAGAGGTGTATTTCTAGGTGGGTGACATCATCAGCCTTGCCAAAGTGGGTATAGGAATTGTATGGAGTGTGAGCAGTCTAAAAGCCATATTCAGTCCTCAGGCAGATGGAGACAAACACACACACACAACAGTGGTGGGAACAAAACACCTGCCTATCTGCAGATCACTATTACAATACTACATAGTTATGAGTCATGCCACACAGACTACACAGGTCAAGGCTATCATTATGACCTTCTAGGAATGCAGACATCAACAGGGATGCTGGCAGTTAAGATGTACATACCTGTGAACCTATGTGTTTAAAGTAGGAATCCATCCTGAACCGGAGTATGCCCATCTGTGGAATGGACGACTAGTATCACTATACAGGGTTACAGTGGCCATGTCCATACACATAAAGGCACATAACCGACACAAGGTGTCACTGGGCATGCTCACACACTTAGCATCACAGAGCTGTTCGGAATGCACTATGTGTCCATCTACACAATGTTATACTGGGCATGCTCATACACTTAGTAGCACAGGGCTGTCAGGGATGCACTCTGATTCTAAACACGGAAGGCCACAGTGGCCATGCTATTATAGTTAGAAGTAAAGAACACATTGTAATGGACTCTGGTGGTAGTAGTTGTCATTGTTAGCAGGAATGCTGCTATACATATATCTGACACCGGTCTTATACACAATGTCTGCTGATGTCCGTCACCTTAGATGTACCATCCTATACCAAGAACAATACCACCACTCGCAGTGATGTCTTGCTAGGAGTGGCAACTGCTTGACCAACACAATGAGCCTTGCTAGGAGTGGCAACTGCTTGACCAACACAATGAGCCAATATCCTGCTGTAGTTACAAGGTTGTCCAGTGTTTGTCATCCTGGGATGACATGACTGACAGTAGACAGGCATTTGACACATATCACATGCATCCATGACTCCAGGGAGTGGGGATAATACCCACGTCGCATTTGCCCATATAGTGCCATTCTAGGGCAAAAGTCCAAAACACAGGATAACACCCTGACACCTAGAGGACAACTGCATTGTATGCTTATGCTAAACAGTGCTAGATGTGTAGCGTCCATAATCACAGCTGCTCACTGTAAATCCAACAATGGGGAGTACTGACATCTGTGCAGTGAGGAACACCTGGCTGAAGGCTCTGTAGTGCGCAATAGCACTACCACCATATACCTCAGAACCAGACATGTGGGCCATAACACAGGTACAGGTAGGGCTCCAGGTGGTGGTGTCCCCACATACATAGAGGCCACTCACATATACTGACCAGTACTCCCGCAAAAGGCATCACAGATAAGTCAGTTGCAGGACACAGTGTCAAATGCTGCATTCTAGGATGTAAACCTCAGACACCACCATGCCCTCAGACCACCAGCACATGTCCATACATGTTGTAGGACATATAAGAGTACACCACCATGTGACCCTTGACCAGTGGACTGTACCAAGCTCTACATCAACTGTAGAGAGTATCCATGTACTGACACAGTTGCATCATGTGTTATGCAATGCAATGATACCACTGTCTGTAACCAGGTCAGCTGTACACATACCAGGGGCCCTCGGTTATTTACATCATTAGTAGATGACTGTTGCTGTACATCAGTAAACACCCTCATGTTTGGATATGACATACATGTACCTGCCCTGGATATGTACATGCCACACACACACACACACACACACACACACACACACACACACACACACACACACAAAACATACATGTAAATAGCATAGCTGTTGTTGTCCTTTGTGCAGACAGGTGGCTACAGCCATTACACACATGCACATGGAATGTAGGTCCATGGCTGTTCAATGCTAACAGTACATAAGGTGTGATATCAGAGTTGACAGAGGTAACATTGCCTCTGTACTGGTCACACATTACATCTATCATATCATGCAACAGTCCATGTGTCATTTATGTCATTACACATGTCCACCAATTGCAATGCCTACAAACATGCCCAAATGACAGGAGTGTAGGACCTATACTCATGTACATGTAGTGGTGTGCATTCAGATACCATGCGTGTGCAGTTGCTGATGAATGCAGGTGACGTGTATCTTAGTACATCATGCAGTTGCAATGCAGCCTCAACACTGCCAACTGTATATGGTGATATGCTGAATGTATGGAAAGATGTACCTCAGATATGGACAGATGTGTGGAAATAACTAAGTGGTGGGGCATCTTTGCAGATGGATGTTTGCCGAGGACAGCTCACAGTTGAGTCACAAGCTGTCCTACAGTAACTTGTGTAACTGGTAAGCAATGGTTTCATTAATTGAAGGGCATAACGCACAACATAGACAGTGGTCATGGTGACACCAAAGGTAAATCACTTGACACCTGTAACAGATAAGACCTCTCGTGTGCATATATCAACACTGTTGCCAAAGGAAGCATCAGTACACTTTGTAATGCATGCAATACTGCTGTAAGTCTGTCATACATATCATGAGCTAGGCAGGTGTTTGATTCACAGTACTGGCATGTGTGGTTGCGTGTGTGTCCATATATGTCATGTATGGTGGGGAATACATCTCAATTGTTACTCACTCACCTGTACACTAGTGTAGAAATCTGTACATACTGCAATGTAAAAAACAGGACATAGGCAGGGGTGTGTATCTCACACATGTGAGGTATCTGTATGTGCGTGACATAGGTGTATTCAATAGTGAATGCCACAGTGTGTGTGTGTGTGTGTGTGTGTGTGTGTGTGTGTGTGTGTGTGTGTGTGTGTGTGTGTGTGTGTATGGCTGTCTGGTCCCTGGAGTGAGGATGTATGTTACCATTCTGAACTGATAAGATCCCTCCCCTTACCCAGGCAATGAAATCAACTATCTGTGTTGATGTCTCTGATCTTAGACCATACTGACTACCTGTACATGTGTATTCTCTGTGGCGCATCATGTAGGTGCACAGTACTGTAGTGATGATTTGCCCATAGGCAGGGGTCCTCACCTCAACAGTAGCAACTGTGTGTGAGTGTGAATTACTGTCTCTGTGAATCTGTGAGTGTGTTGGTGTGTTACTGTGTCACTGAATACATGTGTGCCAATATCTGAGTCTGTGGGTGCAGTTGTGTGTTCCCAATGAGGCATCATACTTCCAACTGGCCTCTACCCTTGTAATCAGATAGACTGCTCTCTTTCCTCACCACTCCATGTAAATGTACCTGTGATGTCACCCAGTATGGATGACACGGCTGTAGCCACAGTAGCATAATACACAGCTATCATGTTCTTGGATCAGTAGACGTGTTTGGAATGTTATGACCAACATGCAGTTACTGTTGTTACACAAGACACATACTGGTAACAGAATAAAATACATTGTACACCTCTAGTACATGGTATGTCTGCTGCCTGTCAACAGTACTCAACAATTGTAAACTACACTTATCTTCCTAGTCTGTTCACTCTGTACATCAGACCATATGAGCATGTCTCTGCACCGATGATGTGGATGTGTAGGGATGCGGCACAGGCATCATCATATGCACAGGGTGATAATGTTTGCCAGAGGCCTAGGCTGCACCATTGGATGACATCATGTGTGTGGGTTAGGGCCTTTGATCTAATTGGGTGTGTGTGGATGTTATGCATGTGTGTTGCGGTGCCCTACATATGTTTCCGGTGTGTGCCCATATGTATGGACACAGTTCTGGCATGTGTCTGTCCTACACTGGGGTATTACTGACAGCTGCAGACTGTACAGGCCAGGTTTTACAGTTCACGGTGTCCAGCCACCTGACACATGTGACTTGTGCCTGCCAGGGGTTGCACGGGCCCTACCAGGCAGAGGTGCAGATTGGGAACTGTCTGATGACACTTGTCCACTGGAACAGTGTCCCTGTTGGGACCATCCAGAGCAATGTGCACCTGGCCTGCTGTGTTGTGGTGTGGACAGCACAGCACCAGCTGCACTGCTACTGCTACCGCCACTATGGGAGCGGACATTTGAGGTAGCTCTTTCACGTAGACCTGAAACAGGTGATGTAGCAGGCCTATGTCCACGTGCCCGACGCCTCACTCCTACCAGATGTTCCATCACAGACAGCTCACGCTCGTAGATTGTCATGCCATGGTCAAGGACTCCAACCATGTCATCCAATCATCTATCCAAAGCTTCAGCAATCTGCTGTTGAGCATTTACCATTGCCTGGATGTTGTTTAAAGAATGGACAGCAGCCCTCTGAAGCTTCAGATCTTCTCTGTTGTGCCATTCAGCACGTGCCTGTGCCTCCATTACAGCCTGAAACATGCATCTGGTGACACCAGCTGCTGCACTCTGTCTTGCAGGGGCACATTGGCCAGAGGGCCTCCTACGGGCAGCACTGGCCTTGTGCCTGTGTGGGGCATCACCAGTCATTTGGCTGACACCATGGTGTGCAGGCACACCTTCCATAGCCCCCCACACTTTCCTGTTCTAAGCTACCACACGCCAACTGTCCTTCCTCTATGGCCACTGGTGATGGGGTATATGTAGGCATGGGATCTGTGTGCGGGGATGAGGGGGGTATAGGTGGAATGGCAACCAATGGCACAGATTCAGCCCCTGACAACCGTGCCTGTGCCTCAATCATACATTCATCATCACTGCTAGAGTCTGTGGGGACACTAACATCAGATGGACCACAGGATGGCAATGCACCTACATCACCTGTGAGGGGCAGACAAGAACTGTACATTACAATCTATGCAATAGACACACATACACGCAGACGCACACACAGACACACACACACACACACACACACACACACACACACACACACACACACACACACACACACACACACACACACACACACAGACACACACACGACACACACACAGACACACACGCTATGGCACCCAACATGCATGTGATATGACAGAAGGAATGCAATATGCATGTGATACAGAAGACGGCATGCAATGCAGACAATAATAGTGGTAGTTATTATACATCCCTGGATTGCACACAACAGCATGCATGTGTCATAGCAGAAGGCATGCAAATTACACAATAATAGTAGTAGTTAGCATACATCCCTGTATTACGCCATGTAGACCAGCACAGGTTAACAGTACACCTGCCTGATGTGTGGCATATGACCTTGACAATCACATGTAGTATGACATGTGATCAACTGATGTGTGCAATGACATGCATACATGTTTAACACATTGGTGTCCTGTCAAATATACAGTGGGGTAATGGTGTCCCAATGCAGTGTTGTCTGTCTGCCCTACAGATATACTGCACATTTAGCAGATGTGCATGGCCATTGCAGGGAATCATGAGACATCTCTATTGCTATACAGTGTGAGTTACAGACACAGTTCATAGCCATGACTGTGTTCAGATACAATATGTATATACTGTGAAATGTGACCCACATCATTGAGGTGCATACACACTAAACCATGGTGTGGAATGTGTGACAGACCACTGAAGGGTATACGGATGACACCCCTACACATCTGCAACCATATTGCTGCTGCATGGCAACAATGGCCAGACATGGCAAACTCGTCAGTACACCATGTCCCACATGACATCTGTGCACCACACAAATGAGGAGCAAGGATGACACTGATGTCCGACACCAGCAAGGGGAATGTACTGTATATGTGGGCTGATGTGGATACTGTACAGGTGACTGCTGTCATGTCATGACACACTCAAGATGTTGAACACATCTTATGTGATGGATTGATATCACACCTACACAAGATGTGCACTGGCCTGTAGGATGTCTAGTGTCCCACATCTGCAATATAACCATTACACAAAAGTCATAGTTGGACCATGTGTAGCCATTGTATGACAGGGTGTACACACAAGCACATCACGTCTACTGTGTGTGTTGCTTCATGTCTCTGGCCATCCTCCATGGTCATGTTTTTACATGTGTTGGCCAAATTATTGTGACGGGTGTCTATTTCATATGCCTGCGTTGTCCCATATGACATACACCCATAGATGTTATATACTGCACGACGACGAAGTTATTACAAAGGGTGGTATGTATGTTTTGGTATGGGGGGATATTTTTTCAGGATAGTTAGGCAGTGTTGCAGCCAGGCCACTAAATGTCATGGACATGTCAAGATAGCACATCACATTGTGTGACATTTAGAGCAGGGCTATGATCCACCCCAGTGAATCCTGTGGGCTGGCCATACTCCAGCTCACTGTGTAGTACCATTTGTATTCCCCACATGTGTAGTTCTGTTCTGTAGTACATGTTCCTACAGTGAACAGCACCTGCACCATTGTATGCACAGCTGTCCACACATCTGGCAATGACAGTTTTGTGAGGATTCATGTTGGTGATTCACATAGTTTGCAAGTGTTACACATGGGTAGCCATTGTGATGCATTGCTGGTCTGACCTGTATATTGTGATAGGACCATACATTATGTGTACATGTGGTAAATGGCCACATGGCAGATAGATCTTTGCATTAAGATGCCTGATAAATAATAACAGTCTCACCTGCAATCAGCTGCTGTCACAGCGGAACACCAGAGGTACCTAAATAGGAGTAACACAGCAGTATGAGCATTATCCATGCCTGTATGATAGCTAAAGGGTGCAATGTGCATGTTAACACATACACCAGTATGATAGACTATACTATGGTGTATGCACATGTGTGCATGCACAGAGTAGCATACTATAGTATGCAGCATGTGTGTATACATGCCTTGCATATGATGTTACATTACATATTGTACAGTGACACATGCAGCTATATGGAATATAGTTTTTATAGGTGCAGTAGTAACTTACCAGGCAACTCCAGGCTCAGTGGTTGACAGACACCCACCTCCACAATATCAGCTAATGCTTGTGGATGTTGTCTGCAGGTGCCCCATGTTGGCCAGTAGCTCCTCGATACGTGTGAGTGGGGGCTGGGTTGGTGGTCCACCACCTGTTGTACCTTGTTCCGTGGCGATTGCATTTGCATGCTGTTTTGCCCATCTAATGAGGTCTGTACAGTGTCTGCGCACCTGCTGGTATGTGCGGTTGTGGCCACCCACATCATTAACCCTCCTGCGAATTTCCATCCACAAGGCATCCTGCTTCTGTGCTTCCTGTGGCACATGGCTGAACAGGATATCATGATTGTCATGTAGGTATGGGATGAGGGCCTCATCCTCCAAGTGGGTATAAGGGGGTAGCCTTGCATACTGCATACCTGGAAGACATAATGATGGAGACAGGTCACAGTAACTCACAGAGACATACAGAGCTACAGTTGAACATACATGTGTATCACATTTATTACGATTAAATAGTTGTCTTTGCAAATCTACATGACACTGACAACACTGACTTGTTAATGGTGTGTGGAAATTATCACCATATATGTGTGTGTGTCACCTGATTACATTGCTCATACTCCATGCGGATGCTGTCTTGATGTGGGCATGTCTGTTTGCCTGTACTGGTGTTCCTACCTATCAGCACATGGCTGGATGTGTCCACATTAATGCAGTCGACCTTGATGCTGTGTATATGTCACATATAAAGACTTACACTGCCTTACCGGACATGACCTGTGACCCTGCAGACTTGCTCATGGAAGGTTTTACATGTATGTGTTCTGTCATATACATCTACATGGCACTGTACAGCAATTCAACATCCTGCCATGTATCACCTGTGTTGCACATGTGATACACATGGGACACTGGCTAGCCAGATGGTATTTGCAGGGATGGATATCAACTATAGCATGTACAGTCAAAATCAACTAGTAGGCTATATGCCCTGGGCCATGTATGAATCTAGGATGAAAGGTTACCTAGCTGTAGCCAATAGGCGGGTCTCTGGGGCCAGGTGGAGCAGTGCCACATAACTGATCCACAGGGTTAATGATACATTTACCATGCGGTCATCACACCATGTCTGAGGTGGGGGGTGATGTGCAGCTTTGCTGGACAGGAATGCATAGTATGTCAGGACTATGTAAAGTGTATAGGACAAGCATCTGTCCAGCATGTAGTGATCCAAGTACTAGGAAGGTGGATGTCCATGAAGTATGTGTTTGAGATCAGGATGTGTACATGTAGCATATCCAACATCACTGGGTTGGACATGGATTTATTCAGGGTATGCATCATGCTACATAGTGGAGATGGGGAATGGGAAGTCTGGTATAGGCCATCTGAACATGGCCAATACCCCTTAAAGGAAATATGTGATCTGATATGGGTCATTTGTGTGTTGTGTATGGCTGGACAATGATCTCTCTATTCATGGATGGCACCCTGTCATGATTAGGGTTGCCACATATGACTACTTGACAGGTGTGGTGACGTAACTATCACAGGAACGACAACTTCCCAGCTGCATCCCTTACACACAGTGTCCATTATGTTGACCACTGCCTAGGTGGTAGTTCATGGGTACAGGGTTATTAACATAGGGGTGACAATGCAATATGCAGCTGTCAGACTGTCACACACCTCACCCACAAAGCCCCTTCTGTATGTTGTCCACAACACTCTGAGTCAGTGATTGCTCCTAGGTCATAGTCATTCACATACTTCAATAGGCAGATGCCTTCTGTTAGTCTGTGTGGTATGGACTACAATGAGGGGGAGTACAATTAATTAACCCTGTTATACTGTAGCTGGCACTGGTGTGATGTGCATGTATTATTCAAACACTTTTTGTAGTGTTGTTTCTGCCAGCAGTCCCGTTGCAAAACACTCCTGTGACATAGGAATGTGCATCTAGTATACTAAGTGTAGGTGGAACACAGTATGGGTGATGATGTCCTATGACCTGGCAAGGTTATGATATGCAGTGTGAAATCAACCTTACTGTCATCTACATATGTACTGCTGACATCAAATAATTTGATCAAGGTTCATGGCCTTTCAGACCATACTCAGCAGGGTAGTAGTGCAGTACGTCCCATTATCAGTGGTGTCTCCCCCTTTGTGGGTTGAGATACCTGTTGGTGTGCACCATTCAGTGTGTACACAGCCTGACATGACGCTATGTTTTACATGATGTGTATGTGGAGAGCAACTTGTTTTGCCATATGTGTATGATACAACCTGGGATGTGGACAGGTCCCATGCAGCCTGAGTGCTGCTTGTACCTGCATAGTTGTGGGTACAAGGGCTCTGTAGTGTACATGGATATATGATTGTGTACCTGTTGGGGGGGCAGTGTGTTTATGTTATCCAAGACCCTATCTGGATTGCTTATTCATGCTTAGCACTTGTTCAGAACTTGTAAGCGCTATGTAAGCTACTACTTACTATAGCACTCAATCTTCCTCATTACATAGAGGTAAACAGGTTTTGTATGTACTTTTCTCACTTGCTTAGAGTAAAATAGCTCTTGTACTTACTTTCCTCACTTATCTAGGGGAAATTAGTTTTATATTCAGGCATGTCCAAGGGTCAGCTGCCAGTGTTCTCTCCTGTCTATCTGATGAATCTTGACATCTTGGGGCAATGTAGACATTGCCTCATGTACACAGGCAACGCTCTCCGCCTACCACCCAACACTACAACCTGTGAGATATGCACTTATCTAGCCAAACTCGAGGTAAAGCTCTATCCGACCAAGACTGACCCTGACAGTCATGTGGAGTAGGTAAACATTCTCAACAAATTCATCACATAGTCTCACTGAATCTACACCACCATAATCCACACATAGTAACACAAAAACATTTGTGGAGGCTCTCTATATTAATCTGTCTAAGCAACAGAGACCTCCAAAGCGGAAACGCAAGCAGCCTCCATCCTCCAACACAACCCCAATGGCATATAGCCCACAGAGTCCGTGTGCCACTCAACCACAGCCAATAAGGCAAATCAACATACCCAACACACTAGTCATAGGCGACTCTACAGTCAGGCACACTAATGTTCCACTCACCAGGCTAAACAAGGAGAAGGTTACTGTCAGCTGCATGTCAGGTAACAGGTTCCGCCACATAACCCATGCACTCAGGTCACTCCACAACAAGTACAAATATGACTCTGTCATTGTCCATGTTGGTGTGAATGACCTGAGATGTACCTCCCTGGACTACCTGAAAGGAGACATGGAAGAGCTCTCCGAACTTATAGGCCAGGCAGGTATGACCCTAGCCCTGAGTAGCATTCTGCCATCACCCAGAATGATACCGCAGTATGAGGACAAAATGATTGACTTCAAAAATTAGCTAAGCTTCTGGTGTCATTCTAATGGGATGCAGTATCTGTCTGCTTGGGATGACATGGTCGACAGAAAATGATGCTTTGCCACAGATGGCCTGCACCTGTCACCTCTGGGATTGCAGATACTGGCTAAGGCTCTTGCTGCCGCTATAGAGCCTTCTTTAAGTAAGGTTCACATAATATATTCATCACCATAACGAGACAGAGCAAGCACAAACTGAGGGTAATGCTACTCAATGCTGGAAGTCTAAATCTCAAAATGCACTCACTCAAGGCACTCCTTGTAATGGAGAACATCGATATCTGTGTAGTGACTGAGACCTGGTTCAGGCTCCGGAGAGCACCGCTGCACTACCAGGCTAGAACACATAGCACACTTTTCAGCCATGTAACCTGGGATGCAAAACCCAAGGCAGAGGTGTGACCATATTCATTAAGGATATCCACCCCTCCAGGCTAGTTGCTTAGCACAATGCATCCAAGGTTATCCAAGTGCAACTACCTCTGGGCTAAACTGCAATCCAAATCATAGCTTGCTAAAGATCCCCCAGCATGCCCCAAGATTCCAACTCCTCTTTTCTTGATGTACTGGAAATTATTAGGGTTCAACCAAACACCCTACTAATGGGCGACTTCATCTACTCCACCATTAACTGGGAAAACTACTCATGTACCAACTCATTAGCTCAACACTTTCTGGAATTCATAAACACCAATGCCCTGGATCAACTTATCCACACACCCACCAGGGGCAACAATATCCTAGACCTAGTCATTGCCAAGATAGTGACGGTGTTCCACACCTAAGTCAACTCCTCGTTGGTCCGATCCGACCATAAGCTAAACACCCTTGACATCCACATCCTGCCCCCACCCCCCATTAAGGGAACCACAGTATAATATGTCTACAAAGCCAACTTCATGCTTCTTAAGACAGACGTGGTGAACTTCATGACACCCATATAGATGGACAATACAGTTGCAACTGATGAATCCTACACAAATGCACTCTATAAGCACTTACACAGCTGCATGGATTGTGCTAGCCCAAACAGAACCAAGACGCTATACTCCTAATTAGAAAGCCAATCTGCTGGTCCCTTCCATAAACAAACTGTACAACAGAAGGAAGACATTGTTGCAAAGAGGCACAATCCCATGCGTTTAGGAGCTCCCTGGTCAGCCTCAGTAGAAGCTGAGATCCTTATAAGATCCTCCAAAGCTAGCTACGGAAACAAAACCACCACTAATTCCAGCGACAACCCCAAAGCATTCTATAGCTATGTCAAATATCTCAGTGTCAACACCCAGATCTGCTCTGAGTTACAGCACAAAGGCACGAACATTACAGAACCAACTGATATTGCCAACATCCTGGCAGATAGGATCAGTGCTACCTTTCCCCCCTCTCACCCCCTAAAGGGCCCATATCTATACAGGAAGAACGCAGAGTCCCTGTAATCACAGCTACTCAGCTAAATGCTGCACACTCTAAAGCCAATATCACAGCATCCATGGGACTGGACAACATCCCAGGATGCATTTAGGTTCATAGGTAAGTAATAGACTATCTGCCCAAGGGCATTTATAAGCCTAGCAAGAATGTGTTGGCTTTCGCCACCCCCTTAGATTAGTTCCCTGTGCCTCTGTCCAACAGAGCCATTAGTTCCCTCGCCACTGTCCTTGGAGCCACTGCAGTGATCCTATATATATATATATATATATATAGATATATATATATATATATATATATATATACATACAGAGAGAGAGAGAGAGAGAGAGAGAGAGATGTAAAATATATATAGTTTACATGTAATGTCTATATTTGCCATACCATTTAGGTAAACTATACTTCATGTCTCTCCCTATCTCCATATATATATATATATATATATATATATATATATATATATATAAAAACAAACAAACAAGATATTATTTTACTGCCGCGGTCTACCACAAGTGCACGGAAGACAAAATGCAAGTACCCAAGCAGCATATCCAGCACTCGAACACAGGAGACATAGGCAGCACTTGATCAAGCTTTATTGCATTACGATCCCCAAACTGGTTTTTACACTGCTACTGAGGCGTCATCAGTGAGTACAGAAATGCGTAAATGCGCTATTTATAGGAGACTTGCTGTTTCATCCCAGGTACTGTATGTCGATCTTAGACCATACTGACTACCTGTACATGTGTATTCTCTGTGGCACATCATGTAGGTGCACAGTACTGTAGTGATGATTTGCACATAGGCAGGGGTCCTCATCTCAACAGTAGCAACTGTGTGTGAGTGTGTGTTACTGTCTCTGAATCTGTGAGTGTGTTGGTGTGTTACTGTGTCACTGAATACATGTGTGTCAATATCTGAGTGTGTGGGTGCAGTTGTGTGTTCCCAATGAGGCATCATACTTCCAACTGGCCTCTACCCTTGTAATCAGCTAGACTGCTCTCTTACCTCACCACTCCATGTAAATGTACCTGTGATGTCACCCAGTATGGATGACACGGCTGTAGCCACAGTAGCATAATACACAGCTATCATGTTCTTGGATCAGTAGACGTGTTTGGAATGTTATGACCAACATGCAGTTACTGTTGTTACACAAGACACATACTGTTAACAGAATAAAATGCATTGTACACCTGTAGTACATGGTATGTCTGCTGCCTGTCATCAGTACTCAACAATTGTAAACTACACTTATCTTCCTAGTCTGTTCACCCTGTACATCAGACCATATGAGCATGTTCCTGCACCGATGGTGTGGATGTGTAGGGATGCGGCACAAACATCATCATATGCACAGGGTGATAATGTTTGCCAGAGGCCTAGGCTGCACCATTGGATGACATCATGTCTGTGGGTTAGGGCCTTTGATCTAATTGTGTGTGTGTGGATGTTATGCATGTGTGTTGCAGTGCCCTACATATGTTTCCGGTGTGTGCCCATATGTATGCACACAGTTCTGGCATGTGTCTGTCCTACACAGGGGTATTACTGACAGCTGCAGACTGTACAGGCCAGGTTTTACAGTTCACGGTCCAGCCACGGCCATGTGACTTGTGCCTGCCAGGGGTTGCACAGGCACTACCAGGCAGAGGTGCAGATTGGGAACTGTCTGATGACACTTGTCCACTGGAACCGTGTCCCTGTTAGGACCGTCCAGAGCAACGTGCACCTGGCCTGCTGTGTCGTGATGTGGACAGCACAGCACCAGCTGCACTGCTGCTGCTACCGCCACTATGGGAGTGGACATTTGAGGTAGCTCGTTCACGTAGACCTGAAACAGGTGATGTAGCAGGCCTACGTCCATGTGCCCGATGCCTCACTCCTACCAGATGTTCCATCACAGACAGCTCATGCTCGTAGATTGTCATGCCATGGTCAAGGACTCCAACCATGTCACCCAATCACCTATCCAAAGCTTCAGCAATCTGCTGTTGAGCATTTACCATTGCCTGGATGTTGTTTAAAGAACGGACAGCAGCCCTCTGAAGCTTCGGATCTTCTCTGTTGTGCCATTCAGCACATGCCTGTGCCTCCATTAGAGCCTAAAACATGCATCTGGTGACACCAGCTGCTGCGCTCTGTCTTGCAGGGGCACATTGGCCAGAGGTCCTCCTACGAGCAGCACTGGCCTTGTGCCTGTGTGGGGCATCACCAGTCATTTGGCTGACACCATGGTGTGCAGGCACACTTTCCATAGCCCCCCACACTTTCCTGTTCCAAGCTACCACACACCAACTCTCCTTCCTCTATGGCCACTGGTGATGGGGTATGTGTAGGCATGGGATCTGTGTGCAGGGATGAGGGGGGTATAGGTGGAATGGCAACCGATGGCACAGATTCAGCCCCTGACAACCGTGCCTGTGCCTCAATCATACGTTCATCATCACTGCTAGAGTCTGTGGGGACACTAACATCAGATGGACCGCAGGATGGCAATGCACCTACATCACCTGTGAGGGGCAGACAAGAAGTGTACATTACAATCTATGCAATAGACACACATGCGCAGGCGCACACACACAGACACACACACACACACACACACACACACACACACACACACACACACACACACACACACACACACACACACACACACACACACACACACACACACACACAGATACACAGACCCACACACACACGACACACACACAGACGCACATGCTATGGAACCCAACATGCATGTGATATGACAGAAGGAATGCAATATACATGTGATGCAGAGACGGCATGCAATGCAGACAATAATAGTGGTAGTTATCATACATCCCTGGATTGCACACAACAGCATGCATGTGTCATAGCAGAAGGCATGCAAATTACACAATAATAGTAGTAGTTAGCATACATCCCTGTGTTACGCCATGTAGACCAGCACAGGTTGACAGTACACCTGCCTGATGTGTGGCATATGACCTTGACAATCACATGTAGTATGACATGTGATCTGCTGATGTGTGCAATGACATGCATACATGTTTAACACATTGGTGTCCTGTCAAATATATAGTGGGGTAATGGTGTCCCAATGCAGTGTTGTCTGTCTGCCCTACAGATATACTGCACATTTAGCAGATGTGCATGGCCATTGCAGGGAATCATGAGACGTCTCTATTGCTATACAGTGTGAGTTACAGACACAGTTCATAGCCATGACTGTGTTCAGATACAATATATATATACTGTGAAATGTGACCCACATCACTGAGGTGTATACACACTAAACCATGGTGTGGAATGTGTGACAGATCACTGAAGGGTATATGGATGACACCCCTGCACATCTGCAACCATATTGCTGCTGCATGGCAACTATGGCCAGACATGGCAAACTCGTCGGTACACCATGTCCCACGTGACATCTGTGTACCACACACATGAGGAGCAAGGATGACATTGATGTCCAACACCAGCAAGGGGAATGTACTGTATCTATGGGCTGATGTGGATACTGTACAGGTGACTGCTGTCATGTCATGACACACTCAAGATGTTGAACACATCTTATGTGATGGATTGATATCATGCCTACACAAGATGTGCACTGGCCTGTAGGATGTCTAGTGTCCCACATCTGCAATATAACCATTACACAAAAGCCATAGTTGGACCATGTGTAGCCATTGTATGACAGGGTGTACACACAAGAACATCACGTCTACTGTGTGTGTTGCTTCATGTCTCTGGCCATCCTCCATGGTCATGTTTGTACGTGTGTTGGCCAAATTATTGTGACAGGTGTCTATTTCATATGCCTGTGTTGTCCCATATGACATACACCCATAGATGTCATATACTGCACTGACGACAGGGTTATGCAGACAAAGGGTGGTATGTTTGGTATGTGGGATATGTTTTTCAGGATAGTTAGGCAGTGTTGCAGCCAGGCCACTAAATGTCATGGACATGTCAAGATAGCACATCACATTGTGTGCCATTCAGAGCAGGGCTATGATCCACACCAGTGAATCCTGTGGGCTGGCCATACTCCAGCTCACTGTGATTCCCCACATGTGTAGTTCTGTTCTGTAGTACATGTCCCTACAGTGAACAGCACCTGCACCATTGTATGCACAGCTGTCCACACATCTGGCAATGACAGTTTTGTGAGGATTCATGTTGGTGATTCACATAGTTTGCAAGTGTTATACATGGGTAGCCATTGTGATGCATTGCTGGTCCGACCTGTATATTGTGATAGGACCATACATTATGTGTACATGTGGTAAATGGCCACATGGCAGATAGATCTTTGCATTAAGATGCCTGATAAATAATAACAGTCTCACCTGCAATGGGCTGCTGTCGCAGTGGAACACCAGAGGTACCTAAATAGGAGTAACACAGCAGTATGAGCATTATCCATGCCTGTATGACAGCTACAGGGTGCAATGTGCATGTTAACACATACACCAGTATGATAGACTATACTATGGTGTATGCAAATGTGTGCATGCACAGAGTAGCATACTATAGTATGCAGCATGTGTGTATACATGCCTTGCATATGATGTTACATTACATATTGTACAGTGACACATGCAGCTATATGGAATATAGTTTTTATAGGTGCAGTAGTAACTTACCAGGCAACTCCAGGCTCAGTGGTTGACAGACACCCACCTCCACAATATCAGCTAACGCTTGTGGATGTTGTCTGCAGGTTCCCCCAGGTTGGCCAATAGCTCCTTGATACGTGTGAGTGGGGGCTGGGTTGGTGGTCCATCACCTGTTGTACCTTGTTCCCTGGCGATTGCATTTGCATGCTGTTTCGCCCATCTAATGAGGTCTGTACAGTGTCTGCGCACCTACTGGTATGTGCGGTTATGGCCACCCACATCATTAACCCTCCTGCGAATTTCCATCCACAAGGCATCCTGCTGCTGTGCTTCCTGTGGGACATGGCTGAACAGGATATCATGATTGTCATCTAAGTATGGGATGAGGGCCTCATCCTCCAAGTGGGTATAAGGGGGTAGCCTTGCATACTGCATACCTGGAAGACATAATGATGGAGACAGGTCACAGTAACTCACAGAGACATACAGAGCTACAGTTGAACATACATGTGTATCGCATTTATTACGATTAAATAGTTGTCTTTGTAAATCTACATGACACTGACAACACTGACATGTTGTGAGTGGATATTATCACCATATATGTGTGTGTGTGTCACCTGATTACATTGCTCATACTCCATGCGGATGCTGTCTTGATGCGGGCATGTCTGTTTGCCTGTACTGGTGTTCCTACCTATCAGCACATGGCTGGATGTGTCCACATTAATGCAGTCGACCTTGATGCTGTGTATATGTCACATATAAAGACTTACACTGCCTTACCGGACATGATCTGTGACCCTGCAGACTTGCTCATGGAAGGTTTTACATGTATGTGTTCTGTCATATACATCTACATGGCACTGTACAGCAATTCAACATCCTGCCATGTATCACATGTGTTGCACATGTGATACACATGGGACACTAGCTAGCCAGATGGTATTTGCAGGGATGGATATCAACTATAGCATGTACAGTCAAAGTCAACTAGTAGGCTATATGCCCTGGGCCATGTATGAATCTAGGATGAAAGGTTACCTAGCTGTAGCCAACAGGCAGGTCTCTGGGGCCAGGTGGAGCAGTGCCACATAACTGATCCACAGGGTTAATGATACATTTACCATGAGGTCATCACACCATGTCTGGGGGGGGGGTGATGTGCAGCTTTGCTGGACAGGAATGCATAGTATGTCAGGACTATGTAAAGTGTATAGGACAAGGATCTGTCCAGCATGTAGTGATCCAAGTACTAGGAAGGTCGATGTCCATGAAGTATGTGTTTGAGATCAGGATGTGTACATGTAGCATATCCAACATCACTGGGTTGGACATGGATTTATTCAGGGTATGCATCATGCTACATAGTGGAGATGGAGAATGGGAAGTCTGGTGTAGGCCATCTGTACATGGCCAATACCCCTTAAAGGAAATATGTTATCTGATATGGGTCATTTGTGTGTTGTGTATGGCTAGACAATGATCTCTCTATTCATGGATGGCACCCTGTCATGATTAGGGTTGCCACATATGACTACCTGACAGGTGTGGTGACGTAACTATCACAGGAAAGACAACTGCCCAGCTGCATCCCTTAGACACAGTGTCCATTATGTTGACCGCTGCCTAGGTGGTAGTTCATGGGTACAGGGTTATTAACATAGGGATGACAATGCAATATGCAGCTGTCAGACTGTGGACATATGTCACACACCTCACCCACAAAGCCCCTTCTGTATGTTGTCCACAACACTCTGAGTCAGTGATTGCTCCTAGGTCATAGTCATTCACATACTTCAATAGGCAGATGCCTTCTGTTAGTCTGTGTGGTATGGACTACAATGAGGGGGAGTACAATTAATTAACCCTGTTATACTGAAGCTGGCACTGGTGTGATGTGCATGTATTATTCAGACACTTTTTGTAGTGTTGTTTCTGCCAGCAGTCCCATTGCAAAACACTCCTGTGACATAGGAATGTGCATCTAGTATACTAAGTGTAGGTGGAACACAGTATGGGTGATGATGTCCTATGACCTGGCAAGGTTATGATATGCAGTGTGAAATCAACCTTACTGTCATCTACATCTGTACTGCTGCATCAAATAATTTGATCAAGGTTCATGGCCTTTCAGACCAGACTCGGCAGGGTAGTAGTGCAGTACGTCCCATTATCAGTGGTGTCTCCCCCTTTGTGGGTTGAGATACCTGTTGGTGTGCATCATTCAGTGTATACACAGCCTGACATGATGCTATGTTTTACATGATGTGTATGTGGAGAGCAACTTGTTTTGCCATATGTGTATGATACAACCTGGGATGTGGACAGGTCCCATGCAGCCTGAGTGCAGCTTGTACCTGCATAGTTGTGGGTACAAGGGCTCTGTAGTGTACATGGATATATGATTGTGTACCTGTTGGGGGGCAATGTATTTATGTTATCCAAGACCCTATCTGGATTGCTTATTCATGCTTAGCACTTCTTCAGAACTTGTAAGCACTATGTAAGCTACTACTTACTATAGCACTCAATCTTCCTCATTACGTAGAGGTAAACAGGTTTTGTATGTACTTTTCTCACTTGCTTAGAGTAAAATAGCTCTTGTACTCACTTTCCTCACTTATCTAGGGGAAATTAGTTTTATATTCAGGCATGTCCAAGGGTCAGCTGCCAGTGTTCTCTCCTGTCTATCTGATGAATCTGGACATCTTGGGGCAATGTAGACATTGCCTCATGTACACAGGCAACCCTCTCCACCTACCATCCAACACTACAACCTGTGAGATATGCACTTATCTAGCCAAACTGGAGGTAAAGCTCTCTCCAAACAAGACTGACCCTGACAGTCATGTGGAGTAGATAAACATTCTCACCAAACTCATCACATAGTCTCACTGAATCTACACCACCGTAATCCACACATAGTAACACAAAAACATTTGTGGAGGCTCTCTATATTAATCTGTATAAGCAAAAGAGACCTCCAAAGTGGAAACGCAAGCAGCCTCCATCCTCCAACACAACCCCAATGGCATATAGCTCACAGAGTCCGTGTGCCACTCAACCACAGCCAATAAGGCAAATCAACATACCCAACACACTAGTCATAGGTGACTCTATAGTCAGGCACACTAATGTCCCACTCACCAGGCTAAACAAGGAGAAGGTTACCGTCAGCTGCATGTCAGGTAACAGGTTCCGCCACATAACCCATGCACTCAGGTCACTCCACAACAAGTACAAATATGACTCTGTCATTGTCCATGTTGGTGTGAATGACCTGAGATGTAATTCCCTGGACTACCTGAAAGGAAACATGGAAGAGCTCTCCGAACTTATAGGCCAGGCAGGTATGACCCTAGCCCTGAGTAGCATTCTGCCATCACCCAGAATTATACCGCAGTATGAGGGCAAAATGATTGACTTCAAAAATTAGCTAAGCTTCTGGTGTCATTCTAAGGGGATGCAGTATCTGTCTGCTTGGGATGACATGGTCGACACAAAATGATGCTTTGCCACAGATGGCCTGCACCTGTCACCTCTGGGATTGCAGATACTGGCTAAGGCTCTTGCTGCCGCTATAGAGCCTTCTTTAAGTAAGGTTCACATAATATATTCATCACCATAACAGGAACAGGCAAGCACAAACTGAGGGTAATGCTACTCAATGCTGGAAGTCTAAATCTCAAAATGCACTCACTCAAGGCACTCCTTGTAATGGAGAACATCGATATCTGTGTAGTGACTGAGACCTGGTTCAAGGCTCCGGAGACCACCGCTGCACTACCAGGCTAGAACACATAGCAAACTTTTCAGCCATGTAACCTGGACTGTAAAACCCAAGGCAGAGGTGTGACCATATTCATTAAGGATATCCACCCCTCCAGGCTAGTTGCTTAGCACAATGCATCCAAGGTTATCCAAGTGCAACTACCTCTGGGCTAAACTGCAATCCAAATTGTAGCTTGCTAAATATCCCCCAGCATGCTGCATGATTCCCACTCCTCTTTTCTTGATGTACTGGAAATTATTCGGGTTCAACCAAACACCCTACTAATGGGTGACTTCATCTACTCCACCATTAACTGGGAAAACTACTCATGTACCAACTTATTAGCTCAACACTTTCTGGAATTCATAAACACCAATGCCCTGGATCACCTTATCCACACACCCACCAGGGGCAAAAATATCCTAGACCTAGTCATTACCAAGATAAGTGACCGGTGTTCCACACCTGAAGTCAACTCCTCGTTGGTCCGATCCGACCATAATCTAAACACCCTTGACATCCACATCCTGCCCCCACCCCCATTAAGGGAACCACAGTATAATATGTCTACAAAGCCAACTTCATGCTTCGTAAGACAGACGTGGTGAACTTCATGACACCCATATAGATGGACAATACAGTTGCAACTGATGAATCCTACACAAATGCACTCTATAAGCACTTACACAACTGCATAGATTGTGCTATCCCAAACAGAACCAAGATGCTATACTCCTAATTAAGAAAGCCAATCTGCTGGTCCCCTTCCATAAACAAACTGTACAACAGAAGGAAGACACTGTTGCAAAAGAGAGCACAATCCCATGCATTTAGGAGCTCCCTGGTCAGCCTCAGTAAGAAGCTGAGATCCCTTATAAGATCCTCCAAAGCTAGCTACGGAAACAAAACCACCACTAATTCCAACGACAACCACAAAGCATTCTATAGCTATGTCAAATATCTCAGTGTCAACACCCAGATCTGCTCTGAGTTACAGCACAAAGGCACGAACATTACAGAACCAACTGATATTGCCAACATCCTGGCAGATAGGATCAGTGCTACCTTTCCCCCCTCTCACCCCCTAAAGGGCCCATATCTATACAGGAAGAATGCAGAGTCCCTGTAATCACAGCTATGCAGCTAAACGCTGCACACTCTAAAGCCAATATCACAGCATCCATGGGACCGGACAACATCCCAGGATGCATTTAGGTTCATAAGTAAGTAATAGACTATCTGCCCAAGGGCATTTATAAGCCTAGCCAGAATGTGTTGGCTTTCGCCACCCCCTTAGATTAGTTCCCTGTGCCTCTGTCCAACAGAGCCATTAGTTCCCTGCGCCACTGTCCAGCAGAGCCACTGCAGTGATCCTATATATATATATATATATATATATATAGATATATATATATATATATATATATATATACATACAGAGAGAGAGAGTGAGAGAGAGATGTAAATATATAGTTTACATGTAATGTCTATATTTGCCATACCATTTAGGTAAACTATACTTCATGTCTCTCCCTATCTCCATATATATATATATATATATATATATATATATATATATATATATAAAACAAACCCAAACAAGATGACTGCACGGTCTACCACAAGTGCACGGAAGACAAAATGCAAGTACCCAAGCAGCATATCCCCAAACTGGTTTTGCTACTGAGGCGTCAGTGAGTACAGAAATGCGTAAATGTCACGCTATTTAGGGAGACTTGCTGTTTTCGTCCCTTAAAGTGATACAATCACAATGCCAGCCTATATATATATATATATATATATATATATATATATATATATATATATATATATATGTATATATAAATGTTCTCTCTTTGTATCCTTCCTTGTACTTCACTATATACTAACTAAATCAATTAATTCTCTACATGTACCTTCTAAGCATAGATTGTGATCATTTGCATTACTTTTCCCTTCCATTTTCACCAGTAACACAACAATTTTATTTTATTAATTTAACATTTGTTATCCAGGTAAATGTTTGGTCTGAGGACCCTTTTTAACCATTTTCTGAGCTGAATGGACACATATAAAGTACAGACAAAAACATGTAGTTCAATGTTGTGTCTTTTGGCTTTTCCCATTTAGGGGTCGCCACAGCAGAACTCCGGTCAGCTAATGATTGGCAGTAGATTTTTATGTGCCGAGTTGCCATCTCTGACGCACAACCTTCAATGAAGGTGCACCCATTCACGCATGTCTCCACACAGAAGACGCTCTAGCTGAGAATTGAACAGGAAAATGTCTTACTGTGATGCAACAATTTTATTTATTTTTATTTATTTTATTTTACATTTGTTGACCGGGAAAGTCCGACTGGACACATGTCCATTTTCAGCGGAGGCCCGGGGAGAAAAGCTCCAATAGTACATAGTAGGTTACAAAAAGTTCCAATAGTACATAGTAGGTTACAACAATGTTTGACAGCTAACATACGATTGTAGTTATGCACTAAATACCCAGGGAAGAAAAAAGTTACATTAGTATGTACAATAACAATTATAAAGAGAAAAACAAAGCATCATATAGTTAGTATACACAGGTAAGAAAAAGTTACATTAGGATGTACAGTGAACAATTATTATAAGAAACAAACCTACAAGTAGTTAGTTTCAGGGGAGTAGATGGCTTGAGGCCTAGGAGGATAGTAATTTCACTGAGGAGGTTGAGGGGGAGCTATGGGTTAGTCTGGATTAGAACATTGGCAAAGCCAGTGGGATTTGAAGTGGTGGGAGGCCATTTCTGAAAGTATTTAGGAGGTTGATTGGTGAGACTAGGTGGAAGAGAGTTCCATATTTTACCCACTGTGTTTGAAAACAGAGAGTCACCTCCTGAGTTACAGGATTTGATTGTCTGTGCGAGTAATCCTGAGATGATCTTAGTCTATTTAGGTTGGTATAAGGGGTAATTATTCCAGACAGGGGGAGTGTTTTCAGGTTGAGAGCATTTGTAAGCAATAATAAGTTGCTTCTGTAGAAGTAGATTTGGTAGTTCTATCCAACCTAGGTTCTGAAGATTAGTACAGTGATGGGTTTTGTAGGGCAGGCCTGTGGCAAATCTTGCAATATGATTATAACAACAAGAGAGTTTAGATAGATCTGATTTGTTGGGATTTGTAAGTATGGGGAGGCATACAAGAGGGTAGAAAGGAGATGGAGTAGCAATGGCAACTTTAGCCGTGGAGTCAGAAAGATTTTATTCTATAAGGGACCCCAGTTTCTTATTAACAGTTTTATAGTTTGGTTGATGTGCATCAAATCTGAGTTTGTTGTCAATGGTAACCCCTAATAGCTTGGTATGAGGGTCGGGGTGATGGTGGTTCCATTGTTGGATTGTACACAAAAGTTGGTGTTTTATGGGTAGGATGGAAGAGTAGCATTTTTGTTTTGGATTAAGGATCAGTTGGCGTTCTGATAACCAATTCTCAACTGCAGTGAAACAGTCTTGAGTTTTGGATAATAGAATAGTTGGGGATCTATCTGAGCAAATTAAAGTCAGGTCATCAGCATATTGAATACATAGACTCTGGGATGACTTTGTTAAGATCATTAATAAAGATGGAAAATAGAAGAGGGCCAAGTATGGAACCTTGGGGGACTCCTATGGTGTTGGGTATGAGGTCGGAGAGCTTGCTTTGCCAGAGCACAGCTTGTTGCCTATCAGAAAGATAGGCATGAAACCAGTCTAGGGTTTTGTTATCTAGATAGAGAGTTTTTAGGGTTGCATCTCTGCCGCACAACCTTCTACCGCTACCACATCACCACCACCACAGTTAAAAAAACATGTAGTTTAATAAAGAATGTAAATCTGATATAAGAGGTGTCCAGAGTCAGGTACAGGGGCTGTTTGTGGATGAAAGTGACTGACACTTTTTTTATTTGCAAAAGTTAAGCAGTCGTGATTCTGGTTTTACAGATGCAGTTTGCATTTGTCTGAAGCCAGGTGGAATAATTTAGTGAGGATATTTTTGAACATTATCAGACATCTGAGGTGTGTACAATCAATAAAGTGGTCGTAATTGATGAGCATGGGGATGTCTATGATGAAAATGATGTAGTGAGGTTAGAGTTTATCTAATAGAAGTAGCAAGTTTGTTATATTTTTTTTCTTTCTATCACAGCCAGACATCAGTATGGTTCATAGTAAGTGTCTATCTGTTTGTGGTGCGATGTGTATGATAGCAACTGATCATTGGGATAGTGGCACAGAGTGTAGTGGTGCTATCTAACAGAGGTTGGTTCTCTCATTGAGTTTTTGACTATGGCTCCATCTCTGGGAAGTCTACATGCACTCTGTCTCTGCACTGGTTTTATGCAGGTGCTCTGCTTTCTTCTCTTAGGATCTCAGCTGTATAATGTATGCCTCTGGACATTTGTGTTTTTACTTTCATCCAAATATAGTGCCAGAGGATACACAAAAGGTAACTAGCTGTTTTGGATGCATTCCCTATTTCCAGATAGGAACTATATATCCTTGCAAACATTTATTTTCTCAGTTTATTGTGGAATTACTGTTCTATTAGCTTTGAACATTAAGTTTTAGACACAGCTTATTTTTCTTTGAAATAAAAAAGTAAGACTGAATTTCTTTCTTTACTTAAGTTTTTTTCAGATTATCATTGGATCAAAATGTTGTAAAAAAAAAACTCTAAGATTTAACTCAAAGCATCTAGAGCATTATGACTTCTGTGGGGCTTAACAGCTCCCAGATCCACAACATGTACTTCATCCATAAGTATTACAATTGAATCATGGTCTGTTAAGGTATGTCAAAAGGATATGGGGAAGGTAAAAACTAAGCCTAAGCATAAAAACACAAGAAAGACATAATATATCCAGATGGTATGGAGACAGCATGTCCACTTTGGAAGTACAGAGGGTATCATTGCACAACAGGGGAGACGATGGAGACCATTGGCCAGGGTTCTATTTCACTTAAGGCTGGCCTTGTTGACTACAGTTGGACATCTAAGCTGTATTTATTTATACATACAAACAAAAAGTTCAAGCATGGGCATTAATTCCCTTCTAGCTTTCCAATATACCAAAAACACTTGAGCCCATAATGTGTCCAGTCTGTTCTTAAAAATATCTAAACTTTAAATTCAATTAAGTGGCTTTAACAAGTGGATACTGCTGTGAATGAAAGTGAATGACCCCCATCTGTTGTTTGATTACAGGTAATGGTCATTGACCTGTAATCATGGGAGGTTGGCATAATGGTTAAGGTGCTTACCTTAACAACACAAGGTGCAGGATTTGATTCTGACATGGGGTAATTGCTAGGCTTAAAATGGCCCATAAGGGCAGTTAGCCTAGTACTAACCTATGAACCTATAAAAGATCTCCAACCCCATTTCAAGTAGTCTCACTCATTCAGTTGATTCTTGCAGGCCCATTTGCTTTGAAGTCATCACCTGTCAGTGCAAGAAAAAATGATGTCTAAAGGGGCTCTGGCATTTTAGCATGCACTGTGTATAGAAGTATTTGTAGAATTAGCTTTTTTGTAAATCTGGAGTTCAGCTTTCTTTCTCCCAGTTAATATTTGTGCAAAATTTCTTATACAAATAAAATTGTAATTACCTAAATATCCTGTTTTTGTTGTATATACACTTGGTTAACACCTAAAGCTATATCCTCAGCAAAAATGCTTCCATTTCCACATACCACCTACAAAGCTCATAATGCAGCATTGTGTAACAGTCTAATTGATGAAATACTCTTCATACACAAATAAGAAAAGCTATTTCCACTGAAACTTCACCCTTTGGATGAGACATTAAACTGGGGCCCCATCTGCCTGACTTGGTGTACCTCAGATGGATGTGAAAATCCAGTGGCACCTATTGAAAAGAGTAGAGGCAGTTCCTCAGTAACCTGGCTAAATTTCCTCAAGTTAGTATTAATATCACCTCAGGTCTTCTCTCAAAAGGAGCCACTAGCCTAATAGGACTAACTCAAGCAATAAAAAAATAAACTTATAGAACTTTTCAGCTATCCAAAATTTAGTTCAAAATGTTTTTCTATTACACTGCTTTCAGTAAGGATTACAAACACTTCCAACTCCCTTCTATATTTGTTAATACTTAATGTCACAAGGTGATGTTTCCTCGTGTACCTCATTTGTCAGCTTTGCCGCTTTCCGTTTCTTGCATGTATTCTTCCTAATTTTCCTTTAGCTGCCTATTACTCTCTTGGTGTACTTTACTTTTATCTACCTTGATATTTGCATTCTGAGATTAAGACTTCAATGATTTACAATATTTTTCTGTTTTCTTGAGCATAAATTTTGTATTGAATATTGTTCTAATACCTTACAGGCTCACAGATACTCTGCTGTGTTTTGAACCATCGTTTTTATTTTAATTATTTTTTCACACTCCAAAAGCTACCACATATATTTCTAATCTGCCCCCAGAACACAAATTATATTTTAAATTTTAAATGATTTTATAAGCCCTTGCTAGTCTTCTTCAAATAATTGTAATGGTCCCTTATTTTTCCTTTGTACATGAGATCATCATTAATTTCTGACCATCCTTAATTTCATCCTCTGATTGCTCATGCTCAATGCATATGACATTGTTTTTATTTTGTCTTACTTCAATGAAATGCCATTCAACATTAACAACTGTGCACTTTGTTATATACAGTCATGATGTGCTCAAAACTTGTGGAAACACTTTAGTGGTATAACATTTATAAATAATATATATATACACACACACACACACACACACACACACACACACACACACACACACACACACACACACACACACACACACACACACACAGAGGTTCATAGGTGTGTACTAGGCCAATGGCCCTGGAGCCTTTACAAGCCTAGCTCATAGAAGTGCCCTGGCATCGTGCTGCCCAACATTAGTTCCCAGTGCCTCTATCAAGCAAAGCCACTGGAGTGATCCCCGGGGTGAACTTTCTATTTTCTATCCACTTATCAAGATTCTCTTGAAGAGGGCCAGTGAGGCTTTGCTTGACATGTATGGGTAGTCTATTCCAGAGCACTGGCAGCCTCTGGGTTATGAACATATCAATATCCCAGTTCAACTAAACTATTAATCAAAGTTAATAAATAAGAAAACTCCACATGCATTCACTAATATGATATTTAATTGACATTTTAATGTGAGAACTGTTTTTCAAACAAATTTCCACCACAGCAAATAAATGCTAACTTTTATAAAGAAACATAAAATAAATAAGTATTAACAGTTTCATTTATTTTACTCCAGTGTCTGCCATTGCTAAAGAAAAGTTTTATTTATTTAATATTTCATATCTACAAATAAACGGTAATTAAGAAAAGCATCTATTACATCTTTCTAGTAAAATTCCTAAATGGTTCTGGATTTATAGTGGTGGAATATATAGGAAGCTTATTTGTTTTAACTTGCCTAATATGAGGTATGTATTTCTTCTTTTTCACTGTCAAATTATATTCACAATTTTGAAGTTTTCTGATTGTTTCTGAAGAGTAATCACTCTAAACTATTACTTAAAGGCATATAACTTATAAATGTTTTCATAATCAGATTGTTTCTTTTCATTATTTGTTCTTCTTTACAAATATAAGAACAGTCCAAATAAAGATGTATTCAAAAGTAATTTATTTTTTGTTTACATCTTAGCACTATTGCTTAATCATTTTATATGCAAGTATAACAACATAATATATGTTTAAAAATGTGAAAATAGAAAAGTCTGAAGTGAATCTTGAAATTTCAAGCCTGTTTTTGACAAAAGTTTATTAACACTTTGCATTCTAGTAAGATTTCCACCTGTCACGTTTTTAACATATAATAATCTTCAGATTCTTTTAATCAGGTGGCACTAGCCAGATAATACTTCTTAATAATCACTAATTGTGGCACCTCTCTTCCCCCCACCTTGCTGATTCTACCTATTTATAATCCACTATAATCTGTTTTCCTCAAGGCAAAAAAAAAAAAAAAAAAATCCAAAAAACCCATGACTTCTGTTTTGTGTTAACAGATCACTTTGCATTCTATACCAGTGGTTTTGTTTGTCATTGCCATTTTAGTTTTAACTAATTAGAGCTTTTTCAAAACCTGTTTACATGACAACAAGCAAAGAATAGTTCAATTATCTCAATTACATAAGCCATTAAACTAGATGCCTGTAAGACAGCAGTTGTCCTGGTTTTATCTGCAAAAAGATATTAAATATAAAAAGATAAGTTCACAGTCCCTCTGTATGCCAATATATCAAATCTCAACTTTTGATAAAAGGTTCATACGTATGCCTGAAAATATTATCACTTTCATTATCCAAATATATACACTTTAAAAGTCATTCACATTGTATATGCCATTTGTGCTCTGTATATACTATTTGCATAAGACAACACCTCAGATGTGGGACACCATCTAAATGCTAGAACAACCTAGGAGGTGAACCACCAAAACATGAGTTAATACACTTGAATCAAACACTCCTCGATAGACATCATTGCAATGCAAGCAGATTCAGTATTTACATATTATCACAGCCAGATTTTCGCGGTTGCGAAACTCGCATGCTGCAATGAAATTGAGTGTGGGGAAACACTGTAAGGTGTAATTTCATTTCTTTAGTAAGTTAAAAAAAGTTTGGGTTACATTTTGGAAGAGAAAGAAATGTGCAATTCTTCTTCTTGTTTTTGTACATTACACACACACGCTTCAATTCTCACGGCTGCTGTGTTACTGACGAAAGAAATACTGTGACTGTAAGGAAGGAATACTGCTAAGAAAAGCACCCACACACATGGAAATGCTTTGGGATATTTTTTATTTCTAAAACTTTATAGACAGACTTGAAAGGAAACTTTTGTAACAGCAAATTGCAGTAAGGAATGGCTTGCAAAAGTCTTGGTGGATGATGCTGACAGGTAATTCTGGGGTCGTTTCTGATGGGAGAAGCTGGAAGCAGTGGGTTGTTTTTGTGTTGTTGATGGTGGTATCCTCAGACAAACTTTGATTGTACTTCAGTGGTGTTTGGAAGGTATTAGACCTGAAAATATGTGGATTGTTCATTCACTGTGTTTTTTTTATGCAGGGGAATGTTTTCACAGATTGTAGTCAGGAGTGCTTCAAAACTGTGCTTTGGATGAGCAAGTTGGGTTTCACATCACTTGCTGCTGGGAAAGTGCATACACAAACAGTCAAACTTAGTTTTTAATTTTTATTGATAACCCTGCAGTAAAACAACCCTAAGTGTGAAAGAAAACAGACTGTATAACTTCATTATAACATCAACAGCCAGATTTCAATATCGGGAAGCAACCGGTACTACCGTGAAAATCTGGTTGCGATAATACGTAAGTACCGCAGATTCTTTCTCCTGAAGTGCACTAACCACACTTGATTATTAAGCAGACTATGCATGAGCACAGACAGCTCCCTGCATAGGAAATGTTCAGGGCTGCCCCTAAAAGAAAAAAAACTACTTTCAGAATTATACAAATGCAGTTTTGAGCTGTTTTTCTTCAAAATGGCGTTTGAACAAATGTACTTTGACTATGTAACCTATACCCAAATAATCTTAAAAAAAGGTTTGTATAAATAATTTATCATATTTGTCAATATTTTCTGGGTGTGGAACATAATGTTATTTATATTAAGGCAGACAAGTAATACCTGTCAGCAAAAAGTGTGTTTGCTGAATGTTCTGGTAGTAAACCTTCCAGTATATGTTATGAAGGCAAAAACTGATTTAATGGGATCTCCAAAAGAAACAGAAGATATGGAATTATTGTAAATGATTTGCAATAAAATAAATCATAGTTTAAATCAACAGAATTACTTGATCTAGAAGGACACCATTGCTTTTGATTTCTATGATTTCTTGATTCATTATTTAAAGTACCCTTTCTCATGACTGAGTGACCACCAATAACTTGTATACTGCCTCATCCTACATCCGAACATAATGTCCTCCCAGAATTTTTACATGATTCCAGGCAAACACACCCATATTATCAGTCACTCACTGAAGCAATCAAATGCATACAGACATATCCTTTGTGATGGCTTGATGTGTCCTCCACCCTACTAGAACTATGAAACTTTGTTATACATACACTGACATCATAATAAGTTGGGATTAAATGATATGTGACAATCATACAATCGTACAGCACTGAAAATATTGTATCGTTTTATTAATGTATTAATGACTTATATGATTTGTTCAGTACACACACACACACACACACACACACACACACACACATATATATATATATATATATATATATATATATATATATATATATCCACGAACTTCAGAACGTACTGGCTCCCCACCTATGCACCATGTTCAGTAATATGCATCAGCCTTTGTGCCCCCTGAATGGCACACAGCAACAGTTATCCCACTCCACAAAGGTGGCGCCACAATGGACCACAGGACCTATTGCCCTATAGGCCTGACTAGCCTGGTCTGCAAAGTTATGGAGCACATCATCATGGATCTCAGTCACAGAGACTTTGGGTACCTCCAAACCTTTGACCCCTCCCAGTTTGCCTTGGTTAAGGGCAGTACTAAACCTGGAGGACTTCTTTGAGACAGTTACCAAGGCATTAGATGAGGGTAAAGAGGTCCACACAGCCAACCTTGATCTCTCAAAGGCTTTCAACACCATTCCCCATTCTGGTATTATCGACATACCCATCCACCTGATCATTAACCCCTACATCATGAGATGGTTTGCAAAGTGGCTCAAGGAGAGAACACACACAGTGGGAGTTGCATACACTAGGTCCGATTGTAGACCAGTTACAAGTGGCGTCCCCCAGGGCTCAGTCCTAGGACCCCTCATGTTTGGTATATACTTCTCTGAGGTACAGGCAAGCACAGGAGGGCTTTGGCTGAAAAGGTTTGCAGCCAACTGCAAACTAGGGGCCATTATTGTTTCCCCAACTGACACAGACACCCTCCGGAAGGGTTGCACTGAGACGTATACCTGGTGTCAATATCATGGCCTCAAGCTGAGTGCCACAAAGTGCATAGTCATCCCCTTTGGATAAGACCAGTTACCCACAGACTACAACATAGGTGCGTGTCCCCTATATACAGAAAAGGTAATAGGGGATCTGGGAACCCCAGTAGATAGCAATCTCTCCTTCGATAACCATAATGCCAAGGTGGTTAAAATATACTTCTACATGGCCACCCGAATCCCTCATGGGTTCACATCCAGAACAAAGGATACCATTGTGCTTCTCTACTCATGACTAATTAGACCCATTGAAGGATACAACACTCTATTTGGGATGGACCTTACAAGACAACTGCAACAGCTTGGAAGACCACAACAATACCACACCAAGAGGATTACTGACCTCAAACAGATGACTTATGCAGCCCAACTAAAGAAACTCCAGCTGTACTCGGTTGCATACTGCATACTCACAGGTGATCTCTGCTTGACATACAAGGCCCATGTCCAACCCAGTATTGCTGGATATGCTCCACCTAAACAGAAGCCCCTGAGAGTCACATGCTCTAGGGATAAACACCTAACCACAACAATGACTAGGACATGCTGGATGGATAGATCCCTGACCCAGCAACTCCCCATGCTTTGGAACATGATTACAATGTACATCAGGCAGGGCCCCTCACTAGCACTCTTCAAGAGAAATCTTGACAGGTGGATGGGAGACAGGCATGTACCCTGGGGATCACTGCAGTGGCTCTGCTGGACAGAGGCACAGGAAACTAATGGCTCTGGCGTTCAAAGACACAGGGAACTAACCTAAGGGGGTGGCGGAAGCCAACACACTCTAGCTAGGCTTATAAATACCCATGGTCAGACAGCCTAGTACCTCCCTTTGAATTTATTACATGACTTATGTGCATGGATGGTTAACTAGCTCTTCCATTTTATTTTGCTATCATGCTATTAAACTGTCAAGTGACAACAAGTCATATGTATCCTGTTATTGTGTATTGTAAATGCCAATAGACATAACTAATGTTTGCCTAACATCACAGTAATGCTATGTACTTTGTAATACATTTCTGCATTCAGTACTGTACATTACACAGTTATTGGCACAATATCCCACAATGCATATCATAATTGCACAGTAGACCAACCTTCAACATGTTATTCTCAGTAATACACCCAAACATATGCCTACTGTTACAATATGTCAACATATACTATCCCCCATTATAGCACATACTTGTTGGACCAACCCTGCCACTGGCAGCAGCTGGTGAGAATTAGTTGGGTTCAAAGCCCTTATATAGAATCCCTTGTGGTGTATGCAGTGTTTGCCTTGTGACCTACAGCAGTACACACATAAATACTACAAGTGTTACTGTGCTCAACAATACATCACTACAAGATAACTGTGTCCACTATATGCATTGCGTACACTTTAAATATTACGGAACAGGTACTACATACACAGACATACTGAGTGTTCTACATACCTTATTAGTAGCTCGAGGCGTTATTGGCTGTTATTTCAATCCTGTTCAGTTTGTGATTCAATCTTCTTTGTAATGTTCTGCTGGTATATACAGATGGTTTGAATGTGTGATAAGCCATCCTTTTATAATTAAATATCGGTAACATGTGCTATCCTGACCAGCAATTGGTGTTCCAAAGTAGAAAATTAGATGCACATAAGCTGTGCAGCTACTCCATTAGCCAATACCATGGCAACAGTGGTGTATAATTGAGTACTCCACTTGGGTGTTGTCCTTTTGCCTTTATTTTTGAGGAAGACGGCCTGGATGTGCTGTTTGTGATGTATTTCAACAGCTATAATGAGAAAGACAGAGATATATTAGCTTCATGACTCCCGCGGATTGTGTGTAATGGCTAGAAGATGTTGTTCTACATGTGAGTACAGCTGTTATTTTTCAGAACATTGCTACTTATGCAGGGTTTGTTTGTACCTGATACTTCTGCAGATGTTTCAATCTGGCAAGGATGTTTGGGCAGCTCAAGGCTGTATGGCTATGCATGAAATGTTAGGTGGTTTACAGTGTCCTCACCAGACATCCTTGGTTTGGTGTACATGTGTATCATACTGTGCTGTTAATCAGTAATTGGTAACACTTCCCAGTGTACACACAATCCTCTGAAACGGGATTAGTGCAAACAAACCCTGTAACATCAGCAGCTGTCCCATTGTATAACAGCAACTATTTCACATAGGGCCATGTTAGTGTGCCTGACAAGGTATGTTAAGGCTTCTGCAGATGTCGTACAGTAAGTGAAGGATTTGTGATGTTATTACAGTTTGTATTGTAATTTTTGTGGGTGTGGGGGTGATGTTGGTGGGTGTACATAGCAGATGCAGGTGTGTAGGAACTGCTTTTATACATAATCGATTTGTGCATGAGGGTTCCTTCCCTATTTGAACACCTATCCTTTAGTGGACTAATACTATGGTAATTGCAGGCTGATTCATTAAGGCACTGTTAATTGGTTCCTGTAGGTGATGTTAGTCCTTGAATCCTTTCGGCAATACATCATAATGTAATAAAGTGTTGCTACATGAAAGCTGTGTATTTCTATCATAGGTATTTGCAGTCAATGGAGTTGTGTTGGTGACTGACCCTCTTTGGCTAGGGTTGCCATCTTTTCAAATGTCCATAGTGGGACATTTTCGGGACACACATCAGATTTTACAGGCTGACACAAACCCACAGTCAGTACAAGGGATAGAACTTTCCTTTTTTGCCTAAATATAAGCTTATTCTTGTATCAGTTTAGTTGCTTATCCTGTTTCCTGTATCATGTAGGTATTTTAGATCCAGAAAGAACTATTGTATGCAACTATTACATTACATATGGGACATAATTATGTCCTACAATCTCAGGACATTTGCCACATTAAATATTTTTGGTCAGGACACAAGTGTCCAAAGAGGGACTGTCCCTCGTAAAGTGAGACAGGTAGTAACCCTATCATTGGCTCATGTCCATAGCACATATTTATAATAGTGTATAGGCATATACTCTCCATATCCTTTGTTCATAAAGTTTGGTCATGGGGGAATGTGTGATTGCTAAGGTCCATGTTATACTCATATATGAACACTTCAACTGCTGTATACGGGATACCTAAGGAATCCCGAACTCACAAAATTCCGACGCCCACAGTACCGGGCCCAGACTCCCATACCCCACATTACCGACAGCGACAGTCTAACTCGCAAATGTAACACAAACATGGAATACACACATGCCCACACAGACACACTGCTACTCACCACATCCAAAGAAACCATCCTACACTACATATGAGCAGGTGGGCAAGCCCCCCTACACCCCCCATATGGGTGGCTGTGCCCCCCCACACCCTCCCTACTTTAATATTCTACCTCCTAGATCGCACACACAGACGCACAAAGCTAGCCCACACCCACACATTACAATCCAACAGGAACACACCCCACATTCAGAACACACACTTACACACACTACAGCCCTCAGAAACACACTTACACACAGTAACCTTCCTGAACCGCAACACCAGAAGCACTGACTAAATGTCCCTTAACATCGGGATTTTAAACCTCGCGCTTCTGGTGTTTCGGTACTGTGGTCTTTCGGATTTTAAGCCTCATGATTACACGTGTCGGTATGTCAAGCAGTCGGTATTTGGTAGGTATCCCATTTATATGTACCTCCATGGTATGTAGATGTTGTTAACCTATCTATATATCTACATATATATGTATATCCCCATAAATCAACATCTCTCTCTCTCTCTCTATAAATATATATATATATATATATATATATATATATATATATATATATATATATATGTATAGCATACACCTTTCATTGGGTACATGCCGGTTTGTCCTATTTTCACACATTCCTACCTTTTGTGTTTTAACCTGTCAGTATACACAGCTGCCATTGATACATCTGAGGTAGCTTATTGGTAGGTTATTGTGAATATTGTGTACATGGTTGCGTGTTCTAATCCTGGCAGTGGTAATTTTACCTCTCAGAGCAGGCACTGGTAATGCAAGGGTGATTAACGCACATTTCAGCAGTTGTGTGTTCCAAATGTTTATTATTCTGTGGAATACTACCTATATATGCAAGCTGTGGTTAAGGTATACTATGTAACATGTAAATTATCTCTGACTTTATTGGGATTTGAACTAGGACTGCACAGATATTATGCAAATGCTGAAGCCATTACACTGTTGACAATGACATTCCTTCTGCCTATTTCCTATGTCCATGAATCCTATATGTAAGCTTGGCTACACTACAGGCGGAGCCACCCACACCCATTGAGCTTCTTGGAATAATGACATGACACATGAATTGGGAGACTATACATTAACATCCTAACTACATTTGGCATAGCCACTCACTGACACACTTCAGGAGAAACTTTGATGTGTGACTGGCCAACAGTATATACACCCCTGGGATCATGTGTCCCAGACACATACAGCCAGAGTGTGAGGGAGCCACTCCAGTTCAACAGCTGCAAGACCTGTTGGGAAAATTGAATGCTGTTGGTTTGTCATTTTAACATGCCCTTTTGAGATCAGTAAGTGCCCCTATCACCCTACAGCACACCAGTCTTCAACAGCTTCCAGCAACTCTGTCTGGAATCACTTCATTGGCTATGCTTGACAGAGGCTCAGTTACTTCATCAGTGGTGCAGGTAAAGCCACCACACTGTAGCTATGCTTCTAAATGCCCTTGGGCAGATAGCCTACTACCTATCTGTGAACCTCTACAGTGAAGGCCATCTCCAACATTATATGTGATTATACAGAGTTTTCTGATCATAATATACAGGGTAGATTCACCATGTAGTCAGACAACAGTTAAGTACAGCAATAGCATACAGACTACTGATACATAATCACACCAAAAGCCTATATTGGAAGCTAGTGGACATGTATAGATTTCAGGCTTGTATTGCTTACCATTAGGTTACCTACAGGAAAGATGAGACAAAAGCACAGATGGGATACATGCCTGCAACAATTCCTTACTAACTTGCATGTGTCAGTCTGAGGCTTTGGAATGCTGGCCAAGGCTATTGGCGCACCCATGGTGCCATTTTTAGGCAGGTCTCAGAGGTAGATCTCACCCCCATGAACTGCACAATAGTGGAACCAATGAGGGTTAGGCTACTCAACACCAGAGGTAATACTCACAACATGCACACACTCACAGCACCCCTCAGTATGGATAATATCTACATCTGTTCTATGACTGGGACCTGTATAAGGCTCCTGTGAGCACACCGGCACTACCAGACTACAACCCATAACACACATTTCAGCCACTGGACATGGACTGGCAAAGACATGGAGGGGGTGTATCCATATTCATCGGGGATGCCTACACCTCCAAGTTAGTGGGGCAGCATGATATCTCTGTGATCATCCATTTACAGCTAACATCAGCCACAACTGCAATGCAAACTGTGAGCTGCTACAGATAACCCTCCATGACCTAGGAGCACCACTACAACTATCTGGAGACAGTGGTAAACATGACAGTCCTACCAGACACCCTGTTATTGATCAATATTGGCTACCCTGCACTTAACTGGATAACCTACTTGAGTATGCACTTCCAGGCCCAGCACTTCCTGGGATTTATCACCTCATATGGCCTGTATCAGTTGGTTGATGGACTAATGAGAGGTGAAACATACAAGAAGTGGTAATTACTGACATGTGCAACAGGTGCACTACAGCAGAGCTAAACCAGTCACTGTTTAGATCTGACCATGAACTATTGACTGACTATTTCTACTCCCAACCATCTCCCCCACACAAGGAACACACAGAGAATACCTTTCCTACAGCTAAATCCACAGTACTAATGACAGAGGTGGGAGGGTTCACAGCCCCCATGCTCAGGGATGACACTGCTCAAGATACAGACAGAATTACGAATACACTCTATAAGCACCTACAAAGATGTATGGGTCATGCCATCAATGGCAAACCAGGTCTGGCTACTCCTGCACAAGGACACCAGTCTGCTGAACCCCTGCATTATACAGGCTATACAACAGACATAGTACAGTAGTCCAGAACAACAGCAAATCCCAAGACATGCAGACATCTGTGACTAGTATTAGCAAGATACTTATGTTACTCATGTAATCATACAAGGCTGACATCTACAGGTAAATAGGCATGGATTCAGAATATGACCACAAAGGCTTCTTTGGCTATGTCAAGTATGTAAGCAGTAACACACAGATTTGCACTGTGCTGGTGCAATATTGCACTGAATATACTGACCCCACTGATATCACCAACACATTTGATGATACATTCGGAGCAAGCTTCACCCCTTACTGGGCCCACAACAATATCCAAAGCATACAGTATCCCAGACATCTGTGACATACAGGTGGTAATGGCCCTTTCAAATGCCATGACAGAGTGTCAATGGAGGCAGATGGTATCCCAGACTGCATCCTGCAGACACTACAAGACAAAGTGGTCCCATGCCTAATTTAGCAATTCACTATCAGCCTCTACACAGGCTACATGGCCATTCACTGGGGCATGGCAGCAGCTACTACACTCCACTAAGATGGTGACACAAATGACTGTAGTAACTACCACCCCATAGGCCTGAGTAGCCTGATCTGCACGGCTATGGAGCACATCCTCATGGCACACATGAACATAGAGAATGGTAACCTCCAGACACTTGACCCAACCCAGGTCACCTTGATTGAGTGCAGATCATGCCTACTGAACCAGTTTGACATCTTACAGTCACCTAGACTTTAGTTGTGGGGTGTGGTAGTTCACACATACTACCTGGACCTTGCAAAGGATTTTGACACCATTTCCCACTCAGGTATTCCTTCTACACTCACCAGCCAGTACATACACCCATACATCACAGGTTGGTTTGCCAACAGGCTTACACACAGAACCCACATGGTAAGCCTAGCAGCCTCCAAGTCCAACTCTTGACCAGTCACAACTGATTTCCCACAGGACTCAGTCCTGGGACCCCTACTGTTTGCCATATACTTCCCAGAGGTATGGGCTAACACAGGTGGACTACAGCAGGCCATATTTGGTGATTACTGCAGACTGGGAGCCATAACTGACAGTCCAGCTGTCAGAGACATCCTTCAAGAGGCCTCACATAGACCAACACAGGGTGCCAGAGTGATGGGCTCCAGCTAAAGGCCACATACTGCATGGTAATTTCATTTTTGGAAACTACACACACACATATTAAAACATGAGTGGCAGACAGTATAATTCAGATGACGTAATGGGTATGTGGGGACTACATCACATAGTGATCTCTCCTTTGACAGTCATATGCGTGAAGTAGTTAGGACATCCATCTATGTAGGCCAACCCATTTTGGATGTACCTAAGAAGACACATCTGACAGCTGGAAGGGTCATGAACGTACCTCGCATAGAGGGATAATGCCCTCAGACGTGTCCTATGCTTGCAGACTGCATAAACTCATGCATTACTCTGTGGCATCTCGTTTACTCAGGGATGATATTTACTGGCCAACAAAGCCATGTCCTAGTCAGGCTTAATGGATATGCTCCACCTATAGGCATCCATGTCACAGTGAGCCACACACTGCAATGAGCTACACCTTGCCACAACCATAGCTAGAAGATGCTGGAGTGACAGATTCCTGTCAATGATACTCCCCATTATTTGGAACTACATCCCTGATTACATTATATGAAACCCCTCACTAACACTCCAGGGAATCCTTGCAGAGTGGGTGGGGAACAGTGGATACACCCCAGGGATCCTGCAATTGGCTCTGCTCCACAGAGGGACCGTTAGTTAATCAATGAGGTGGCAACAGCAGACACTTTGTGGCTATGCTTATGACTGGCCTCAGGCAGTTAGGCATGTACCTACCTATGTATCTATGAACCTATACATACAGTATGGACACATGCTGATAGCTTAATTTACTGTTCAAGTATTGACTTACCTTGTGCCAATGTCAGTTGTGTGTACAATAGTTGAGGACTGCCTATGTAGGATGCACACAGTAGACCCCCTATACATGACAATTTACAGGTGGTCGTGTGTGTGTGCCATCCATGTTTGCTGTGTGTGCAGGTGAAGAAGGGTGTCAGTCCATAAGTGCCTACACTGTCAGTGTGTGTGCTATACGTTCCCTCTTTGCCAAGGCCTGGGCGTACTGTGCATGTCTCCGTCTGCCTACTGGGGCTGGCACAGGGTGTTCGTGGTCTGAGTCCCTCTGTGCCTGTGGGGCCTTTGAAAATGGTGGTGGGCTGTGAGGTCCTTCACCATTCTGTCCCTGCTGCAGCTGTTTCTGCAGGATCATATTGTGTAGCATGGCACATACTATGAAAATGTGGGCACACTTGCCTGGAGAGTACTGCAAGGCTCCACCAGATATGTCCAAGAAATGGAACTGTGATTTCAGCATCCCAAACACACACTCTATGATGATTCTGGTTTCAGTGTGTGCCTCATTATGGTGTTCTTGTGTGGCTGTGTGTGCATTTCTGATGGGAGTCATCATCCACGGTTCCAGTGCATAGCTAGCATCCCCCACCAGGTAGCCATATGGGATGTCCTCCCTGGCAAATACCTGATACAGCTGTGAGGCATGCCAGATGTGGGAGTCGTGATAGCTTCCAGGGCTGCCAGCACATACATTCATGATAATGCCCTGGGCATTGCACACAATCTGGCAGCTGATGGAGGGGTATCCCTTGCAGTTTATGTAGTGCCTACCCTGCTCACTGGGTGGTGTTTTGATGTGTATTTGCGTGCAGTCTATTCCACCCAGTACCTCCGGGTAGTCTGCCACATGGTGGAAGAGATGCATATTGCTGGCCAACTCTCCTGCATTCGGGGAAGTATATGTGCTCATTGGCATGTGGTAACATGGCATCCAGGAACTGGTGGAATACCCTGAATGCTGATGCCTGTGAGATCCCCATGATATCCCCAGTTGGCCTTTGAAAGGTACCTGTGGCTAGTATTCTCATGCTTACACATACCTTCGTGTTCACTGGGATGGGTTCCCCTCTGTTATTTCTGGCTCTGAGGCGTGGCCGGCACAGCTCAATAAGTTGCTGTATGGTGTCCCTATCTACCCTCTAACACTCTACTATCTCCAGATCATGTAGCCCCTGGTAGGGTATCCTGGGTCTGAGCACTCTTCTCCTCCTCCAGTGCCTGAGATGGTTGTCAGCATCATCCTCCACACCACCATCAGTCTCCAACACATGCTTGTGAATCAAAGCTATGGCAGCCCCTAACATGTACATATTAAAAGTTCACTGTCTGTATACACCAATGGTACAGGGTGTCTGGGAATACACAAGTGTGTGTGTGGGGCTTTCACACCTTATACTATTGTGCAATGGATGATGCTGGTGTAATTGGGTGTGGATGTGCAATTCCAGCTGCAGGGTATCTTAACTATGGGTTTTACAGCAGGTACTGTTATTGTGGGGCCTTTGGTGTTGACATATGCTTGGCTGCTGTGATTCATCTATTGCCCTTTACTTTACTTTTCAACACAATTCCCCTCCCATTGTCAGGCATGCATCCAGCTGTCTGGTTTCTTGTTTTGTACTTTCCCAAACCAGGATTGTGTTGCAAAATGTGTTATGTAGCTTATCTACTACAAGTTTGCTTTGTTCTGCTGTGACAGTTCTCTTTTCTTTGCAGTACGGCACCTCCCCTTTCCTGTTCTGCAGGTAGCTGATAGCAGCCGTGTTAGCTGTTGTCAATGGCCCACTGTGAGTTCCTGGGTGTTAATTACTCATTTGTATTCCAATTACCATGCTATAGTATTTCCTTATTGTCTTCCCATATCCTTCCTATTTCAGCTATGGTGCGCACCACGCACAGACGTTTACCGGGTTTCGAGTGCATTTTCATCCAGGTTCACATGCACTTTTGGTTACCTTGTGTGCTCTAAGCTAAGCAAAGCTATGGCTACTTCCACACCCCTATCCTGTGGCTTTGCTTAACAACAGGCAACCCAGATTAGCAATGCTCCAATGTGCTTACAGCTACGGTGGCGCACCTCTCTCTTCATATCATGTTTACCTCCAGGCCACACCTCGGTGTTGCACCGCTACGCTGTGTGGTACATCCTTACGCCAGCAGGGATTTTGTGATTCAGTATTACTTGATTCATTTGCATGGCATTGACTACTAATTCCTAGGTACCACGCAGAACACTGTCACAGACCCTTAGCAACCCTTGCTCCATGGTTGTGGTGTAGCATGCGTGCCATTGACTATTATGGGGAATTAATGAATTGTGTTATATTGCAGTTTTATGACATCTAAATATATTTTCATTGTGATCCCCTTTGCGCAAAGATGCACTACGATTTTACTTTGTGTTAGTGTGGCCATAATGTTAAATGTTATTTTTTATGTGTTGTGCATGTTTTTTATGCCATTGGCTATATATTTAGCCATTAGCATATGTTAACATTATAATACGTAAGATTGGTCCACTTTCATGCCTCTGATTTTATGTTTAAAAAAATGTAAACCTTTTTTTGGTTTACATTTCCGCATGCTTACGCTACGCCTGCACCACTTCATGAATCGCTATACATCTTCATTTGCATACTACACTGCTGCGCATGGGGTAATTAGCATGCATGCACCGGGAGCTGCGCAGCTCTGGTGTACACTGGTAGTGCACGTGGAAACAGCTCGTACCTGAATCGCTCGGTGGCCATATTTGGCATTAGATCGCTGACGCTACTACAGCGCCTGGTGCAAGCTTCATGAATCCTAGGGATAGATATAACAATTTAGAGCAGTAATTACAATAAACACAGTAAAAACATATTATAAGTAATCCAGTATTAATAAAAACAGAAGAATAGTAAATTAGGTCTATAACAGATACAGATAAAATGTTTACTGATTTTACAGTAAAATCTTGTAATAAATTAAAACAATGAGTAAAAAGGTCACACAGGAAAACCAATTGTTAAAAAACACAAAAAGAAAAATCTAGCAAAGCCACACTTTCCACTGTGTGATACCTTAAACTTCTTGTAACAGAGACACATGGGATATATGCAAATTACCCTTGTCCACAGCTAGAGGGTTTGGCTTATTTTGCCTGAAATTGTCCATAATTAGACTTAAAAGTAAAAGGAAAAGTCATGGACATTCAGAATTTCTATTTAGCTGAAACACCTGATATCCTTAAAGGGTAATTTGCAGATATCCCATGCTGCCTCTATTACAAGAGGTTTAAGGTATCACACAGTGGAAAGTCTAGCTTTGCTAGATCTTTCTTTTTGTGTTTTTTAACATCTAGTATTAGGAAAAGACAAGCTTCACTCCTATAACAGGGTAAGTATGAGGTGCCAAAAGATAAAAATTAGTAAGAGGTTGAGTGAAGGAAATGTGAAGTAAGAATCAGGGGAGAAAGAATGTATCCAGGGATGTTACAGGAACAGAGTCAAGTATTGTTTAGGTGCTCTTTAAGAAGTTTAAAACTGGAGGTAGTGAGGGTATTAAGTATATGTTGGGGTATGCAGTTCCATATTTTTGTGATTTGATTTATGAATAAAGAGTTACCAGAAGAGTTGTTAGATTTATTGACTTTTAAGAATAATTTGTTGGATGAGTGGATGATATAAGGTTGAATTAGATTCTTTAGAGCTGTACAGGCTTCAGGTTGATATATGATGTAAGCAATTGTAAGTTGGTTAAGTGATAGTAGGTTTGGTAGCTCAAGCCAGTGTAGCTGTTTCAGGGCAGTGCAGTGATGTCTTCTATTATGAAGGCCAGTAGCAATGTGAGCTATTTTATGGCAGCATATCTCTAGCTGGGACAATTTAGATTTTCTAATATTAGTGAAGATGGGGGAGGCATACAGTAATGTGGACAGAAGATGTGTTCTTGCTATGGCCTGTCTAATAGAAGGGGTGAGGAATATTCTAGACTTATACAGACAGACAAGTTTAATATGTACCTTTTTTATGGTATAGGCTATGTGCCTGTCATATCTTAGGGAGCTGTCTGTTGTGACAACTAGTAGCTTTGTGCTGTGTACTGGTTAACTTTTAGTGTCGTTGGAGGAAAGGATGTGAAGTGGGGTTGTGGGTTCTGTGGACCTTTTATTGGAGAATACCATTAGTTTTGTCTTGTTAAGGTTTAGTATGAGTTGATTTTCTTTGAGCTACTGCTCTATGTCTGTGAAAGCTTACTGGGTTTTTCACAGGAGCTTGGGGAGGGAGGGGGCTGTGCAGATGACAGTGGAGACATCTGTATACTGCACTATAGTAGCATGTGTGGGTACAGAACTAAGTTTGTTTTAAAGTTGGAAGAGAGTAAAGGCCCAAGAATTGAGCCTTGTGGGACTCCTACAATAACAGGTAGTAGGGTAGAGAGTTAATCTTTCCACTTGACAGTTTGTTCAGTTGGACAGATAGCACTGAAACCAATGATAATGACAGATGAATGGATGACTAATCAATGAGTTTGGGCTACAACTCCCTAGAAACCATTTGTTTTGACCTTCCTTTAGAATGAATAATGCCAGAGCCCTAATAAAAAGTTTGGTCAGCATCCCTCCATTATTTACCTTATCTATTTGTTCCAGCAATGAAACACCAACTATTCTTTAATATGTATCTGTTATTTCATCACTCACTGAGGCTTTTCCTATTCTCTGCCTACAAATCACTTCAGAAATCTCGTCTATCTCTATATCTGTGGGCTTACCTACAGGCTATTGCTGGCTTTTCCAATGAGCAGCTTTAATTTGAAAATTTAGGGGTACAGCGAGCTTCACCACAATGTGTTGTATTGCTCAAGCTTGAAATGCACTTTTTTTCCCTTTTCCCCACTGTGGTGCAACCATGGAGTTGGTATATAATTAAGGTGTGTGTGTGTGTGTGTGTGTGTGTGTGTGTGTGTGTGTGTGTGTGTAAGGATCCCTCATGGGATAATATTTTTTGTCTTTTTTAGGGTACTTGGCTCACCATTTGCAAGATTTATCTTTTTGGAAAACAGCGAGCCAAAAGAATATGCTTCATAAAAATCATACAGAAGCCATACCTTCATCTAACACTGTTCATACCTCGACTTTTAGCTTACTTCCCCACTATTTTTATATGTCCTTACTCATCTGTGTAATTCCAATGTCTTCATAATTACTTGTGAATAATGCTCTAAAGAATTCCCCAAAAAAGTGTTCATTTTGCCCTCATCTTCAATGATTAAACTTCTTATTGTTCTCTAATGTATTTGTAATTATTTATTCTGAACTTTTGTTCTTAACCTTTTGTACTAACCACATTGCAAACTTTTCACCCATTCACTAGAAAAAAACATAAATCACCAGAAGTTCTGCCTGTTTATATATCCCTCCTCTACTTTCCCAATTTCATCCTCTAAAATATGTGACATAATCCTCTATATTATTATTATTTATTTCTTCTTCTGAATAGTAATCAGGATGTCCTCATCCTCTTCCTTTTATAGTTGCCTCAGATAAGCCATCCTTTCTCATGCTTTCTAATGAGTCTCTCTTACCCAGTGCCCTCCTAAGCTCATCAAATACCCCTTTACAGCACACTTTATATTATCCTACCACTTCCTTGTCTCCTGAATATTCTCCCCACTTTCCCCATTACATCTCAAAACCATATTCATTCTCTTTTTTCCTTCTAGGCAATCCTGGGGCATATTTAAATGGCAAGGCCTCCAACCCCACCTATTTCCTTTATCTGTCTGACATGGGAGAGATGTTGTTAAGATTACACTGACAAGATCTGAGAGACATATGTCTCCAAGCTGCATCTATTTTAATAGCCAAATTCTTTCTTCTCTCTCCAAAATTCTGCCCAGCTGTCTAGCCTGTACCCCCTACCTATCTACAGAAGGTATATTTCCTACCTTGCAGATTCTTCCTTCTTTAAAAATTCACCCAACCCTCTACCATTTCTAACTTTGTGATTAACTAACTCCGTTGCCTTCACTTTTTTCCTCTGTCTAAATGTTGCCAAACTTTTTAGCAATACTCTTGCTACAGGCTAAAATACCCCCCCCCATGCTCATTAAGTCCAAACTCATATTATGGCAAAACTTCTTGTGACATATAATAAAACATGTTTAAAAATTTAGAAATCAGTATCCTCTAAACTCTCATAATTTACTTTAGCCATTTTTTCAGCAATCTTTTTCACAAGTCTGTTCATGCCCTTGTACTCATAGCATATATTGTTAATATTATGAAGATCCACAAATGTAATATGCTACATTATTTTCTCTTTAAATCTTGAGGAAAAATATAATGCAAAACTATATATAGAGTTCTATTACCATTTCTCCAATTAAAAGGACACAGGAAATACCTGTAAACAGTACAAAACTTAATTCCAATCAAATTGTTAAGTCGCCCCACATAGACACAAGGATTTTAATACTGTTTGGTGTAGTGTGGTGTCTTAGTTCATCTGATCTTCCTGCTGCTGGCCCTTGCTGTTTTTTCATCTACCTCTCCATTCCCCTTCATGATAAACCTTCTTCTATTCAGTTCAAGTTCAATGCCCCCACTCAGCTCATTGAAGTATGCTGTTCCAAGCTTCTGTGGCACTGTTGATACAGCTCACAATAATATCAGGCAATTCTTTTCTCTTTGGTTGAGGATGGTCACTTAAGGTTTGACCTTGCAGGATATGCTTGTCTGAGGGTGCTGCAACTACAACATCAGGGTTATTTTGATGTGGGGACTTCCAGAAAGGCTACTTCCTTTAAATCTCCTTTCTGTACCTCATAGACAAGATGTCCACTTGGTCTGCCTCTTCTTAAGTGTCCATCCCTCTCCGTCTATCAGTTCAGCTGGTACCTTCACAACAGTAAAAGTTACTTCCACAGCTGCCCTCTAAATCCTCACTGTGAGGCAGAATCTCATTGAGATGTTTTAGCTTACAATTGCCGGCTAATTTGCTGTGTTACTTCAGAAGTTGAAAATCTCCTGCTGTGGTTCCCCAGCACTATTGCAAGCATGGCTGGGTAGGCAGTCCATGAGATATAGGCTAGACACTTCACCCCTCATTACCCTTTATTATAGGCTATTCAACAAAGGTAAATTGCCCAAGAATAGTTCTGCAAAACTTTAATAATGTAACTGTCCACAAAGACACCATGCAAAAGGTAAACATTACTGAAAAGCAAGCTATCCACGCAACTCTAACTCACAAGATCTCTACATCCCCAAATGCAAAAAAACACTTTAAACAAAAACCAAAAATACTAGTTGCGTCGCGTCAAGAAACACACGGACAAAAAATTTGCATAACTAAAAAACTTTAACATCAACAGAATTCAGCAAACGTTGCCATCTATAAAACATCAATAAGACTAATCACAACATCAAACACTAAACGTGCAATTCTGTGTCAAATTAATTGATTATACAACATTCAGTTACATCAAAATACCTCAGAAACAACATATGGTTAAAAACATAATGTGCCCCACATAAATTGACAGTCTCCCCATGGAAAACAACATCAAGACTCAACAAACAACAACTGACATAAACACGGTCCATTAATCCCAGCAATTCAATCGCATAACTAAAACTACTTTATGAGTAATAAAAAACTTAAACTAGAAATCAAATATCTTTAAAATCATTATTCATACTCAAACTATAGTTATCAATCATAATAACAATCATAAAAAAAATCAAAAATTATACGCAATCGCATAACTCAAACCACAACACAACATCAAAAACCAGTTACTGCTCTTCATGTCTTATGATTAAAATACGCCAAAATAATTGAGATGATATATATTGATTATATAATATATTGTCATGACATGTCATAGTCAATACATTCTGTTTATTTTGATGACGATGACTGTAGTTGTAGTTGAATATGAGTTGGTTTAACAGAACGTGATTAGCGACCTTGCCCTAAGAGGTTTAAGTAATAAAAAAAGTTTTTTTTATTTCAACCATTATGCATTTTATGATTGAATCAGAAATAATGTGATAAACTCAGGAACATTTAGTGATCTGTGTTTGATTTTTATAGAGATGTTTTTTCTAGTATATGTTTTTTATGCTCTGAATATATTTATAGCCATTTTTTTTTATTAATGTTGTTTTGATGTCAATGGGGGTTTATAATGTATAATGTATGTATTATTATTACATTTTTATGTATCAGGGATGTGTTCATGTTTTTGTTTGTGTTGTTGTATTTCTGTTATTTTTTTGTTTTGAATTGAGTGATTATTCAATTAATTTATTCAATTAATTAGCACATTTTCCTATTTGTTTGTATTTAAAATTAGGATAGTTTTTTAGAGTGTTTTGTGGTAGGTGAAGAAATGAACCTACGCGAAAGCGCTCCTATGTTTTTTAATGGATTAAGTGTTTTTTTTGTATATCTTGTGTACATTTTTTTTTTTCTTCAATTCGATTTCTGGCATATTGGAATTGAAAACATTAGATGCTGCAGGTGTGTTATTTGATTTATCTTTGACTTGTTACACAACAATGTGGTTAGACGTATTTATTTTCCCTACATATTACTGAAAAGTTGTTTTAGCTGCATAACAGTTTAATTTTACAATAACTTGTTTATGCTAGTACCTTTTTTGTTTAGGCTACCTTCTTTCTTCAGGCTGTTTAGTACCTTCTTTCTTCTACCACACCTTAGGTATTCTGTTCACATCCCAGTCGATATCAGTGAAAACATTTAAAGCTGATAAAACTTAATGTGAAATAACATTAACAGTTTCATTTCAACTAAAGTATATGAAGTGCCATAACATCGGAATTGAAAATATCGAACTGTGCAAGTGAGTGATTATGCAAGATTGCGGTATAGCTGGGTTTGTGGTTTTGCCCATTCCCATCTAGAGTGCGATTTCACAGGTACATATAAGTAGCAGGGGATGTGGAGGCACAGCAAAAGCTTTTTAGTTGATGTTTTCAGTTTCGGTGTTGTGGGACTTGGATGCTTTACCTTTTCAATCTGCTGTGTTTGCAGTCATGAACATCCATATTATAAACACTCAACATTCTAACAGGGACCCATATATATCTATGTCTATATCTATATATCTGTATCTATATCTATATCTATCTATATCAAGCTATCTACATATCTATAAATCTATGTATATATAAACAGCTTTGCAACCAAACAAAAAAAGCAGATCCTACAAGACAAAATAAGTTTCTATCAAAAAACTATGGGCAACCACATTCCAACTCGAAGAAATTTTGGCACTCAATAAAAAAATTACGATCTCCAGGGACCCCCTCTTCACCAAATCCCTTCTCTAACAAACTTTCTACTGTAACTGCATCTCTACTTAACAACATTTTCATTGAAACAATAGAAAAACTTACCAAACCAGACACTCTTGATATTGCCTCCACCTCCCACCTCATCTATTCCCTCATTCTCCTTAACACCTGTAGCAACTTCCTACATCACATCACTTCTTAACAAACTCAAATTCTGTTCCCCCTCAGCCGACAAACTCCCTCCATTTTTTCTAAAAAATGCAACCAGATCTGTAGCATACCCTGTATCTATATTTATCAATAGATCCATCCAAGAAAATACAGTACCAGATATCTGGAAAAAATTCTTTATAATACCCCTCCACAAGGGAGGAAATTCTACAGCACCCTGAAATTTCAGGCCTATGGCCTTATTATACCCCTTATCCAAGATACTGGAAACATTTATACACAGACAAATACTAAATCACATCTTACAGGCAAACCTAATTACATGCACACAGTATGGTTTCCAACCCTCACACAGTACTACCACTGCCCTCCTATCTTTCACACACAGCATTTTCCAAGCCAGAGATAATAATAAACTCGTATCAGCTCTATTCCTCAACCTATCCAAAGCATTTGATACTGCTTCCCATCCCATCCTCTTAAGTAAATTTTCCAACCCACAGCTCTGTACTTCCACTACCTCCTGCTTTAATAGCTACCTCTCAAAAAGATATCATTCCATAAGATGGCAAACATCCTTCTTCCCTTTCTGTCTTATTAAGACTGGAGTTCCCCAAGGCTCTATCCAGGGCCCCCTACTTTTTAATAATTTTACAAATAATCTCCATGTCTCCTGCCCCGACTCTACCTTAATACATTACATAGACAATTCCACAATTATTAACACCTCCAACAGGATACAAATCTCCACACTGTCACTCAACAATCTCTGCACCTAGTAGATCAATGGGTAACTGAAAATAACCTGCTTCTCAACCCCAAAAAGTCCAAGCTTCTCCTTTTCCTTCCAGTAATCCTCAATCCAGCTAATGAAAACTTCACCATCTCATCCTTACATAATGTAATTATCACCACCGGCTCAAACTCCAAATTGCTTTGTGCTACTGTAGACGACCAATTAAAATTTGACCTGCATATCCTACACTGTATCAAGGAGTCCAGTCAAAAACTAGGTCTTTGGGGGGGGTGTGGACAAGATGCCAAGGTGATAGCAGCACTTTTCTGATGCTCTGCCTATAAAGATTGTTTCTGACAGGATTTTTGTGTTTTAACTTAAAAAACTTTGAAGATTTTTCTCACAAGTTATATTTATTGATATTGTGGATTATCTACTAAGAAGAAACTCAAGTTTTCAGAGAAGTTTATCAAGAAATTTCCTGTCAGAAGTTCTATAGCTTAGTACAACTGGATATAGCCATAAGTCACACAAGATCCTCTCCTCAGGACAGTTCCATGAAAAAAGAACTTCACGCAATAATTTCCAGTATACAGGACCTCTCTCTGAAAATGGATAACCCAGAAGAAATTATGGAGAGCATGAAAAAGGAAAGTAAGAATCAAATAGAAGAACTAAAAGAAATAATTGCTAAACACTCTGATCAACTAGCAGCCATAGAAGAATCTGTAAATGAAATTGATGGGAGGCAGATGGAAAATGACATGCAGATAGAGTTCCTTCTAAAACAAAACAACCAACTATTAGAGAAAGTAGAAGACCTGGATTCCTGATCAAGGAGGAACAATATTAGAATATATGGAGTTTCAGAAAAGATGGGAGGAAGTAACATGATCCTGTTCTTAAATGAATGGCTACCTAGAATACTGAATCTTCCTGAATCCTTCTCATTTGGGAATGAGAGGGCTCATATGTCTTTTTCCAATTCATCTCTCTCCAATAATCCAGCTACAGTGAGATCTATTAAAGTTTTTATCAGCACAGGAGGAAGACTTAGTACTGAGAACAGCTTGGTCGGGAAATCCAATACAAGTCAATGGAAAAATATAAGATTTGAGAATGACAACACTTCCACTATAATAACAAAAAGAAAAGAATGTGTTCTTTTTATCAAAAACTTGAAAAAAGCAGATATAAAAGCTCAGCTCGTATTCCCAGCAAGAATCAAAATTACCCTCTCTGATGATCAAAAAATATTTAATAACCTTGAAGAAGCAGCAGACTTTGTGAAGAAAAACAAACTGTTGGATAAAATAGAAGACATGCCCCCAGATTTACGAAGCCCTTTATAGCATGCAGGATAAATCTAAGAGCTATTTTCGGCAATATGGCCACCGTGCAATGCAGGAACGAGCTCACGGTAAGTGCACATGAGCTCTTAGGCTAATCCTGCACGGACTGAGCTCCTGTATGCAAATTGCCCTCATTTGCAGGAGAAAACCATGCAGATGATGGTAATTTGTGATCCAGGAAGCTGGCAGAAGGCAGTTCAGGATGAGTGCAGTCTGCAGAAATGTACTCGGTTAGTAACTGAGTACATTTCTGCAAACTACAAAACAGAGCTATGACAGCTCAAAATAAAGGCTGCATATCATTGAGGAAGCATGCCAATGGCCAAGTAGAAGGCCATTGGAATTGCAAACTGTTTAAAAAATAAAATAAACAACTTTTACTTTTTTTTCGCCAATCTCGCCTGTTTAAGCATAGGGCAATGGCGTGCATACGGGATCATAAAATAAACTTAAAATAAGCATTCTAACTAAAATCAGCATTCTGCCATGCAAGTCAATGGCAGGCAGAAGACAACCTGGCCAGTGAGTAATGGTTGCTAAGAGAGGAGGCTCAGTGTGGGACATGTAACTATGCATTAGCAGGCAATCCTATACAAATGAGGGAAAGGTTAGTGGATCCCATATAATCCCAGGGTGTGAGGCAGGTCCCAAGAGTGTAAGAGTATAAATAGCTGGGTGCAAGACTAGGATATAGATGACATCATGGGGGGGGGGGTATCAGGCATACTGTAAGTGGATTGGAGACTTGTGGCTCGGGATTGATTCTAGCTTAGCACAGCTAAACTAGGGGTGTGTCTAAACCTGCCTAGCACTCTTTACAAAGTGTAAGTGGATGTGCGTGCCGCACACCGGGTTTTACAGGAAGAAAAAGGAAGTCAAACCAGGAAAAAGCAGCTCTGTGCACATTTGATCACTCCGTTTGCGCGGCACACACACTGGCTTAAACAGAGAGGCAATGGGAAGGGAAAACAGAAGTAGGAAGGTAATCAAGGAGAACTACCTTAGCTGACAGGTGAAATGTATCAGAATCAGCCAATTACACAGGGAGCAGACCAGCCCAGCCCAGCACACTACTATAAACTATGCAAACACTCCACCCCCCCCCCCCCCGTTTTTACCAAAAACTCTGCACCACCGATGTATACAGACTGGGAAATTTTACAAAATGAAAGCAAGAGAAAAATGTTAGGGGCTGCTTTTGCTATCATAAACCAGCATGTGCAAGAGGCTGAGGGTGGTGAGGATGTGAATGCTGCTGAACAACACACAGTGAGGAGACAGAGAACAGTGTACAGACCAAGGGTAACCTACCAAGGGCTACATGAGCTGGAGATAGTGGAGTGCTATAGGGTGGACAGGAACCTCCTACAGCAAATTGTTGAGCTGTGCCAGCCATGACTGACACACAGAACTAACAGAGAGGAAACCATCGGAGTGGATACCAAGGTATATGTAGGTCTAAGAATACTAGCCCCAGGTACCTTCCAAAGGTCAACTGGGGATATGATGGGGATTTCACAGGCATCAGCATCCAGGATACTCCACCAGTTACTGGATGTCATGTCAGCACATGTCGGTGACCACGTATATTTCCCCATCACCCATGACACATTGGCCAGCAATATGCATCTCTTACACCAAATAGCAGAATACCCTGAGGTAGTGGGTGCAATAGACTGCATGCACATACGCCTGAAAGCACCACCAGGTGAGCGGGGTAGGGTCTACTTCAACAGCAAGGGCTTTCCTTCCATCAACTGCCAAGTCATGTGCAATGCCCAGGGCATAATAATGAATGTGTGTGCTGGCTGCCCTGGAAGCTACCACGATTCACACATCTGGCATCTGATGCAGCTGTACCAGACATTTGCCAATGGCGACATCCCACACGGTCACCTAGTAGGGGATGCTGGATACGCACTGGAGCCCCATCAGAAATGCACACACACCTGAACAAGAACTCCATAATGAGGGACAAGCACAAGCATGAATCATAATAGAGCATGTATTTGGAATGTTCAAGTCACGGTTCCAGTGCCTGGACACATCTGATGGAGCCTTGCAGTACTCACCAGCTACTTGTACTCAAATTGTCCTTGTATGTGCCATGCTAGACAATATGATCCTGCGGAAACAGCTGCAGCAGGAACAGCATGGGGGAGGGCCACACAGCCCCCCACCAGTACCAAGGCCTGCACAGGTGCAGAGTGACTCAGAAGAGGAACAACCTGAGCCTGCCCCAGTAGGGAGAAGGAGGCGTGCCCATTATTCCCTGGCCTTGGCAAAGAGGCAACACATAGCACATGCACTGACACAGTAGAGACCCAGGGAATGACACCTCTCTCAGACTCGCACATACAGTATAAGGGATGCCAAACATGACACTACCTGTGCTCAACCATGTATAGGGAGTGTACTATGTGCACCTGACATACGCAGCCCTGCAGCACCACCCTCAATACTGGGACACTCACAAGGTAAGTGACTCACACATGCCAGTTGGGGGGCACATACTCAGCAACAGTTACAGCCAGCAGGATAAGTGTAGAAAAACACAAACAAATGCTGTACTATGGCCTCTGAATGAGCCCTATGGGTAACCCCTCCCCTAGGCCTACACAGACAGACTACAGCAGGCCGGCTAATTGGATGTAAGTTGTAAAGGCTAGGAAGTCAGAAACTAATATGTAGGTAGTTAAAGCTAAGATCTGTAGTACACTGCTATGCCTCTAGCCAGCACGATAGTTAAGAGTACAGACTGAAATAGTATACCCGACATACCAGTACAGTCCTAGCAAATGTGTAAAAGTGTAAGGTGTGCCCCATCATCCTACGCACACTTACAGTAACAGTCAGGTGTGCCCCCCACCCCTGTGTAGAAATGTAGAAACATTTGTACATTTGTAGCAACAGTCAATGCCAAATGACCGATGTATACCCTGCAGACACAGCATGCTACCTGTCGGTGTACAACACAAAGGTCAGCACCACAGTACAAACTACCTGGACTTGATCCACACATGCAATATAAATGGCCATACTGGACATGCTCACACACTTAAACACATGAAGGTCATGTTAGCAAACACCACTGAACCAGAAATATCTGGCAGTTGCAGTTCTTAGTGCAGACACATGTCAGTATGCAGCACTCCTGCCTTGCACACACACAATGGATAGGAATACAGACATATATGTAAGGACAACACACTATAATACGCTAAAGGTAGACAGATGGAAGAGGGTGACTGTGAGAAGGAGTCATCTGGGCCTGTCCCACCCAGCACACAGCCAAAGGGCCCCAAACACATCAGGTGCAGGCGTCACTCACTGCAGATACTAGCCACCAGTAATTGTCAGCATGACAGCATGTTGCACGTGCCAGCTGTGCAACATGACTGTACAAGGAAGTAGTCACTTAGTAGCTGTATACACGTACCTGTGGCATATGACCCCATGTGTGCCTGCATGTGGCATGTCAACCCCTACATGAATGGGTAATGGCCCATGCACACCCCCCCCATAGCAGTATCATGACAAGCCTGCTGAGGTCATCCAATGTGAAATACACCTTTGGGAGAGCTGTAGCTCAGTAATCCCCATGGGGCATCCCATAACTGAGTACTGCTGTAGTGATAAACTAGTTAGGTAGTAGTCCTAACCCCAGATTTGGCAACTGTGTGAGTGTGTATTTGTGTGCGTGTCTCTCTGTCTGTGACTGTGTAGAGAGAAATGCTTTTTATGCTACTCACACTCCGTACAGTTCATATACACAACTTTGGCAAAGCTGCTGATCTCACTCACCTAGAAATACACCTCTGGGGGAATCATAGCCCACTAATCTCTGTAGCGCGACCTGTAACTGTGTACTGCTATAGTGTGATAAAGTAGTTAGTTAGATGTTCTAACCCCAAACCTGGCAACTGAGTGCTGGTATGTGTCTGACTGAGTTGAGAGCAGGCCACTCACACCCTGTACAACACATATACTCAACTTTGGCAAGGCTGCTGATGCCACTCACCTAGAAATACACCTCTGGGGTAATCATCGCCCAGTAATTTCTGTAGCACATCCTGTAACTGCAGTAGTGTGAGGAAAGTAGTTAGGTAGATGTTCTAACCCAAGACCTGGCAACTGTGTGTGTGCCTGACTGAGTAGAGAGCAATGCTTTTTAGGCCACTCACACCCCATACAATACATATACTCAACTTTGGCGAGGCTGCTGATGTCACTCACCTAGAAATACACCTCTGGGGAAATCATAGCCCAGTTATCAATGTAGCACGTCCTGTAACTGTGTACTGCTGTAGTGTGATTTAGAATTGTGGTAAGGTTCCATGGCCATTCTGGATGTTTTGCAAGTGTTTAATGTCTGTGTATGGAGCAGTGCATCATAGGCTACTCACTTGTAATACATTTCAAATGGTCTACTTTGCCAATCCTGCTGATGTCATTCATTGTGCAATACATCTTTGGGGAGAAAGTTCCCTGTAATCCCTCTATTGCAACTTATAACTGCTCCATGCTGTAGTGTGATATAGGCCTTGGTCAGGGGTTCTATACCCACACATGACAGTTATGGATATTATGTGCATGTTTCACTGTCTGTGTAGGGAGCAATGCATTTTAAGCTAGTCACTCACAGTACAGGTGAAATGTCCTACTCTGGTACTCCTGCTGATGCCAGTTACTGTGAAATGCACCTTTGGGGATGAAGTACTCCAGTAATGTCCGTGGTGTGTACTATAACTGCATAGTGCTGTAGTGTAATAAACTAGATAGGTAGGGATTCAGTTCCCAGACATGACAGGTGTGTGTGTGTCACCTGTGGAGGGGGTTTTGCTGATTACTTTTCTGGTGGCTCTACTATATCACAATGTCAACCATACAGGGATAATAGATGTAAATGAGCTGGGAGGCTGGGGTGCAACACCATACCCATACATGTGACTTCAAGGCCAGCCAATCAACATTAGCAACTCCACTATTACCCAGAGCACATGCTCATCCCTTGTGTCATATGCACACACATGCCTATGCAACAGCAAGTATGTGGTTAGTACACTGCATATTGGCCACTGATAGTAACCATGCACTCATAGCAGTGGGCTACAGAGGGCATGTTACCCTGCCCATCTGTCCAATATGCACGTACATGCAGAAAGTGCACATCCACCATGTTCCCCAATGGACACCTGTACCACCTGTGGTGCCTTCACATGTGACTCACAGCGGACATACCATGCCTGACAACATGTCCTGTATAGACAGATGACACTGACATCAGGGAATGCTGTTGGCATGCTATCAATGTAGGTGAAGGGTAAACCTGCTGCCCATTACCAGTTCCTGCCACAGGTGGGCAAGACTGGCACATCTGATGATAATGTGTGTTCACAACATGGGCCAAATACCCCAGGTACAGTTCCACATGTTACTGTACATGCATGTGGGAGGTGTGCACATCCCAGACACCATCCATGTCATGCACTAAGGAACACATACATGTCATGTGGTGTACAGCATTGATCACACACAATAGTCACCCAGCTGACTGGATGGGGGATGCAATCCCCACCTGTGTGGGCAGATGCAGTAACTACAGGCCTAAGCCACAATACAGACCATTGACATGTGGCCTGATGCCAAGGTATACCCATTGCCTACCCCTATACAGCCTGCTGGCACAGTTGACCACCACACACCCATGTAGACATGCACCCATGTATGTCAGAACTGGCACATTGTGTGTTTGTGTGTGTGTGTGTTGTATGTTGCGTATGTCCACATCCACACTCAGTACAAACCCCAAGGCATACCGAAGCATGCTGTCCTTTGTCTGACATCTCCTCATACTCCTTGCCCATACGGCCTCCATATGACCCATGTGGTGCATGTGATACCTGCACATTGATGTGTTGTGGCAATCCTACTAGTCTTGAGTTGCACTCCTGGCCCTGCCAAGTGTGTCAATGTGTGTGCATCATTGTGTGAGTGTGCCTGTGTTGACGCTGGCACTTGTTCATGCAGACAGGCACATGTACAACACCTACTGTATATCTACTGTCTCCCTGTTGCAGATGTCAATCACCCTCACATATGTGTTCTGAGTGCTCCACATCAGGTAACCCATGTGGTGCATCCAATAACTGCATCAAACTGTGATAGCACTACATAGTTGTCGGGGTTTGATACCCTGTGCTGGTAGGTGTGTGACACAAACATGATTCGGTTTTACTCTCCCACCCCTCCCTGACATGTATCTGCCTCTGTCTGCCTCCCCCACTCCATCTCTGGTGGATGTGGAGACCCACACCTGCCTTGCTTAGGCAGCAGCATGTGTATTTTACGTGATGCTCATGATCAGCTGATGGCCTCTGCATGAATTGCAGCCCTCCCCTAGCTGATTACATGTGGAGCATCTGTAGTAACAATCCCATAGCCAATTTCATGGAAACACACTCTAATACCTAGGAACATAATGGTGGTGTTGGGCCTTTGCAGTCACTGTGAGCAGTAGCTGGATTTGATATTTGGCAAACAGCATCCCAGATGGATTGAGGATTTACCTCTAACAACATACACTGTGGAAAGAGGGCAACAAACAGGAGGGGGATGCGCCTGACCTGACTACATACTGTAAATGCTGCTATACTGCATTAGGAGTAATGTTAGTTTAACAGTGTTTGTCTGGATATGCCTGTCATACATATCGCAATACCTCCCATGTCAGTTCCGTGTATATGAAGAATCCCCATTTGCAGGGTCATCTGCAGACTGAGTAGTGTTGTGCCTATGGTTTCATGTGTTAGCCACAGTGCATCAATCTGTGGAATGCAGAAGGTAGTGTGAGGATTGCAGTCAGTAGATGGTGAAGGCCATGACAGTTACTGACTTCATATCCCTCATAGGACATATGTTGCAACAAACCCCATTACAATGGAAAATATATGAGGTTATCACAGCAACATATCCATACTGGCACTGTGTATGTGCTGTCAGCCACACCTCTGTCAACCTTTGTACATATGGCATGCATGAAGTGGTGCATATGTGCTGTACACCATAAATACTGTCATCATATCTGATAACATGACAGTGATATATCAGATTGCTGCACATGTCATGTACAGTAGTGGTTATATTTCATGACATAAGCTGGACATTCTCTGGATGTTTGTACAGTACTGAGGTCTGTGTAGTGATGGTGAATGTCGGCCATGTGTGTATCGTTAATATGTACTTCAGCCTGTGTACAGACTGTGGTAGATGTCATTGCTCTAGCTCCCCTTCTATCAGATGTTACATGCTGCACCTTTGTATGGTACTGTTTTGCCGTACATGTTTGTAGGGCCATACACACACATGTCCCATACCACAGACAAGCCATCATACTAAACTGTGTAGCAGCCCAGTATATGTAGGGTCATTCTGTGAGTGGCACATATGAGAATGGTGTAGAACAGATAGTCCATATACTGTAATATTATGCTAGCTTACCATATGTGGCTGTGGCTTTGTTCAAAATGGTTGTGGTCATGCACTGTCACATAGGTGTATCTTACCCTGTGCTGTGACTTTGATGTCGAGCCTGCTATATATGCAGGTACATGTGCATTCCCCCATATGAGATGTAGGCCAGTGTTGAACCAGTCTGCCTGTAGCCTGCACAGTGCATTGTTACATGCCTAGCAGCTTAGTGTACTTAACCAGTGGGATGCTATGTGCAGATACTTGCCAGATGTACTGCTGCTGGGCCTCCCTTAAACGGCATGTATGTCAGACAGAGCAGTGGGGTGCTGTACAGATGTATGTAAATATCAAGTGGGTGGTATTGCCCATGACACCCCTGTACCAGCAGTCATTATGTGTCAGGCCAGACAGGAGTGTGTGAATCCAACACCTATGGTGTCAAATGTATACCAGTTTAAACTGTTATACTCATCTACATGGATGTCTACATCCATATTGTCAGGCCTGATACACATGTGGTGCACTAAGGGATTATGTGTATACCTCTGGACTGTACAGGGTGTGTCTGTAGTTCCACATATAGTGGCCAAAACTCTGCTGCACTACCCAGGGCCATTACATGCTAGCAGCGGTACCTTCCAATGATTTCTTTAGGATGTCTGTCAGTAGCCAATGACACACATGTTACAAACAGATGTCAGCGTCCACACACACCATGTCTATGAAGACAATCCCAATGACAGTAGCAACAGTCTAGTAATATACCTGCTATACATACCCGTCATCCCCTTGCACTACATCTTTGGGACTGTAAGGGCTGGTGTATGGCTACACTCATGTCCAGGGCATATGGTGGAAATATATGTGCATATACTTATCCAGATAGCTCTATATATATATATATATATATATATATATATATATATATATATATATATAATTATACATGTGCACTACATTGAATTACCACTGTCATTACAACCACCCGCTATAAATCCCTACAGCATATGGGCGTGGTCCCTTTACATTCCCTGTGTGATGGGCATCCTTCCTGTGTGTGGGCATCAGTGATGCAGACAGCAGGTAGCAGTACCTCTTACAGGAGAACCTGCACACTCAGAGCAGCCACATATATGTAGGAGGATCTGGAACTACAGACAGACTGTGGGTAAAGTTGTGTAATGCTTTGCATAGTACTGGTATCAGAGCAGAAAGAGCAAATAAATGCTTAGAATTAATCTCAGTTAAATCTAAAGGAGATATATGTGCAGGAGACTTTAACTGCATTTTTCCCAAGAATGACACTACTAAAACGGTAATTTTAGAATGTCTGACCTAGCCAAAAAGCTAAACAATTTTATTAGCATTTCAAATATGACAGACATTTATGATATGAGAGTCAGAATCCCTCAAAAATATGTATTATTCTTATAGGTTTGGTACGCAAACAACTATTAAGATATTTGTTACCAATAATTCACTATCCAAAATACAAGAAGTTTTTATTAGATCATGTCCACAAGGCTATTTTCTTTAAAGTGAACGTAACACCAAGAGACCTGATTTTTTTGGCAGAGACTACCTGCATATATTACTAAACTAAAGGACTTTAGAGAATGGCTGTTAAAAGAAATAAAATTATTTATCGATGTTAATGATAATATTGAGACTTCTAGAATTATTCTTTGAGATACATTAAAATCGTGTTTATATGGTAAAATTAAAAGTTGGTATTTAAACAAAAGGAAGGAATGGGACAAGGAGTTAATAAAAATACAATCAAAAATTGATATACTGAAAAAGAACTTAGACACCCCACACTAAAGACATAACTAAAATTTCAGAACTAAACCAACTAAATCTAATATTCACACAAATTTTAAATCACAAAGTAGCAATAAACCTAGAGAGAATAAAGTTATAAACTTATTCAACTAACTCTAAAACATGCACAGATTAGCAGTTAAATCCAAAAGCTTAACAAACACTAATCATATTAAAGAAATTATAGATAATTCCAAGAATAAACCTAAACATATAACAGATTTAAAAGAAATACTAGAAGCTTTTAGAACATACCATGAAACAGCAAATTTCACCAATCTAAATAATATCGATAATACCCTGAAGGACAAGTTCTTGAAAGGCAACATACATAAAAAATTAACAAAGGGACACAATACTAGATTATTTAAATCAATATCACTAAAGGAACTTAAGGAAAGAATACAAAACATTAAAAACAATAAGACTCCAGGTCTTGATGGATTAATAGGAGAAATATACAAGATACTTCCAGATGAAACTCTTATGATTTTAGTTGAAGCTTTTGAAGAATTCAGAAAGAATGACAATTTTTTTCCTTCATGGAAATATGCCATGATATCAACTATCCTAAAGCATGACAAAGACCCTAAACTAGTGATTTCTTATTGCCCTATCTCTTTTCTGAATGTGGACTTAAAAATATCCACATCGATTTTAGCAAACAGATTAAACCACTTCATGTTAAAATTAATAGCAGATGATCAAATAGAGTTAATTTTACACAAAGTCCAAGATAATGTCATTAGACTTTTAACCTTAATAGACTATGCAAATAAAAAAAGGAATTATCCATTATCAGCTTAACTCTAGATAAAGATTCTGATTTTATAAATTGGTCATATTTATTTAAAATATTAGAAATGTATAATTTTCCCTTGATTTTATAAAGCTGTTAAACAAATTATATACTACTTCCATATCATATATCAAAATTGGAGCTTTTTTATCAGGACCACTTAAAATACTGAAAGGCACCAACCAAGGCTGTTCATTGTCACCTTTATTATTTGCCTTATCAGTGGAACCATTAGCTAATTATATAAGAACTAATGACAATATAAGTAGCTTTTCAATTAACCCAAACTATGGTTCCAAAATACAGCTTTTTGCTGATGCTATCTTAATAACAATTGGAAATATAGATTCTTCAATAAAAGACATTATAAAATCACTGCATAAGTTTGAAAAGATTTCAGGCTTAAATTGTAATCATAACAAAACTGAAACTATTTTGCTGAACAAAAAAATAAACTCCATCCTGGAAAAATATGAAAACTTTAGTTGAAGAAGAAAGGGTAGTCTTAGTTAAAATTATTATATTACTTCAAATCCTGTACATTTTTAAAACTATAATAGCATCTCCTTCCAAAACATTAATGAGCAAATCAACTCCTTATTAGTTACATTTCTATGGTTTCCACAAAAGCCAAGAGTTAGTCACACATGGCATTACAGAAATTGGGAAGAGAGCAGAATAGCTTTTCCATACTTAGAACTATATGCATAATCAACCATCCTCAATGTCATAAGTCAATGGCTAAATCATAAGTACATATCTAATTGAAAAAAAGCTTACATAAAACAATTTTAGTATCTAATAGTGGGTTAACAATAAACAATGACATATTTACAGAAGCAGAAAAAAATTATAGAGTCATAAAAAACTTATTATAATACAAATAAAAAAGAAAATTTCTCTCCCTTTGTTAACTACATAGCAAATAATTTTAAGCCAATAATGAACAGAGATTATAAGATGAGAAACTTTATATTTTTAATTTTTCCTATAGCATTTACAAACAAATGTTTGGACTCTTAACATGAAAAAAATAAAAGAAATGAAAGGAAATGGGTTTGTATTTTGGCATCAATTCCTTGATACCAATTATATGTATGAGGCCACTTCCCTTATAGCAAGATATAACATAAACCAAACAATTGGCTAAACATACAAATATTTAGAGAGTATATAGTAAATTAATCCAAGGTATGTCAAATAGGGAAATCCATGGGTCTATATCAGTTCAGCAAAATGGCAGAAGTTCGAACACCATATGTTCGAACTTCTATCCACAAAGTACAAAAACATCAAAGTCTTAGAACAGCAATTTTTAAAATCTCTGTTCCAAGAAACATGCACACAACACAAGCACACCAAAAAACAGCAATCCACAGACAAACACTTAAAATCCTACATCTAACCCTACACTAAACTGTACATACACTACTATCTATTCACTTACCTTAACCCAAACCCTAACCCTAAGGTCTATCACTATCGCACACTCACCTTACCCGTGCTCTAACCCTAACTCACCTATCCCACCCTAACCCTAAAGTCTGTCAATATCGCACACCCACCTACCCCGCGCCTTAACCCTAACTCATCTAACCCGTGCTCTAACCCTAACACCCACACAATCTCACACTTACCTGAACCTGACCCGTAACTTCCCACCACAGTCCTGATAATCACGAAGCCACAGAAATGGCCCACCGAATTCTTTCCCTGGGAAAAAATTCGGTGTTCGCAGCTTCACGATAATCAGTGTTTGAACTTCACAGTTCGAACATCTGGTGTTTGATCGTCAGCCATTTCAATGGACTGATATAGACCCGAAATCCACACCTAGACCTAAAATTTTACCTTTTTTATGCAAAATTAATATATTATGTAATAATGATGGGCTTTTGTTGTCAAGAGTATACAGCACACTATGAGCTGACTTACAAATTCCAGATAAATCCCTATGGAATTATGCAGAAAAGGTTAATAAATTCAGATTTTCAGAAAATGAGAAAACAATAATACTTAAGTCATTTAGTAACACTATATCATCTTCCTTTTGGAAACTCTACACATGGAAGTTCATTCACAGAAGCTTCTTTGCTCCTCATAAAATAGCATTGATATTGGGAAATGAAATATCTGAATGTTGGAAATGTGAAGAAACAGTATGTGCAGTTTGGGCACATATGTTTTGTACAGTGTAAAACTGTAATTCCATTTTGGTTGGAATTTAAATATTTTATAAAAGCATTGTGGTTAGATAAATACGAAGTGTCTGGCTCACTGATATTATTTAATGTACAGATACCAGCATATATTCCAGGAACACAAGTTCACCTTCTTTGGTCCCTCCTTGCTATAGCAAGAAAAGTCATTACCTCAAACTGGAAAAGTAAAAAAACTCTATCATTTGTGGAATTTATCTCATTGGCCTAAACTCTATGTAATAGAGAATTGTTAACTATAACCTTAAGAACCTCAAGAGTCACACATAAACAACTGGCTTGGTAAAACTTACAAAACTGTTAGATAAAATGTACATATATTAACAAAAGCATATATTTTTTGGATACTGTATATAGTTGTTTATTTTACATTGTTTAAAAGTTTTTTGTTATACTTGTATTTATAAAAACCAATAAAGATTATGTGAAAAAAAACTTTGTTTTCTGTACAACAGCAAATATATACCTAACAAATCTAGACCTATACGATCTCAAAAATGTATTCTACCAACCCTAATATATGCTGTTTCCATACTTACTAACCTCCAAAATAATCTCCTAACCAAACTAGAAACCACCTATGACAAGATAGCCAGATTCCCAGTTAGTAATAGCTACATATCCCATCATCGTATATCCCAAAAAGTTTAAGATGTCCTGAGTTCCCCCACATGCTTCAAATATCACAGCTACATATTGCAATTAGCATCCTGAAAAGGCCTAACTCCTGCCTTGCCCATACATCCAGACTTACACCCTATACACACCTAAACATGACCTCAGAAGCACACAACAAAGTCTACTTCAGATGAACAATCAAAACAAAAATATTGAAAAAATGCTTTACAGTCAATCAGTTGCATAGTCAAGGACCAAACTTTCATTGCCCCTTCTCTCCACTACCAAAAGTGGTGAATTCAAAAAGCAATTAAAAATTAATTTCCACCATGCATGGATCTGTACTTGTCAGGAAATAACCTAATGAATTTTTCTTCATCTCTCAATTAACATATCTGCCTGCTATTTCCTATCTAAACTGTTTACACATATTACGCTCTCTGTAGTTAATACCTATTCTGTTAAATGCATCTTTGATGTACGATGTCATGATGTTACTCTGAACTGTATATTACATATTAGAAATTTTTTAAGGCATTGATATATTTCATTGTGTATAACTTAATACTAACCAAATTTCTCAAACATATTACCGCATTCTCAGAATGCTGTACTTTGGAAATGTAATATATATATATATATATATATATATATATATATATATATATATGTATGTATATATGTCCGATTCCCAAATTATCGAATTTCACATGTTCGTGTCCATTACATAACACTGAAATCTTACAATGCAGAACATCATAATACCAAAAATTAAAACCCACAAACCCTTGACCCAAAACAATTTATTTTTAAGGCTCCACCCCCCCATACCCCCTGCAGATTAAATATGCCAATTCCAAGATAACACTACATTGAGGAAAATGGCCGGTACAAGTATGCTGTAACAGTTTTAATATCCCCAATGAAAAACCAATGCATAAATACAAAATAATAACATGAACTAACTATATAAAAGCATTAATTTACCCTTCAACAATATCATTTCCTTACTTTTCTCTGTCTACCATTGCTGTATTCCATGTATCTGAACTTCCACTAATGTTAAATTGAAGGACAGTCATCTTCCTTCCTGAAAAACTAAAACTTTTAAAGGAACAGTACACTACTTGCACACATACACAAAGGAAAATATCACAGTGTTCAACATTTCAAACTACGATCATTGACACTTTCGGCTTCCTGGTATCGAACAAGTGAAACTCGATAATTTGGGATTTTTTTTATATATATATATATATATATATATATATATATATATACACACACATATATATATATATATATATATCTATATATATATATATATATATATATATATATATATATATATATATATATATATATATATGTATATATATATATATATATATATATATATATATATATATATATATATATATATATATATATATATATACATATATATTCATGTATCTATATATCTATATATTCATACCACCACACAAATTACATAAGGGCAAGCATCTTTGCACTCCCCACAACCCCTGCTAATTATATATACTAACTCTGATAATATGCAAAACCCAGAAAAGGCAATATTTCCCAAACTGGGGATAATTCAAAACCTGGAAAAGGCAATATTTCCCAACGTAGGAATAGCTCATCTCACACATTTGTCAACCATCTCATATGTCAACCAATTATTGTCAATTACATGGCTATTCACCAACAAGCATTTTGACAAATTGCAGGAGTCCCATATATATATATATATATATATATATATATATATGTGTGTGTGTGTGTGTGTGTGTGTGTGTGTGTGTGTGTGTGTGTGTGTGTGTAATAAGGGTATTTCATCCAGGAACAAGGAGGTCATAACATCCCTGTACTCCTCCCTTATCAGACCCATTATCAAGTACAGTGGCCCCTTCGGCATGTACCTTGCCAAGCACATGCAGCAGCTGGAGAGACTACAGATGTTCCTGGTCAGGAACATCCAGGGTCTCAAACACCTGTCTTATACAAGTAGGCTAAAAGCCCTGTCCCTCTACTCAGACTCATAAAGACTGCTCAGAGATGACCTGTGTCTGGCATACAAGGCCATTTCATACCCAGCCTTGATGGAGTTGTTGCATATCTGTAAGACAAACTCCACTTGCACAACCTACATGGAAGGCCTTAACCTGGTCTGTGACATAAATAGAACTTGTTGGCAGAATAGATTTGTGTCCCAAAGACTCCTCCATCTGTGGAATAGACTCCCTCTCAGTGTCAAGCAGAGTACCTCTCTAGCCCTCTTTAAGAGGCACCTGGATGACTGGATGGGAAACAGAAAATGTACTCCTGGGATCTCAACTGTGTCCCTGCTGGACAGGGGAAACAGGTGCTGAGCTTCAAGGATCATAGGAAAAATTCTTGGATAGGCTTATAAGGGCCTCTGGGCCAATAGCCTAGTATCATCCTATGAACCTATGTGTATGTATATATAAGTATGGGTCTATTTCATAGGATCAAAATTTCAGAACATCAGAACTCTGATTATTGTACACCACAGGATTGAAGTTCCAAAATATTTAACCAATGAAAAAAATCTAAAACGTGAAAACTTCTGAGTTCATGTTTTTGCAGAGGTGCAAGCTGCCCTGCACCCCCCACATCCCCTGCTACTTAAATATACCAAGTCCAAGATCGCACTACACGGAAGAGAACAGTAAAGTTCCTCTTCTGCACTGTACTGTGATTTCCATTCACAAGGTTTGATATTTCGGAACATCGATCCTTTGGTCTTTGATGATCCGAGAAGAGGTTTGATGTTCCGAAATTTTGCTCCTATGAAGGGAATCCATAAATATATATATATGTACACACATACATACATATATATATATATATATATATATATATATATATATATATATAGTTATATATATATAGACACACACACACACACACACACACACACACACACACACACACACATATATATATATATATATATATATATATATATATATATATATATATATTTATTTATATATATAGACACACACACACACACACATATATATATATATATATATACACACACACATATATATATATATATATATATATATAGATATAGATATATATATAGATATATATATATATATATATATATATATATATGTGTATATATATATATATATATATATATATATATATATATATATATATATATTTTTTTTTTTTTTTAATCATCATTATTATCAACCCCCTCTTCCCATTTTCTACATGAGGTTTGGGTATTGTGTCAGATGTCTCCAATTATCTCTGTTCAGTGCCACTCTCCTACCTTCTTCAACAGTCATGCCTAACTGATACAGGTCTTCTCTCACACAATCCATCCGTCTTCATGAAGGATGAACTACTTTCCTCTTGCCTTCTTCCTGTCTGTCCCAAATCTTCTTCACCATATTGTCCTCTGCTTTTCTGCACATCTTCCTGAACCACCATAATGTGTTCTCTTTGACTTTTTCTGCAACTGGAACTACTTTGGTTTCTTCTCTTGTGCCCTCATTTCTTCATCTGTTCCATCATGTGCATCCTAACACCCATCTCAGCCACTCCATCTCCATCATGTCTAGCTTCCTCAACTGTTCTGCATTTACTGCCAGGTTTCTGTAACTTTGAGATGTATTGGTCACAGCATTGTTTTATACACCTAATGTTTCAGCTTCTTTGGCATTCTTCTGTCATACACTACCCCTGACACTCTGTGCTAGTTGACCGTAACCACTCTGATTCAAGCTTTGACCTCCTTATTCAGACAACCCTTCTCCTCTACCATCCCTCCCTACTACTTGAATCTCGATTGTCAGCTTCTTCTGATTTCCCCCATTTGCTGCCATTATAACTGTCTTATCTGTACTCAGTTTTATTTCATGTGCCTTCAGTTTTGCATTCCATTCACATATCCTTTGCTCATATGCTTGCTCATGGTCTGCCAGTAATGTCACATCATCTTCCTACAGCAAGTTTGTTGATCTGTCCCCTCTGGCCTGTTTGCTAATATAAGCCATCACTAGTATGAACAGAGGTGGGCTCAGAGATGAACCCTGATTCACTCCCACTCCCACTGGTAACCTATCTGTGAGAATGAACACTGTTTGTATTTGTGTCGTTGGGTCCTTGTACATAGTCTTCAGCAATTCTGCCAATGCTTCTGGTGCTTTCAACCACTGCAGGATTGCCTAAATCAACTTTCATGGAACCTTGTCATATGCTTTCTCCAAGTCTAGAAATGCCCTTTTGAACCATAGGATTGCCCAAATCAGCTTTCTTAGGACCTTGTTATATCCCTTCTCCAAGTCTATGCCCAGGTGGACACATTTCTCATCTCTAGCTACTTTCCAAGTATCTGTCTCACTGTAAACATTGGGTCAGTTGTGCTGCATCCTGATCTGAATCCAAAGTGTGCACCTCCCTTCTTACTTTTTATTACTCTGTGTATTTATCAGTCACCCTCTCCAGAACTTTCATGTAGTTTGATAGGAGTCTGATACTGATATCTCTATAATGCTCAGAGTTCTGAATATCCCCTTTGTTCTTGTGCACTGGTGCTAGTATGCTAATTATTCATTCATCTGGGATACAGCTTTTTCTCCATACTGCTATGAGTACCCTCAGGAGCCATTTCTCCCCTACCTCAATCAACTTCTTGATCATATCTACTGTGACCTCATGAGCCTGCTTCTTTTCCTGACTTCATTTTCCTTAGTGTTGTTCTTACTGCTTCTTCGGTGTGCTCCTTTTCTTTTATTGTAGGCTGTGTCTGGGTCAGTACAGCTTCCGCTGGGTTTTATTAATTCAGCAGCTGATGGAAGTACTCCTTCTATCTGCATTTGATGTCCTGTGGACTGATAAGCAGGTTTTTGCTGGTATCCTGTATGAAGAGTGTCTAACTATCATCTTCTTTTGCCTTGTAACCTGATAGAGTTTCTTTTTGCCATCTACTGAGTCATTTTCCAAAACCTGGTAGAGTTAATAACCTTTTAAAATGGAGGGTGTATGAAAAATTAATTTATACCAAACCTTTTATTTTTAATGAGTAGTCTTTGGTTAAACTCATATTTTATATGTACTTAATACTGAAACTAATATTTCATACGTACTTAATATTGTGGCTTTGTTTTGATTATCCCATGGATTCAACAAGCCCTGCACGGCATGCAAGACTAGTGCAGGAGCTCCAGCAGGCAATATGTCTGCCGTGCAATCCAGGAATAACCTGTAGGGATGTGCAAGAGTGCTCCTGCACTAGTCCTGTATGGACTCAGCCCCTGTATGCAAATTACACCATTTGCAGGAGAAATCCATGCGAATGAGGTGAATTTGCAATCCAGGAAGCTGGAAACCAGCCGTGCAGGGCTAGTATAATCAGGAGAAATATACTCTGTCAGTAACGAAGTACATTTCTGCAAACTACCAAATGGAGCCATGGCAGCTCCAAATAAAGGGTGGATATTATGTAGAAAGTTTGCCAATGGCCAACTATAAGGCCATTGGCATGGAAAACAGCTGCAAAAAGAAAAATATCAACTTTTATTGTTTTTTTAGCTGATCTCGGCTGTTAAAGCATAGGGCAGTGGCGAGCAAATGGGACTGGGTGGAAAGAAAGAAAAAAAACTAAAATAAGAATTCTAACCAAAATCACTATTTTGCCATTATACTCAATGGCAGGCAGAAGACAACATGGCCAGTGAAAAGTGGTTGCTAAGGGGGAGGCTCAATGTGGGACATGTAACTATGCATCACCAGAAAATCCTATGCAAATGAGGGGAATGATACTGAATCCCAGATTTCCCCTGCATGCTACTCAGCCTATAACAGTGTAAGAGCAGGAATAGCTTGGTGCAAGCCTAGGAGTTAGCTGACATCATACGGGTGTGTGTATCAGGCATACTGTAAGCAGATTGGAGCCCTGTGGCTCAGGTTTGCCTTTAGCTTAGCAGAGCTAAGCAAGGGAGTGTGTCTGAGGCTGCCTAGCACTCTTTACATTGCCTAAGTGGGTGTGCACGCCGCGCACCGTGTTTTAAAGGGAAAAAAAAAGTAAACCAGATAATAGCAGCTCTGTGCACATCTGAGCACTGTGTTTGTACCGCGAGCCCCTTGGGCTTAAACACGAAGGCAATGGGAAGGAAAACTGCAGTAGGAAGATAATCTAGGAGAGCTAGCATAGCTGGCAGGTGAAACGTATCAGAATCATCCACTTACACAGGCAGCAGACCAGCCAAGCCCAGAACACTACTATAAGCTATGCAAACACCTTTCCCTCTGGTTGTTCCCACATACTCTACACCACCGGTGTATACAAGTGGTGAAATTGTAACAAAAAAAACAACAGAATGATAGGGGCTGCAGCAGCTATCAGACATCAACATGTGGAAGAGGCTGAGGGTGGTGAGGATGAAAATGCTGTCGACCAACCCACAGTGAGGAGACGAACAAGGGTGTACAGACCCAGGGTAACCTACCAGAGGCTATATGAGCTGGAGATAGTGGAGTGCTATAGGGTGGACAAGGACCTCCTACAGCAAATTGTTGAGCTGTGCCAGCCACGCCTGACACAGAGAACTAACAGATGGGAACCCATCCCAGTGGATACTAAGGTATGTGTAGGCCTAGGAATACCAGCCACAGCTACCTCCCAAAGCCCAACTGGGGATATCATGGGGATCTCACAGGCATCAGCATTCAGAGTATTCCACCATTTCCTGGATGCCATGTCAGCACATGCCGGTTAGCATGTATATTTCCTCAACACCTGTGAGTTGTTGGCCAGCAATATGCATCTCTTCCAACAAATAGCAGAATACCCTGAGGTGGTGGGTGTATAGACTGCATGCACATTCACATCAAGGCACCACCCGGTGAATGGGGTAGGGTTTACATCAACCACAAGGGCTACCCCTACATCAACTGCCAGGTCATGTGCGATGCCCAGGGCATTATAATGAATGTGTGTGCTGGCTGCCTAGAAGCTATCACGATTTCCACATCTGGCATCTGACGCAGTTGCAGAAGAGATTTGCCAGTTGGGACATCCCCTTCGGTCACCTAGTGGGGGATGCTGGTTATGCACTGGAGCTGTGGCTGATGACACCCATCAGAAATGCACACACATGAACCAGAATGCCTTAATGAGGCACACACACAGACCAGAATCATAATAGAGCATGTGTTTGGGATACTCAAGTCATGGTTCCAATGCCTGGACACATTCGGTGGAGTCTTGCAGTACTCACCAGCTACATGTACCCAAATTGTTATTGTATGTGCCATGCTACACAGTATGATCCTGCGGAAACAGCTGCAGCAGGAACAGCACGAGGCAGGGCCACACATCCCCCCACCAATGTCAAGGCCTGCACAGGCACAGATTGACTAGGAGGAAGAACAACCTGAGCTGCCCCAGTAGGCAGATGGAGGCATGCCCAGTATGCCATGGCCTTGGCAAAGAGGCAACATATAGTACATACACTGACACAGTAGGACCCAGGGAATGACACCTCTCTCCAACTCGCACATACAGTAAAAAGGATGCCAAACATGACACTACCGGTGCTCAACCATGTATAGGGAGTGTACTATGCACATCCGACATAGGCAGCTCCCAGCACCATCCTCAGTACTGGCACACCCACAAGGTAAGTCACTCCCCTTACCGATTGCTGATTGGAGTAGTATGTATTGTTACTTGTGTCTATGGTATGGATGTGAGCATGCAAGGGAACTACATGTCTGAATGGGATGCCAGCAAATAGCAGACATTTGTAGTGGCAGCATGAGATCTTTAACAAATACGGGTGTCACCATAGTAGCCAGTACTACACATGGTGACAAAATCCACTGCAGGAAATGTGCTGGGCCACATGAGTGACCATATGACACACACATGCCAGTCAGGGAGGTTCATATACCCAACAACAGTCACAGCCAGCAGGACAGGTGTAGACAATCACAAACAAAGGCTGTGCTAAGGTCACTGAATGATGCCTGTGGGTAACCTCCTTCCCCAGGCCTACACAGACATACTACATCAGGTCAGGCAATGGGATGTAAGTTGTGAAGGGTAGGAAGTCAGAAACTAATATGTAGTTCAATCAAACTTAAGACCTGTAGTACACTGACATGCCTCTAGTCAGCATGATAGATTAGAAAACAAAATGAAATGGAGTACCTGACATACCTATTTAGTCATAGCAAATGTGTACAAGTGTCAGGTGTGCCCCCCAATCCTGTGTAGCAATGTAGAAACAGTCAGGTGTGCCCCCACACAGCCTATTTAGAAATGTAGTAACAGTCAGGTGTGCCCCCCCAATCCTGTGTAGCAATGTAGAAACAGTCAGGTGTGCCCCCATATCCTATGAAGGCAGTAGTAACCGTCAGGTGTGCCCCCCCAGTCCTATGTAGAAATGTAGTAACAGTCAGGTGTGCCACCCCCAGTCATATGAAGAGATGTAGTAACAGTCAGGTGTGCCCCCCAACCCTACTTAGACATGTAGTAACAGTCAGGTGTGCCCCCAATCCTATTTAGAAATGTAGTAACAGTCAGGTCTGCCCCTCCAATCCTATGTAGAAATGTAGTAACATGTATGTGTAGGTATAATACCAGTGGAGCACAGATTACCAGAGGTGGCCAAGGTAGCAGGATAGATTGTAGCATTTGTACAATATGCAGGTATGCGTGTGTTCGGTTGGTATGTGTTTCATATTGTGAGAGAGTGGCCAGTATGTATGCATGTTGCGGTTTGTCCTGGTGGCCATTGCCCAGTAATGCTGGTGACAGGGCCAAGTCCTCACAACTGCAGTGCCAATGACAATTCCTACCACTATAACACATGCTAGCAGTAAGCCATTGTAAATGTATCGTGGTAATATGTGTCACCATCTGAAAGATTGACATGGCATGGCTGTTGGGCTAGATATACAAGCAGTACACAGGGGAAAGTACTCCAGACATACAGTATGTAATGTGTAACTGTGAAATGAATGCACCCTTGGAATTGTACATACAGGTATGCATCACATTATCTGGGCCTGTAGTAGGAGATACCAGTGCCGTTTGGCCGAACACTTGCAGATCACAAAGGTGGTAGGACTGATGTATTGGGAAACAGCTGATGTACCTGCACATGTCAGCATAACTGGAATGCCCCATGCATATCTGTGTGTCAGATGCAAGTAGTGTCCATAGCACACATGCACCCAGCTCACCCAAACACCAAACACAGGTACCTCTCTGGTTGTATCCCTGCTGTTGGGAATGGGTACAATATGACCCCCACCTGTATATGGCAATAGCGAAAGAATGCAGCATGCAGTGCAGGTGTCCCATGCAGGTGAGTCCCTAGCTGTAGGTAGCACCCTGCCCGCATCCACACCACCTGATCAAGACTGATAGAAAGTACTGGCATGAACATCTAGCACACCTATCCTGTCATCCCAGTTGAATATACTGTATGGAAGTCTGAGACTGTAGGACTGACAGAATGCAATGACTTGTCACAGCTGGCCTGCATCACTACCAAATGGCCTACAGACCTCTGCCAAAGGCCTGTGTCTCACATGTACTGCTAATGCATGTTATGTCATGGTCATCCAAATAACAACATAACACACTCCTGCCCGTATACCACAATAAAGGTAATGCCCTGACTCATGGCCCCTGTCTCTGGGTAACCTGTGTGAATCTGTACAGCTGTGAGGTATTGCCACAGCAAGATAAGGCTATACTGTTATGTCAATGGATGTACAAGTACTGCAACCTCTGGCAGCACTGTACCAAGGTGCTACACCAGATACAGAGACCCAGCAGCAAGTGTCTGCAGCTCCCTCTCCAGAATGGCATAACTTACCATGAATATGTAGGTGTCTGCCCACAATATGGAACACAGCTGCAGTCACCCTTGTCCCCCAAGACATCACTGTGAGCAAGAATGTCCACCTGACAGACTTGAGGACATAAGTGTATAAGAGCACACATGTCTAAATGTCACTGCAAACATCAGTAACGTAGCAGAAGCAGCACAGACACAGTCACCTACAGTACACACTATCCCCTGCACAGTTTGTCACCATATTGCCAAATGATCTACAGATACCCTGCAGAAACAATTTGCTACCTGTAGGTGTACAACACAAAAGTCTGCACTGGAGTACAAACTATCTGGAATGGATCCACACATTCAATACAGAAGGGCATACTGGGCATGCTCACACACTTAAACAAATGAAACCCATGACTGCAAACAACAATGGACCATACATAGCTGACAGTTGCAGATGTTAGTGCATACACTCCTCAGTATGAACCAGTCATGCTTTGCACACACATTGGATAGGAATAGAGACATATATTCAAGGACAACACATTATAATAAGCCAAAAGTAGACATACATAGATGTGTGGAAGACAGTGACTGTGAAAAAGAGCCATCCATCATGAGGCCTGTCCCACCCAGCACACAGCCAAATGGCTAAAACCATATGATGTGTAAATATCCCTCACTGTAGAAATTAGCCACTGGTATCAGTCAGCATTACAGACTATGTGGTGCAAGTGCTTGCTGTGCAACATGACTGTACAAGGCAGTAGTCATCTAGCAGCTGTATATATGCACCTGCAGAATATAACCCTACGTGTGCCTGCATGTGGTATGTCAGTCTCTAGATGAATGGGTTATGGCCCATGCACATACACACTGCACTCCCCATAGTGCTACTATGACAAGCCTGCTGATGTCATCCACTTTGAAATACACCTTTGGGAATGAAGGAGCCCAGTAATCTCTGCAGGGCATCCTAAAACTGTGTAATGCTGTAGTGTGATAAACTAGTTATGTAGGAGTTCTAATCCCAGACATGGCAACTGTGTGTGTGTATGTGTGTGTGTCTCTGTCTGTGTAGAGAACAATGCTTTTTAGGCCAGTCAACCTCACTACAAATCAAATTCCCTACTTTGGCAAGGCTGCTGATGTCATTCACTGTGAAATACACCTTTGGGAAAAGTGTATTCCAGTAATCTCCATGGTGCTTCCTATAACTGCGTAATGCTGTAGTGTGATAATCTAGTTAGGTACGAGTTCTACTACCAGACATGGAAACTGTATTTGTGTGTGTTTCTGTCTGTGTAGGGAGAAATACCTTTTTAGGCTAGTCACGCTCACTACAATTCAAATGCCCTACTGTGGCAAGGCTGCTGATGTCATTCACTGTGAAATACACCTTTGGGAAAGATGTAGCTCAGTAATCTTCATGGTGCATCCTATAACTGTGTAATGCTGTTGTGTGATAAGCTAGTTTGGTAGGAGTTCTACTCCCAGACATGGCAACTGTGTGTGTCTCTGCCTGTGTAGAGAGCAATGCTTTTTAGGCTAGTCACACTCAGTACAATTCAAATGCCCTACTTTGGCAAGCCTGTTAATGTCATTCACTGTGAAATACACCTTTGGGAAAGATATAGCCCAGTAATCTCTGGGGCTTGTCCTATAAATGTGTAATGCTGTAGTGCGCTAAACTAGTTAGGTAGGAGTTCTAATCCCAGACATAGCAACTGAGTGTGTGTCTCTGCCTGTGTAGGGAGCAAAGTTTTTTAGGCTAGTCACACTCACTACAATTCAAATGTCCTACTTTGGCAAGGTTGCTGATGTCATTCACTGTGAAATAGACCTTTGGGAAAGGTGTAGCCCAGTAATCTCTGTGGCACGTCCTATAACTGTTTAATGCTGTAGTGTGATAAACTAGGAGGTAGGAATTCTAATCCTGGACAAGATAACTGTTTGTGTGTGTGTGTGTGTGTGTGTGTGTGTGTGCGTGTGTGTGTGTGTGTCTGTGTAGGGAGCAATGCTTTTTAGGCTAGTCACACTCACTACAATTCAAATGCCCTACTTTGGCAAGGCTGCTGATGTCATTCACTGTGAAATACACCTTTGGGAAAGGCATAGCCCAGTAATCTCAGTGGCGCGTCCTGTAACTGCATACTGCTGTAGTGTGATAAACTAGTTAAGTAGGAGTTCCAATCTCAGACATGGCAACAGTGTGTGTGTCTCTGTGTAAGGAGCAATGCTTTTTATGCTAGTCACACTCACTACAATTCAAATATCCTACGTTGGCAAGGCTGCTGATGTCATGCACTGTGAAATATACCTTTGGGAACAGTGTAGCCCCGTAATCTCTGTGATGCATCCTACAACTGTGTAATGCTTTAGTGTGATACACTAGATAACTAGCAGTTCTAATCCCTGACATGGCAACTGTGTGTGTTTGTGTGTCTTTGTCTGTTGTCTGTGTAGGGAGCAATGCTTTTTAGGCTAGTCACATGCACTACAATTAAAATGCCCTACTTTGGCATGGCTGCTGATGTCATTCACAGTGAAATACATCTTTGGGAAAGGTTTAGCCCAGTAATCTCCATGGTATGTCCTATAACAGTGTAATGCTGTAGTGTGATGTAGTGCTCTGGTAGGGGTTCTATTTCCACACATGGCAAGTATGGATGTTTGTGTGTGTGTTCCTTTGTTTGTGTAGTGAGCAATGCATTGTAGGGTAGTCACACTCACTACAGTTGAAATGCCCTACTTTGGCAAGGCCGTTGATGTCATTTGCTGTGAAATACACCTTTGGGGAAGGAGTACTTCAGTAATCTCCGTGGTGCATCCTATAACTGCGTAGTACTGTAATAAACTAGTTAAGTAGGAGTTCTAATCCCAGACATGGCAGGTGTGTGTGTCTGTGTTTTGTGTTTGTCATTTGTATCCTGCGTGGAGGTGGCTGTGAGTGTGTAACAACTGAACTCTTTGTGAAAAGGGTTTTGCAAATTTCTTATATGGTGACCCTATTATATGTCACAATGTCCACCTTACAAGGATAACAGATGTGAAATAGCCAAAAGGCTTGGGTGCCAATCCATACCCCTTCATGTGATATCAAGGCCTGGTGAGCAAAGTTAGCAACCCTTGTATTACCCATAGAACACTCTCAACCGATGTCTCATATGCAAACACACTTGCCTGGGCAACAACCGCTATGTTGGTAGTATCCTGCATAATGCCCCCAGATAGTAACTATGGTATAATTGCAGTGGACTACAGAGGGCATGGCACCCTGTCCATCAGTACAATAGGCACATATACGCAGACAGTGCTCCTTCACTATGTCCCCTACTAGACACCTGGAACATCTGTGGTGCCATCAAATGTGACCCACAAAGGACATACCATGCCATAAACACATGCCCTGTACGGACAGATGCCACTGACACCAGGGAATACCTGTATTATGTTATCCTGCTCTCCATTATCAGTTCCTGCCACATGAGGCCAGGACTGGCACATGTGATGATAAGCTGTGTAGTCAACATGGGCCAGACACCCCAGGTACAGTTCGACATGTCACCGTACATATATGTGGGATGTGTGCACATCCCAGACACCGTCCATGTCAATGACTAAAGAACACATACATGGCAAGCAATGCACAGCAATGGCCAAGGTATACCCATCACCTAGCCTTGTATAGCCATCTGGCACAGTCAACCACTACACACCCATGAAGTAATGCACCCATGCATGCCAGTACTGGAACCCTGTGTCTGTGTGTGTGGTGTATGATGCTTTTGACCACATTCACACTCACTACAACCCCCATTGGCATACTGAAGCATGCTGTCTGATGTTAGACACTTCCACATACCCTTTGCCCATATAACCTCCGGATAACCCCTGTGGTGCATGTGATATCTGTACAGTACTGTATTGTGGCAAACTAACTGGTGAAGAGGTGTATTCCTGACTCTGCCAAGTGTATCAATGTGTGTGGTTCCCAGAGAGAGTGTGGCTGTGTTGATGCTGACACTTGTTCATGCGGACAGGCACGTTTATTACACCTACCTTATAGCTACCATATCACTGTTGCAGATGTCACTCACCATCACATATACCAGTCAGGAGTTTGATACCCTGTACTGGTAGGTGTGTGACCCAAACATGCTTAGGTTTTACTTTCCCACCCCCTCCCTGACTTATCCTTGCCTTTGTCTGCCTCTCTCACGCCCTCTTTGTTGGATGTGGAGACTTGCACATGCTTTGCTTAGGCAGCAGCATGTATTTTGTAAGTGATGCTCATGATCAGCTGATGGCCTCTGCATGAATTGCAGACCTCCTATAGCTGATTGCATGTGGAACAGCTGTGGTAACATTCCCATAGCCAATTGCATGGAAACACACTCACTACAACCCCCATTGGCATACTGAAGTATGCTGTCTGATGATAGACACCTCCACATACCCTTTGCCTATATAAGGTTGGGAGGGTGGCCTAATGATTAAGGTGTTTGCCTTACAAACACAATGTGCAGGGTTTGAGTCTCACAACGGATAATTGGCTAAGCTTAAAATGGCTCACAAGGGCAGTTAGCTTAGTACTAACCTATGAACCTATGAACCTATGAACCAATATCTATGGACATCATGTTGGCGTTGGGCTTTTTCATTCACTGTGAGCAGGACCTAGATCTGTTGTTTAGCAAACATCATCTCAGATGGATTGGGGATTTACCTCTAACAACATACACTGTGGAAACAGGCCAACACACAGGAAGGGGATGTGCCTGACATGACAACAGAATGTAAGTGTTGCTATTCTGCATTTGGAGTAATGTTGGTTTAACAGGGTGTGTGTGGATATGGCTGGTCTACATGTTTTAATACCTGTCATGACAGTGCTATGTTTCTGAGGAAACATCAATAGGGTCATCTGCAAACTGAACAGAGTTTTGTGCCTTTTGTTTCTTGTGTTACTCACAGAGCACCTGTCTGTGAATTGCAGAAGCATAGTGTGAGGACTGCAGTTAGTACATAGTGACAGACATGAAAGTTACTGACCTCATATCTTCATAGGACATATGTCACAACAAACCCTGTTTCAACAGTAAATGTATGAGGTTATCACAGCAACATGTGAATATTGGCCCTGGGTTTGTGCCTTCAGCCACAACTCTGTCAACATGTGTGCATATGTCATGCAGTAAGATGTGCATATGTCCTGTACATCATAATTTATTGACATCATATCTGATAACAAGCCAGTGAGATATCAGACTGCGACATATGTTATGTATAGTAGGGGTTCTCTTTGAGGACATATCCTGGGCATTCTGTGGTTATGTGTACAGTACTGAGGTATGTGTACTTATGGTGTTTGTCAACAGTGTGTGTATTGTGAATATGTACCTTGGTCTGTGTATAGACTGTGGTAGATGTCATTGTTCTTGGTCCTGTTCTATCTGATCTTACATACTGCTCCACTGTATGTTACCCTATCAGCTTACATGTTACTAGGGCCAAACACTCACATGTCCTATACCACAGACATGCATCGGACCACACTGCCTAGTGGCCCAGTATTTGTAGGGTTAGTGTGTGAGTGGCACAAATGAGGATGGTGTTGATCAGATAGCCCATATACTGTAATATTACGCTAGCTACCATATGTGGCTATGGCTGTGTTCACATTGGTTGTGGTTATGCACATTCACACAGGTGTCTGTTAGCCTGTGCTGTGACATGCCTGTAGAGCCTGCTATATATGTAGGTACATGTGTATTGCCCTATAAGAAATGTAAGCCAGTGTTGTGGCAGTCTGCCTGTAGCCTGCACAGTGCTTTGTTAAATGCCTAGCAGCTTAGTGTACTTAACCAGTGTAATGTTATGTCCAGATACTTGCCAGATGCACTGCTGCCAGGCCACCATAACAGTCATGTATGTCAGACAAATCAGTGGGTTGCTGTACAGTTGCGTGTCACTAACTAGTGGTTAGTATGTGGCCATGGCATCTCTGTACCAGTGGTTATTATGTGTCAGAACAGACAGGGGTGTGTGAATGCATAACCTATGGGGGCAAATGTATATCAGTATTTACATGATATACCCATCTACATGGCTGTTAACATCCACATTGTCAGGCTTGGTCCACATTTCTTGCATTAAGGGGTTCTGTGTATACCTCTGGACTGACCAGAGTGTGTCAGACTGTCCACATTTATTGGCTATATCTCTGCTGTAGTCCACATGATCATTACTGTGCTAGCAGTGGTACTGTACTATGATGTCCTTAGGATTTCTGTCAGTAGCCAATGATGCACATGTTAAAAGCAGATGTGACCTCCCACACACAATGTGTCTGAGAAGACAAACCCTATCACAGTAGCAAAAGTTTACATATATACCTGCACTACATACCTGACATCCACTTGCACTAAGAGGTTGGGACTATCGGGGCTGCGGTAGGGCTCCACTTCATGTTCAGGACATATGGTGAACATATATTTATATATAATTATCCATATATCTATAAAGATATATACACGTATACATATTGACATACATAGATGGATGGGTCTAGGACTATTCACTGAAAGCACATTTCACTGAAACACATTTGACTGTGCACACTTCACTGAAAGCTCAATTCACTGAAACACATTTCACTGAAAGTTATATATGGCCTTTTCCCCACTGTAGTGTGACCCTGGAGATATATATATATATATATATATATATATATATATATATATATATATATATATATATATAGTAAGGAGGTTGTGAGGGCACTGCCCCCCACATTGAGGGGTGTGGGGGGCTTAGCCCCCACCTATTTTAAATATTATGAACTATATACATGGATAGATGCAATTCCAATAAATTACTCTTTTCTGAACTTAATATATATCCAAACTATGTGGGGGGCTACACAGTGCCCCCCACACCCCCCTTACTATATATACTAACTCCAGAGTCACACGACAGTGGGGAACAGGCCATATATAACTTTCAGTGAAATGTGTTTCAGTGAATTGTGTTTTCAGTGAATTGAGCTTTCAGTGATTTGTGCACAGTCATTTGACTTTCAGTGAAATGTGTTTTCATTGAATAGTCCTAGACCAAGATGGATATGTATTTGTAGGTTCATAGGTTCATAGGTTGGTACTAGGCTATCGACCCTATGGCCTATACAAGCCAAGCCATAACAATTCCCTGGATATTTCTTCCCACAATATTTACTTCCCTGGCCCCTGTCTAGCAGGGTGACTGACGTGATCCCCGGGGTGAATTTCCTGCCTCCCATCCAATCATCAAGGTTCCTTTTGAAGAGGGCCAAGGAGGCACTCTGCTTGACATGTATGGGCAGTCTATGCCAGAATATGGGGAGTCTCTGGGTCAGGAACCTATCCCTCCAGCATGTTTTGTTCATTGTGATGACAAGGTTTAGATCCCTGGAGCATGTGGCTCTGAGGGATTGGGAGTTCTTTAAGTGGAGCATGTCCAACAGCTCATGGTTTGACATGGCCTTGTATGTTAAGCAGAGATCACCTCTGAGTAGACGATATGCCAAGCCCGGATAAATGGGGAGGGTTGTGTCAGGAAGGGCATCCGGCGTAAAATTTTGCCAAATCATACATGCAGACAACAGTACAGATATACATACCGGATCGGTCGAGGCCCGGGTTAACAACAACCACCACCAGTACTGTTGGCCAACAGGGTGCTGGCGGAAATTGGGCTACTGTTGGCCGAAGGAGGAAAAGAGGGGGAAGGTATGTCCAAAGGCAGGTAAAGGCTAGGACTGTGAAGGTTGGAACTTTGAATGTTGGCAGTATGACTAGTATAGGGAGAGAGCTAGCTAATATGATGGACCGAAGGAAGGTTGGTATATTGTGTGTGCAAGAGACCAGATGGAAGGGGAGCAAGGCTAGGTGTATCGGAGGTGGGTTCAACTTGTTTTTTCATGGTGTAGATGGGAGGAGAAATGGCATAGACATTATCCTGAAGGAACAGTATGCTAAGAGTGTTTTAAAGGTGAAAAGAGTGTCAGATAGAGTGAAGTTTATGAAGCTGGAAATTGATGGTGTAATGATGAATGTTGTTAGTGCATATGCTCCACAAGTTGGGTGTGTGATGGATGAGAAAGAAACATTTTGGAGTGAGTTGGATGAAGTGGTGATGACTGTACCCAAGGGTGGGAGACTGGGGACTGGAGCAGATTTTAATCGGCATGTTGGTGAAGGGAACAGAGGGGATGAGGAAGTGATGGGTAGGTATGGTGTTAAGCAAAGGAATACAGAAGGTCAGACGGTAGTGGATTTTGTGAAAAGGATGGACATGGCTTTGATGAATACATATTTTAACAAGAGGGAGGAGCATAGGGTGACATACAAGAGTAGAGGAAGATGCACACAGGTGGATTATATCTTATGTAGAAGGGCCAGTCTGAAGGAGATCTGAGACTGTAAAGTGGTGGCAGGAGAAAATGTAGTTAGGCAGCATAAGATGGTGGTTTGCAGGATGACACTGGTGATCAAGAAGAGGAGGATGAGTGTGAGGGCAGCACCGAGGATCAAATGGTGGAAATTGAAAAAGGGTAATTGTGAGGTGATGTTCAGGGAAGAGTTAAGACAGGCAATGGGTGGCAGTGAAGAGTTACCAAATAGCTGGGTAACTACAGCAGAGCTAGTATGAGAAATGGCTAGAAAGGTGCTTGGTGTGACATCTGGAAAGAGGAAGGAGGACAAGGAGACCTGGTGGTAGAATGAAGAAGTACAGGAGAGTATACAAAGAAAGAGGTTGGTGAAGAAGAAGTGGGATTGTCAGAGAGATGAAGAAAGAAGACAAGAGTATAAGGAGATGAGGTGCATGGCAAAGAAAGAGGTGGTGAAGGCTGAGGAAAAGGCATATGAAGAGTTGTATAAAAGGTTGGACACTAAGGAGGGAGAGAAGGACCTGTACCGATTGGCTAGACAGAGGGACTGAGCTAGTAAAGATGTGCTGCAGGTAAGGGTGATAAAGGATAATGAGGGAAATGTACTCACAAGCGAGGAGAGTGTGTTGAGCAGATGGAAAGAGTACTTTGAGAGGCTGATGAATAAAAAGAATGAGAGGGAGAGAAAGTTGGATGATGTGCGGATAGTGAATCATGAAGTGTAGTGGATTAGCAAGGAATAAGTAAAGATAGCTATCAAGAGGATGAAGAACAGAAAGGCTGTTGGTCCAGATGACATACCTGTGGAAGCATGGAGGTGTTTAGGTGAAATGGCAGTGGATTTTTAAATAGATTGTTTAATGAAATCTTGGAAAGTGAGAGGATGCCTCAGGAATGGAGAAAAAAAGTTATGGTACCGATTTTTAAGAATAAGGGCGATGTGCAGAGCTGTAGTAACTACAGAGGGATTAAACTGATCAGTCACAGCATGAAGTTATGGGAAAGAGTAGTGGAAGCTAGGTTAAGAAGGGAGGTGAGGATTAGTGATCAGCATTATGGTTTCATGCCAGGAAAGAACACTACAGATGTGATGTTTTGTCTGATAGTGTTGATGAAGAAGTACAGAGAAGGTCAGAGGGAGTTACATAGTGTCTTTGTGGATTTAGAGAAAGCATATGACAGGGTGCCTAGAGAGGAGTTGTGGTATTGTATGAGGAAGTCGGGAGTGTCAGAAAAGTATGTAAGAGTGGTACAGGATATGTACAAGGGTAGTGTGACAGCGGTGAGGTCTGCAGTGGGAGTGACGGATGAGTTTAAGGTGGAGGTGGGATAACATCAAGGATCAGCTCTGAGCCATTTCTTATTTGCAATGGTGATGGACAGGTTGACAGACGAGATCAGACAGGAGTCCACGTGGACTATGATGTTTGTAGATGACATTGTGATCTGAAGTGAGAGTGAGGAACAGGTGGAGGAGACCCTGGAGATGTGGAGATATGTTCTAAAGAGAAGAGGAATGAAGGTCAGCAGGACTAAGACAGAATATATGTGTGTGATTGAGAGGGAGGATAGAGGAATGGTGAGGATGCAGGGAGTAGAGGTGGCAAAGGTGGATGAGTTTAAATACTTGGGACCAACAGTTCAGAGTAATGGTGAGTGTGGAAGAGAGGTGAAGAAGAGAGTACAGGCATGATGACGTGTGTGGAGAAGAGTGTCAGAAGTGATTTGTGACAGATGAGTACCAATACAAGTGAAAGGAAAGGTCTACAAGAGGGTAGTGAGACCTGCTATGTTATATGGGTTGGAGAAAGTGGCATTGACAAAAAGGCAGGAATCAGAGCTTGACGTGGCAGAGTTGAAGATGTTAAGATTTGCACTGCGTGCGACGAGGATGGACAGGATTAGGAATAAGTATATTAGAGGGTCAGCCCAGGTTGGAAGGTTTGGAGACAAAGCCAGAGAGGCAAGATTACGTTGGTTTGGACATGTGCTGAGGAGGGATGCAGAGTATATTGGGAAAAAGATGCTAAGGATGAAGCTGTCAGGTAACAGTAAAAGAGGAAGGCCAAAGATAAGGTTTATGGATGTGGTGAGAGAGGACATGCAGGTGGTTGGTGTGACAGAGCAAGATGCAGAGGACAGGAAAAAATGGAAACAGGTGATCCGCTGTGGCGACCCCTAATGGGAGCAGCTGGAAGAAGAAGAAGAAGAAGAAGCATAGGGTATCTGCTTTAGGCCTGTGATTCTTTTAGTGAAGTATTTCTGCAGCCTTTCCAGCTGTTGCAGATGTCTTGTGAGGTACATACCAAATGGGGCATTGTACTCAAAAATGGGTCTAATGAGGGATGAGTACAGTGGGACAATGACCTCCTTTTTTCTGGATGAAAAGTCCTTAGTGATGAGGTGTACCACATAGAAGGATTTCCTGACTGTTGTGCTGATGTGGTTATCGAAGGTGAGACCACTGTCCACCTGTGTCAATAAGTCTCTCATCACACTTTCAGTGCTTAGTGTACTTTCACCTATGTGTTAATTTATGGTTACATGGTTTTTCCCTAAGGGGATAACCATACATTTCTTGGCATTAAGCTTGAGCCAATGCTTCTGGCACCAAGCATCTGTTTCTGTAAGGCCCTTTAGTAGAATATCCACATAATTTGAGAATTCAATAATGTCTCCCAGTTGGTAGTCATCTGCAAACTTTGTTTGCAGGAGTCCCTTAGTGTTAGGCTGTACTTCAAAGAAGTAGATGCCAAACAAGAGAGAGGTCCAGATAGGCTGTGTGGACCGCCTTACCCTTGTCCACAGCTCTGGAGACTGATTTGTTGAAGTCAATCAGGTTCTGGAGACAAGATCAGCCCTTCATGAATCCAAACTGGGTGGGGTCCAGTGTTTGAAGGTTGCTAATGTCTTTGTTTATAAGTTCCATGATAATGCGTTCCATGCCCTTGAAGATCAGGCTCATCAGACTGATGGGACAGTAGTTCCCGGGATCCAAGGTGTCCCCCCATGTGGAGTGGGGTAACTGTAGCTGTGCACCACTCAGTGGGCACGAAGCCTGAGATGAGGCTATGATTAAACATGCACTTAGGTGTGGTGCCAGTTCATTTTGTAGTTCATGTAGTACACAGCCTGGGATGTCATCTGATCTCATGGATGCTGTATTCTTAGCTTTGGAGAGTGTGGTTTCTACCTGTGTGGCCGTGATTGCTGGAATTTGGCAATCTTTTGGTATTGAGATGGGCCCTTCAGGGGGTGAGAGGGGGGTGAAGTTGGCACTAAATCGATCTGCCAGGATATTGGCAATATCCTTGGGATCAGTATATTTAATGCCATTCTGTTGTAGCTCAGAGCATATCTGAGCATTGCCATTTAGATTCTTGACATAACTGTAGAATGCCTTGTGGTTGTCTTTGGAATCTTTGGCAATTTTAATTTCATAACTAGCTTTGGAGGATTTTATGAGGAATCTCAGCTTCTTACTGAGGCTGGTGAGGGAGTTTTTTGCAACCTGCGATTTTCCTCTTTTCTGCAACAGTTTCTGTCTTCTGTTGTATAGTTTGTTTATGGCAGAGAACCACCAGATTGGCTTCCTTTTTTTGGAGGAGAGCATCTTGGTTCTATTTGAGATGGCATGATTCATGAATGAATGGATGTGCTCGTAGAGTGCCTTAGTGTAGGATTCAGCAGTCGAACTTTCAGCTCCCATCTGCATGGGCATCATGAAGTTTGTCACTTCAGACTTGAATAACATGATGTTGGCTTTGGAGAAGTTTTTTTACACTCAGATATATACATATACACAGCAATATATGTCTACACATATACAGATAGAGATACATATGCACATATACTTATGGCTATCTACATATATATTGACAGTAACAGGTATATCAGAATAGATATGTATGCACATATAGTTATGGATATCTATATATATATCTACATACATAGTCTTATCTGTACATATAGGATGTGCATACATATATAGCTATATATACATATCTCTCTCTCTCTCTCTATAGATATATATATATATATTATATATATATATATATATGTACATACAAAGAGATGTACACATAGCCATATATATGTTGCATTATATCGATGTGTATACAGACATATGTATGAATATACATGTGTATGTACGTGTAGACATATATCAACCTATTATATGTATATATCCATATTCCTGTCATGTGTAAACTTCACGGTTGTGTATACTCTCCCAGATGTATCTCACCATATGTATCTGCTATGTGTACATTATGTTAAAACAACAAATGTGATGCAGCAGTGATATTAATAACAAGTACTACACAATTGTGGAAGTAAAGGCAATTGTTCAATACTAATCAATATGTGTATTGACAGATATCTTGGAAAAACAACAGCAGTCTTCATAGTGGTCATGGCATAGTGGTTAAGTGTAGTAACTTTAGTGTACAGGGTCCTCGGTTCAAGACCTGCAAAGGCTGTTCCTTTTGTTGCCGGGCAGAACAAGGGCTGTCTGATACAGAGTGGTTAAGGAATTTTGAGCAGCTTTAAGTGCATTTGCATGGGTTTGCTCGAAGCTAAGTGGTGTTAAGCTATGGGTAAACATACAGGTGCTTACACAGCATGGGCTCCGCTTACTATTGTGCAAATCAGCTTAGCTGTTATATTGCAGCAATGTTGATACCTGCTAAGCATGGCTTAGCCCTGGTAACCAGTTCACACCACCCAGTCTGATAACATATCAGGGTAATGACATCTGCAATAAGTGTATGCAATGCCATATACAATACATGTGCCTATGTGCTGTCATTACAGTAGCAAGGGGAGTGAGTGTCATATCTGGGACACAGACATATATGAGGCCTGTACAGCACTGTTATCCATGTGACTGTGTTACATACAGGGTTAGTAGCCCAGGGTACGTGCTGTCACACTGGCATGTAGTGTATCATGGCAGTACTACTCTTGACAGTTCCTACCCATGCAAGAGTAGAGTGCTAAATGCAGTACTGACAACAGGCACACCTGCAGGCATAGCTGGACTCTGAGGCCTTCCTGTTGTATCCCTGGTGTGTGAGCTGTGTCACAGTATATAACCCCTACTGGGTAATGATCCGACATGTGGAATGTAACTTTAGACTACCGTCTATACAGCACATGATAGCGAGAGCTCCTGACATGTAGTTATGGCATATATAATGTTGTCAAACATCTATCTGTCAACACATTCATCCTACTGCATAGCTACTTGCCAAGCTGATTACTGTCAGTCCTTGTACAGATGTGCAGATGGCAGGTATCCCACTGAGATATGTACAGGCATCCTAATCTTGATTGTTCTGACATGTCTGCCCAGCTGTGTAAGAACTGGCACATATTGGAGATAAAACCCTGTACGCACCACATGCCATGGGTACCTCCACTACAGTACCACATTCAGCTGAACATGCTTAGGTAAAGGTCTCCATCACAGACACTAACCATGTGTCATAATGCATGTTGCATGCATGTCAATTTGATCACCTCAGTGGCCATGTGCAGGAGGCACCTGGAGGAATGGCTGATGCATGTCACTCTCACCCTGAGGGTCACCACAGTAGTGTCTGTCAATAGCTTGCCTGCTGCCATATGGCAGGTGGCAGGATACCACTGTACACAAAACCCCTACACAACCCATCTCTCCTTGGACAATAGCTAGGTACACAGCCATGACCACCTGCAGAGATGCACTCCAGTACTGACACATGAACATGTGCATGACTGAGTATAGCAGTGTCTGTGTGTTAGCACACCTGTATGTCGGAATTCCATGAGGGCATTCACAGCCACCGCAACACCCATTGCCATAGCCAGTTGTGGCTGCTGCTGTATGGGACATTACATGTACCCTGTTAGGTTCCTCTCCATACCGGCTATGTGAGCTTTGCAGTACCATCACAGCAGTGTTGTAAAAATGGGTTGATAGGAATGAGATACCCATTGTGTTCTGGCAAGTATGTGTATGTGTGCATGTCCATTTATCTGTAGGGTACAGCATTCTGAGGCCATATACTCCTATTACAATACACATTGCCACACAGTAGTACAGATAGTGTTGTTGCTGCCCATAAGTGAGGAATGACAATGCAACACCCTGCTACATGTGTGGCATGTGCATTAGATGCATCTCACTGTAGTACCACTGTTGGGATCTACAATGGGTTGTATTTCAGTCGTGGCCAATGTGTAATGGTGGGTATGTCATCATGGGTTTCAGGGAGTACAATGTCCACTGGGGGATGTAGGTGCTGTGTACACTGTCATTACACCAAGGTGCACTTGGTATATGTCCCATATACCACATCTTGGTTACAACTGTCACCATCACCCATACAGGTAACTGATACTACAATCCAGGCCAGTTATGCATGTGCTGTGTGTAGCTTACCTGTAACACACTGGACACACTGTCACATTAGTCAGCAGCACTATACCCTGGTCTCTCAGATGTGTGTATGCCTGTTATGTGTCTGTTAATGTGTATTTGAAGGTATGTCACACTATGTATTGTCCATATACACCCATTACATCCCCCATTAGCATACTGTACATGTCTGAGGATGTTCTGCATGTAACATGTAATCTGGGACAGACCTCACCCTAAATGCTGTGTGGTGTGTGCAATGGAAGCCACACACTTCAGTATCACTACATACCTAGGTAGAGGTCTAGTCCCATTGTTGCCAAGTAACAGTGTGCATGTATGTGGATAGGTCTTCATCAGCTTGCATATTATAAACACCCCAGCAGGTCACCTGTCTATGTGGCACAGGCAATAACTGTTATACAAATCTGTGACATGTGTTCAACTGTACCTCAGATATGTCACAGCCTTGGTGTCACCACAGTGCCATACCCCACTGTGGAATATGACTGCAGACCATCCACATGCTGACACATGTACACCTACAACACAAATGGATAACATTATAGAGTCCACAATCAACCAGTGTTACTAACATCTATAATGCATTATTGCTGGATGGCTTTAGCACCTGACATATATACATTACACTTTACTCCTTACAACATGTTACACTGCAGTACTGTGGTACACTGTAGTACAGTCACCGTGTGCATCAGAACCATATTAGCCTGTCCCTGCATCAATGGTATGGATGACAGGGATGCGGCACAAGTATCATCATATGCACAGGGTGTGTTGTTGGTTTGCCAGAGGCCGAGGGTGGGCCATACATTTGACACCATGTGTGTGGGTGAGGGGTGTACTGAGGTGAACTGGGTGTGGTGATGTGGTGTGTGTAGGTATGGGGTTGCCCTAGGTGTGTTTGTATTGTGTGTGGGTATGCATGCACAATGTTCTGCCACGTAGCTGCCCTACACGGGTGTTTATGGACACCTGCAGACCATACCTGGCAGGGTGTGCATTTAACTGCCTTTGGCCATGGACATGTGGAATGTGCCTGCCAGGGGTTCCATGGGCACATCCAGGTACAGACCTTGATGTGCTACTCTCACCTGATGATGACAAATGTCTGCTGGTACCAGATCCCTCCTGGGACTGGCCAGGACCACATGCTCGTGGCCTGCTGTGGTGTGGTGTGGAGAGCACCCCCCTGCAGTGCCTGGGCTGGTACTGCAACTACGGGAGCCCCCTGGTATCCTAGCACATCCGTGTTGACTGCCAGCTGTTGGAGTTGCTGGCCTACGTTCATGCAGCCGTTGCCACATTCCCACCACACGTTCAAGCACAGAGAGACCACGGTCGATGAGGGCCATCATCTCACCAGACAGTCTATCCATGAACTTAGTTAACACACGGATGGCACCAGCCAATTCATGGGCATTGTCACTTGCAGATGTGAGAGCAGCCGTCTGCAGCCTCAGGCCCTGTCTAGTGTAATGTTCTATATGTGCCTGCACTGCCATGACAGCCTGAAACATGCACCTGCTGGTACCAGCTGTGTCGTCTCTGCCAGAGGCATGATGTCCAGTGGCCCTACCACGAGCACCCTGGGAAATCTGCCTATGTAATGCCCTGCCAGACATCCAGCTATGCCTGCTCTGACCAGACATAGTAGGCATGGTTACCACACTTTCCTGTCCACTGCCACCAAATGCCAGCTGTCCCTCCACTATGTCCACTGGTGATGGGGTATGTGTAGGCACTGAAACTGTGTGTGGGGTTGGGTTGGCTAAAAGGGGATGCCAAATAATGGTGCTGTTTCAGCCCCTGACAACCCCATCTGTGCCACAACAGTACTATCATCATCTTCGGTGTCTGTATGAACATCAACATCAAATTGCATGCAGGAGGGACCCTGATCCACCTCGCCACCTGTGGGGGAAAATAAGAAACACACTTTAAGACCTGTACAGCATTGCATAACAGTACACACACACACATGCACACATGCACACACACACACACACGCACACACACACACACACACACACACACACACACACACACACACACACACACACACACACACACACACACACACACCACCTTAATACCTACCTGTTAATGACTTTACAGACAGTCCCACGTTTATTCCCATGCTTTCTCCATCCTGCATCACACTTGGTAACATACACTCATTAATATCTCTCATTAACGTATCATTCCTCTAAATGCCTAGACAAGTGATCACAACACAAGACCTTTTACTCCATTACCTCCCTAACATGAGTGAAGTGGTTTAACATAGCCTCATTGCTGTCATTGAGTGTTCACTCTGTGTATGTCTGGACATTGTGTGAATGGCCCCTATATGTGAGGGGCTACTTTGTTCACTCCATAACTTCATGCACTGGTGTGTCATGTTTAAGTATTGATCAGTACATGCCAGATATGCTACTCAATCAACCTATCATGTGTCAACTGTAATATACGGATACACTCCCTATTGTTGTCTAATAACTTCCCAATGCATCTGTAGTGCTGCATACATGGGTTGTCATTCACCTCTCTGCTGAATGCAATATTAAAGGTATACCTGGTGTCTACCTTCCCTCTTAATGCCTGTTCCATGATGCAGACCTTATTATACTATCATCTGTCCTGTGATTACATACATGACAAGTATTCCTGGTGTGTAATGTGGCAGACCATGTCCATGTACTGCACGAACCCAAAGGGAGGTACTGCTGTATGGACAGCCCCACAATCACACATGTGCATACATGGACACCCACACAAACACACACACATGCACACATGCATCCTACATGCATCAACCTCCCTCCACTTCACCAGAGTGACCCTGCAGACAAACTACCTACCCACCAGGATGTACACACACACATACAGGTGAGGTTGCACAATGATAGTACACACAGTCCCCCTATTCCCCATCTGTCAACATGCATAACTTATGGTACACAACAGCATGCAGTTCAGCTATAGTCAATCCATACTAGCAATGGTATACATGTGTGTGATGCATGTGCTGTGCCATTAAGTGATGCCCCTTCCCCTGGATACCACTGCACCCATGTACACAGTATTGCTGTGCACCTGTTCTGCACCCTGCCATGTACTCTGCATCACACCTCTCAGATGTACAGCCCATTGCTGAATGTGTAGTACTGTGTCAGTTATGTCAGCTTTAATGTTCACAGCCCCTATGTTTTCAGCAACACATACCTGGGATGATATGTGGACAGATGTCATTTGTGAATGCCTGATGTCTGATTTACAACTCTCAACATCAGCGGACCATGTATGACCAATCCAATACTCTTACACTGAAAACCATCAGAGCATATCATGGCTATGGGGGGTGTAAACACACTTATTGATATGACGCACCCCATCCTTGATGTGCCATGGTACCACATCACCACATATCTTAACAGTACATGAGCCCAATATGTGACATATGTCCTGTACTTTCACATGCAGTGTCTACGGAATGTGTTAGGTGTGCAGATGCTGACCACAATACATACACTCCGTTTGGGCATATGTGTGCACACCCTTATCATGACAGTTTGTTGTACCTATTATTATGTGTACTACAGCAGTCCCTACTCCTGGCAGGGGTATACTAGGATGGGCCATCTGCATTTACCAGTGTCTGTTCAGTCTGCCCTACACATGCCCCTCTAATCTGCATGATTGCAAGGTCTACTCATGTGCACATCCCTTGGTGTTCATACACTGCTGTCACTATTGCTGTGGGGGTAGGGTTACATCTGCCACAGTTCCAGAATCTGACTATGTGCAGATACAGCCATTCTTAGCATCCTTAGGATCCCTGCTGCAGTGCACTGGTGTGTCATGCTGATACCCGCCTCCTTCAGCCTTTTTGCAGATGCATGACAAGTAAGGCCTACACATGTGTGCCACTTTGCAGTGTCCCATACACTGAACACCACATGTTACAGCCTTATCCCAGCTGATAATGTGGACCACAGTAATGCCTTATGCCATAGTGTAACTCTACAACAGTTGCCATTGTCCTACAGGTATATCCACTGGTGTTGCACTGTATATGGGTGTTGTTCCAAACTTGTCCCTACTGTAGGCCATGTCTCCCACCATTATGTTACTCCCTGTGGACACATTCTGAAATGATAGGATGTTAATTATCAAGCAGGTGTCTGACATACCCTTCTAATACCCGATCATGGTCACCACTGTGATGCCGTGCATTTAACAGCAACAGTATGCGCACATGTACAGCATGCATTCTGGGTAGGTGTGTTAGATGTGTGCATGGAATATACCATCACCATTACATGCCCAGTGTATTGGCAAGCATCTACATAAACCATACTCACCAGCTACAGGCTGCTGCCTTGGTGGTATACTGGAGAGACCTACATAAGAGGGTGAGAGATGCAAAGTCAGTGGCCACAGCTGTGGAACTGCTACAGGGAGGTTGCAGCATTATAATACATCAACAGTACATGTCCACAATACTACCACATATGCACATTTGTTTATCACTACTATGCAGCAACAAAATATATCTATGACATGTCATATATACATGATCTACCTGTACCAATGCGGATGTATATGCAACAGTGGTCTAATGATGTGCCCTGTGGCCTTACCTGCATGTTCCTCGGCCGGTGTGTGGGTGGCAACCACCTCCACAAAGGTGTCTGGTGGTTGGTGGCTATACAGATGGGCAGGTGCCATGAGGCTGGCTAGGAGCTCCTCCACACGTGTCAGGGGGGATGGATGGCATGACCCCCCTGTGGTGAGGTGATCCCCTGGGACTGCAGCAGCACACCGATGGGCATTGTGAAGCAGGTCAGAACAATTATGCTGGACCTGCTCATAACTGTGGTTGTGCAGTCCGACATCATTGACCCTGTGGACTAGGTTATTCCACAGTTCGGTCCACATCTGCTGATCATGGGTGGCCCAGCCAAACAAGACTGTGTAGTGTTGTATGAAGTTATTCACCAGAATGTCATTTTCAGCTGCTGTGTATACTGGCAGCCTTCCCATGGGACATCGTGCCTAAAAGACATAAAGATGGACAGAGGTGTGAGCAAGTCATGCAGCAAGGTTACTACAGTTCTTAATGCATATCACTGTCACCCCCCACCATATCAGTGACAACAAACTCTACACAGAACTCAATAGGTATGGCTACAGCATACCTGCCAGTGGGGGAGATATTCTACTGTACCATGCTTTGTGCAATGTGTTTGTAGCCATGTTCCCTGTGCGGACACTATCATTGCTGGCCTGTTACAGGCTATTCACCTGCATGCCATTGACAGGGCCACAATGGTTCCATATGTGCCTGTGGTATGCTTGCTATGTGTTTGCTGCACATCTGACATTCTGTGTTATTGAGGTTATCTATGCATGCTGTTGGACATGTTCTGGGATTGTTTAGAGTACTACAACCGACATATGTTCTATAACAGTGGCACAATGGCATGTATATGTACTATTGGCCAGCAGAATAACCTCTTCAAACTCACCTGTCCATGTTATCAGGCCACATCACATGTGTGACCCACCCTGGGGCTTCCTCATGTACTGGTCCAGCAATACAGTCAGGTGGAACCAACTCAGGGGATGTAGTCCCCCCCTCTGGTGGCATGCACAGACATGTTCCTGTCCCCTGAGGTCAGGTCCAATGTCTGTTCCATAACTGGCTCCACAGATACATGGGGGATGTGCTATATCACCTTGAGGCACCCAGTACACATTCACAGGGCACGTGCTTCTCCTGCTCATTCTCCAGGCCAGGCATCATCAGAACATGGACTGCTGTTGTGAGTAGCTTTGGGTGGGAGGCTTGTTTCCATTGTGTCCATATTGGGGCCCATGGGGCATCCACATCACAGACACATATGCATACCTATATGTGGGGTACATTCAGACATCAGGTCCACAATCTCACAACACCTTCCTGCACAGCTGCACTGTTCTGCCTTGATACAACACAGACAGGTGCCACATATGAACACAGCCTGACATTAGGGGCGTATATGTAGGGCCAGATTGCAGGTAACCCTATTACACACCTGTGGCATTCCTGCATGCTACAATACAGGTTAACCTGAGTATCCTGCAAGAGGTGGGCTGTGGAAGCCATGTGTCCATCATTATGGCATTACTTTCATCACCAGCTATTGGCCACAGTAATATACATACTTCCCATTACACAACACACACTACGATGGCTTACATCTTATCAGTCAGTGCTGCTCTGCACGGTTGACGGATATGGCCCACTACCCACAGGTACAGACTCTATTGTCCTTAGCAGTTGTTCAGCTGAACATCATTACAACAACACCTGAAGGCACATATAAATCATTCAATATCATCTATCCCATTATTATGGACCAAGCACTGTGGTCAATTACATGCATATAATTCACATACCTGTTCTGGGAATGAAGACTCTTCTAGATGGTTTGCTTGATTTTTTTTTTTTTTTTTGTGCCTTACACGCACTCTCTCTCTCTCTCTCTCTCTCTCTCTCAGTCTCTCTCCAGTAAATGGAATGAGCTGCTTTTCATAGATTGCAGCATGGATTTTGTAGGTGATGCACATCATCAGGTGATGGCTTCTGCATCAGTCAGTGTCCTCCCCTTGCTACCTGCATGCAGCATGCTGTGTAGGACTTCCAAGTTCCATTGTCATGGCAACCAACTACTATAAATCCCTACATCATGTGGGTGTGGTCTCTTTACCTTTCCTGTATGACAGACATCTTTTCTGTGTGTGGGCAGCAGTGTTACAGACAGCAGGTAGCAATACCTCATACAGGAGAACCTGCACACTCAGGCTAGCTACACATCTGTAGGAGGTTCCAGAACCACAGACAGAGCATGAGTAGTGTTGTATGCATTGTATAGAACCGGTGTTACAGGGTTTGTGTATACATACTAGTTTAACTTGGAAAGGAGTCTGTCTGCAAAGCTCTCAACTGTGGGCCTATCCACTTGATGGCCAGAGGTGTGCCTATTATGTTTTATCTATCCACCACATAGGTCTTGTGTCAGATATATCACTGACAGTGTGTCTGTGTTGAGTGCTATCAGTACATGGTTACATCCATTTCTGTTTCTAACTTCATATTCCTGACTAAGGGTATGTTGCAGACTCTCCTGTAACACCAGCGACTTGCTTAGTGTACGACAACAGTTTTACACGTATGGGCTTGTGTTCCAGCCTCTGTCCTCCACAAACACACCAGGCTTTGTACATATGACATGCTGTCAGGGGTTGTTATGTAGTGGGCTGTGAGTATGTCATGCTGCCATTCCTGCCATCAGTCCACTGCTGTTGTGTCCCCCACACATATTGTGGAGTTGGGTCCATATATGTGTGGGCTTCACCTACACAATGCATGTGTGCCCTTATGCACTCCAGAGGCCATTGTATGTAACAAAGGTATATGACCCTGTATTATTGAGTCAAAGGGGGGATACACCATAACTAACCTAGGCTGTTACAACATGTGAGGGTATCAGAGGTAAGCTGTCTTAAGGTATCTGGATGTACATCACCATACAATTCACCTTGGGTAAATGCAGGCCTACTGCTTCCTGCCATACAGACTGTTCTGTTTGTCAGTGTGATTGTGATGGTGTCAGTTATGCCTTGTTATGTAACAGATACATCCCATTGTGTAAACTGAGGTCTTTACCCCCAAGGATTGTGTACACAGTGTAGACAGAAGCTGCTGGACTATACATCTGCATTACTTACTGTTGATTGATTGGCATCCTGTGGCCCAGTCTGTCTTTACTATTGTACTACCTGAAGGCCTCGGCCTGGACAGAAACATCAGTAAGCCTTTCCAGGCTACTGTATTAATATAACTTTCACAGCTGCATTACTCTGTTTATATGTATACCAGTGTCTAAACAGCTATATGACATGGCATATATCACTGTAATAGTACACAAATAAAGCTTTCCCATGTATGCAAACCTGTGTGTGGTGTTATATCCTTTGACCTCTCTGTGGGTATATGTTGCAGCCAATAATTGTCATTTGTATGGGTGGCTCATACAGTGCCCAGTTGGTAAGGTGGCAACTGTAGGCATAGTTCCTGTTCCGTATTGTGTGCACCTTCTACATATGTATCTTCCTATACATATCTCTGTGTGTGCATGTGTAGTTTCATATATATCTATATATATCTATATATATCTATATATACATATATATATATATATATATATATATATATATATATATATATACACATATTATATATATATATATATATATATATATATATATATGTATGTATCTGCATATATGTGTCTGTATATAAGTATCCTAGGAATGTTGATTGCTTCCACATTGTACATTCCCCATGGTAGCCAGACTGTACTGCTTGATATGTTACTGATACCAGCCTGACATCATACAGGTGGGATGGAGTACTGTTAACATCTTGTGCCCATGTTGTGTCAAGTCCTGGTTATGGGATCTGCAACAGTTGGTACTGTATTGCAAGGCAGACGTGTTTGGCTGTGGGGGGGTATCTATACATACAAGATGTATGTTGTTTGGGCCCCCTCAACCCCATTAACCTTGCATATGAACATATATGTTTTTGTTATGTTCCCTTTTATAACTATAGATGTATGTCTGTATATGCCTATATAGATATATATTTATGCTTACACACATATATATATATATATATATATATATATATATATATATATATATATATATATATATATATATATATATATATATATATATATATATACATATAGATGTAGACATATATATTTATAGATGTATACATATGTATGTATGCATATATATATATATATATATATATATATATATATATATATATATATATATATATATATATATACATATATAGATATGTTATATCTATTTAGATATTAATATATATATATATATATATATATATATATATATATATATATGTGTGTGTGTGTGTATATACACACACACACACACACACACACACACACACACACACACACACACACACACACACACACACACATACATCTATATGTTGAAATACATTTCCTATACTGTTGAATGATTGGGCTGGATTATATGTTTGTGAAAACATGAGGGTTATGTTTATCTGACATATCTTTGTGGTAAATCACTTTGGCTATGTTGTGCAGTGTCCTGGGTTCAAGCATTGCGAAGGCTGTTTATTTTCTTGCTAGGCAGACCAAGGGCCATTGGATACAGAGTGATTAAGGCACTTTTAAGCAGTTGTAAGCAGGTTTGCACGGAGGCAAGCACTGCTAACTTCTGGTTAGAGTTTCTTATAGTCAGTTAGCTTCTAAATTGCTTAACCTGTGCAGGCATTTCTTACCCCCATGCAAACAAGCTTAAACCCACTTACTGCTACTTAAAAGTGCTTACTCTCACTTGCCCCTGCGGTAATTTCTTTAAAAGAAAAGAAAAAAGGGTTGATAAGAAATTGGTGAAAAAGAGGCACAAACAGGGAAAGACAGTGGGGAAGATAGCTAGGAATGTGCAGAAGGGTGTAGGGAAGGTCCATAGCTGCTCATTTCTTCTACAGCAACAGGTGTGCATATACACTGAATTTGGAGGTAGATTTGAACACTCAAACCCCTGAGAGAGAGGTGAGGACAACAATAATATGTTGTGATGCCAATTAGACCAGATTACATGTGTCCAGTGGACACGTGTGTGAAATGGACAGCTATGTGTGGGGTGAGATTTTTTTTTTGGGAACAGATTGTCCTTTTTTATTTTTTTTTCAGGTGAGAGTGTGATGTTGGGGAGGGATAGTAGGTATATTTGGTGAGGTAGGTTGGGTAGATTAACAGACGAGACAAACAAAACATTTACAGGGGTCGTATATGATGCATGTAGAGGGTAAACATCTTGATGTGGAGGGTTGTTGGGAAATCGGAAGCCCATGAGTCCCCTAGTAGAAACAGTGGGACTGAGATCCCCACCCATGGGCAGTCACCACTGCACCTTTACAGCTCCAAAGGTGGCTGTGCTGGGGACTGAGTTGGAGAGACAAGCTGACCCTCTAGTCATGACACGTGGCCCTCGAGCTGGTGTAGATGATCTCTAAACATTTGATTGAGCTTTCTATGCACAACGACCCGGACTTGGTGAGGGGGACAGCTTTTTGTCCATGCCCGCTCCCAGGGGGAGCGAGCACCATCCCCTGAGGCAGTTCCACCCTAAGGTAGTGCAGGACCAATGGAGGAGGAGGTCCCAGGTTGGGCCTCAGATGTGCTGGTGCCTGGTGCTACTGCCAGCTGAGGTGGGACAGACGGGTCTGCTGGGATCCTCATTCCCGTACCTGCTATGGTGTTTATGGTGTATCAACATATATGGGTTAGTAATAGTCAACACATTCCAGGGTTAGGTATAACAGCATGCATAGATATTCCCATTATCCCAGACACCTGATATGGAACAGTTGCATAGCTAACGGAACACATGCATATAATGGGCCACAGTAGTAATAACAACAGCATGCAGGTACATTGATGGCATCATGCCAACAATGTTGGAGTACTTCAACATAGCACATGCATAGAAACAGATTTAAATAATTATCAACTAATAGGACATATGTCCCAACATAACAGTGGAGTCATCACGTACCAGTTGAGTTGGGTATTTAGTGTATTGTTGGAGATATGGTGGGGGGAGAGAAAGATGTCAGCTAACAACTAGTATATTTTTGTAGTTTGCATTACTTTCCTAGTCAGTGCTGCTATCTGTACTTTACAAGTATTACTACACTACCCTATTGCCTTAGTTTGGACAGTGATATGGCTGTCGACATCTTTATACATGAACTGGTTTTACCTGCAGTATACACCTCTTACCTGGTATACCTGTGGAGGAATTGTTTGTTAACACTGACTGTTTCTACACATACTTCCAGATTCCAGGTTGATGTTATGCACATACATGTCCAACTCTTTTTGCACAGACTCTGGCCATGTCTTGACCACATGCAGGTGAGCCTGGACATATGTAGACTGTTGCCCTCTTTAACCTTTAGTGATTTACAACACTCGTATACAGGATTTCCTACACAGTTATATTATGTAGCATAGTGTGGGTGACAGTGATCAGTGATACCTTATTATTCAGAGCAACTGCAACACTTGCAATTCCATGCAATGCCAGAGTAAACAGTACCAGTACAGGGTATCAATCTTTTATTTCTCAGCACAGTGTACATATCCGGCGCACTTGTGAGAGCAATGTTTCTTAGCACTACCTGAATGTTGCCACACAAAGTACCAGATTTCACATTAGTATTATGCACATACATCTCACTCTGTTACTGAACACACTCTGGTCACAGCTTGACAAAATGTGGCTGTAGATATGACATACTTGCCTTATTACTCTCATAACAGTTTGGGGAGTTGCTAGAGTGACATGTTTGTTCTTATAGATTTGTGACAATCAGTTGTATTTCTTGTTTGCTGCCTACATGTCTGGGATCATCCCACTGATTTCCCAGGGGTTCTGAGTGACAGGCAGCAGATATGGGCCAATTTACTGGACATTCTGGACAGTTGTAGGGTATATTTCTGTATGCAGACTGCTACAATTCCCAGGATTCGAACCATGGCTGTGTGCGCTAACAATACAACAGTTCACGTCTCAGTTGCGTGTGCTATTCATATTTTGTTGTCTGTCTTTTCACTGCTTTCTGTCTATGTCTCTCTCAGTTGTACTAAATGACCTCTGGGGATTACACCAGTCATACATAGACATTCCTACACATTCTATTTCTGTTGCACAGTGTGGGTAACAGTGCTTTATACCACAGTACTATTAAGTGATTACAAATCTACATTACCATATGATACCAGAGTATACACATGCAGTCCAGCAGTTAGACCTTTATTGTCAGGCTATTATGCTTTTATTTACATACAAACTATATGAGATTCTTCCTGCCATATTCTCCAGTGTATGCAGTATTTGCCTTAATAGCTGGCTGGTATTATGCATGGTCAAGGTACGGCAAACATGGAAAAGCCAAAACCCAGAAATTTAGCAATACTATTACTAAGAAGTATTATTATTGTGAATACTGAAACGCATTTTTTAAGAAAGAAACATATACTTTATATTTTAAGCCCGTCTATACGCCAATGCATCAATGGCGCGCTTCCTATGTTCTCATCCAGTACCGCTGAGTTGCTGATGTACCGCGATAAAACAGTGAGAGTAAGCTGTGGGAAAGGTTCGAGAAGTCAAAATTACAGCATGTTAAATGAGTTTAAATGTTTTTACGGCTTTTAAAAAGTTATTAAACTTAAAATAAGGCAACGGACAAAATAACTGTAACATTTATGTTAAAATCAAACAATTATAAACATTTAAACAGCTTTCTTTATCTAAAACGCTCGTTCGCCAGAAAATGGCTAACGTACCATATAGTTAAATGTTAGAGACAGTGAAAATAAGCAACGGAGATCTTTCGCTATTTTAAAGCTGTCTTAAATTGGCGTTAAATAACAGTAATTAGTTTAGACAGGCATTTTAAAAGAAGTACTATCGGAAAAGTCCGCCGCGACCTTTTCTTTCAGTATAATCCCGATGAACAACGGCACGCTTACAATCAGCCAGGCACGTTTTGGGGGGATCATGGTATAATACATGTTTTATACTGGCAATTAACTTACTAATGCTTTTAGAGTATTTCCTATGACAGTACATGCAAGAGGATTACTAACCTGCCTCGCGTCGTAACCACTGCCTGCGACATCAATGGAGCTCCTGGTTCATGACCCGCTCACTTGCCACTGTGAGGGACATAAGAGGAATATTTAGCCATACCTATCCATAATATACATGAGCTGGCAATTATTAAACAGGTAGTGGATTGATACTTACACACAGCTGGGACAACTCCTACTGTTCTAGCCTCTTGCATCCACTGATCCAAGAGATCCCCTTTACACTGCTTCAGGTCGGCATAGTGATGCCTAACCTGCTCACCAGTTTGAGGTATGTCAGTGACAATAGTGAGGTCATGGGGGAGATGGTCCCAGGCTTCCAGCTTATATTGGGAACCCTGGACCTGGCCCTGCACAGTCTCTGCTCATGGTCTTTGACAAGGAGTCCTGCCATGACTCTGGACTCCTGGATGCTCCAGCGCTGTGCCCGAAAGTGCACTCCCTTTCCCCTTTCTGACATGGTGTCTGCAAGGGAAAGCTACAACCAGTTATGAGATGTATTCATGCCTGTTGGGTTTATGTAGGGCCGAATTCCCACACTTTGCTGTGATTGGCCGGTTTTGAAATGGCTAAGCTATGGGCAAACCTGCTTACCTAAGGTTGGCATTGTTTAAAGGGGTATAACACTGGGCAAATTGAGTTAGCTGGCCTACACATTGCTTACACCAACTTAGCTGGCCTGTGCAATGCTTAGCATTGCTTAATATTTAGTTTTTGGCACTGATTTATTATTCATTGCATCATATATATATATATATATATATATATATATATATATATATATATATATATATATCTGGTATCCATGATTCATGTGTACGTACACTGTATGGGGGTCCTTGTGTTTAACAGGGGACATCAACACTCTATTACAATTACACCTCACATCTAGCCTTACTTCTGTACTCCACTTCGCATATTTATGTTATGTAGTAGGTTATAGAACATTTGACTATATAATGATTCCTTTCACATGTTCAGTTTGATTTTACTATAGTGAGGATTTGTTTGGTGATACCTCAGTCTTATGTATTGCTGTGATGGCTTGGTGGTTAACTGCTGTGACTATAGTGTATAGGGTCCTGGGTTCAAGTCCTGCAAGACTGTTTATTTTGTTGCTGGGCAGAACAAGGGACATTGGATACACAGTGATTAAGGCACTTTTAAGCACTTGTAAGTGAGTTTGCGTGAGTTTGCATGAGGGTAAGCACTGCTAACCTCCGGTTAATGATGCTTACAGAGAGTTTGCTTCAGTATTGCTTAACCTGTGTGCGCAATGCTTACCCCCATGCAAACTGGCTTAAACCCGCTTACTAGTGCTTACATATGCTTACTCCCACTTTCTACTGCTTAATAGTGCTTACACTTGCATACTAGTGCTTACTCCCACTTACCACTGCACTAATTTAGACAGTGATGTCTAATGGTTCTTGGGGAGGTGGGGGATTTGGAAGCTGTATGGAGTTATCATTCATTACACATTTTACCTTCCACTTGTATCCCTGATTCCTGTGATTATCTGTGGACTTTGCAGCATTATGACACTGACACCTCACATTTGCATTTAATGCAGTACTTCAGTTCACAAATATATGTTATTTAGTAGGTTATGTAACTAAAAATATTGATCATAATGTGATTTGACATGGAAAGTGCTTCAGTGGGACGCGAACTGGGAATGACTGCTCGGAAAGTGAATGTTCTGCCCACTACACTATTCTGTTTCATTTGCATATATTTTCCTTTTTATCTTCTTCTGCCATTTAAGCTGCATTAACCATAGCTAAGCGTTGGACAAACCTGCACACCTATGGTTAAATTTAATCTGTTTCATAAAAAAAGTATCTTTATATTTTTTGTGTTTACTATTGCTCTTGTACATGTGGGGGGATGTTGCTGGGGTATTCGGACCCCTATGAGTGGTCTCGCTCATTCTTTTATGGCTTTCTGCTGTTCTTCTTACAGAGGCATGCATATTCTGAGAGCTATGCTCTCAGACTTGCCCCCTGCACTCTTACATGCTCCATGTAAGATTAGGAGCTCAGGCAGTGCGCCTTCATTAATATGCATGGTGCACTACCATCCTGCTCCTAAACTGCCACTTCCATGCAGGACTAAGCTAGTCCTGCATGGAAGATTAGTAAATCGGGTGTATATGTTTATAATTCAGTGTGTGTTGGCATTTTACATTTTTTAAGAATTCCGAGTATATCACATGATTTGCAGAGAGCATAAAGTTGGCGTATCACAGCTAATTACGGTCTGATGAAGTCTATAATTAAGTGGACAAAAGTGCTCATCTTTTTTTTAATATTGTTGGTTTTACAAGTGCTGCTGAAAATATTAAAGTGTTGGCGATTAATTCCACATATCTGTTGCCTGGTGATTTTTTATTTTAGTTTCTCTCCAGTCAGCTTTTAGTTATTTTTCATGGTCTTTGACCTTAGAGTCTTCTCTAACCACTGTTTGCAGTTGATTGTTGAAAACAATGGTTTATGCCTTGGGCTGACTATTTCACTGGGGATGACTTTGCAATTGCTGACTCTAACTAAGTGTTCTTTCCTTACTGGAGGATGTCTACGTACATGTTGTCCACTCTTGTATGTGATCTTGTGATTGTCTCTCTTGTTGAACTTTGTGTTGGTCACCATCAACTTATTTGCCAGTCAGAAGTCCAGAATGGTCTCTCCTTCTTTATTCCTGTTTCTCCAAATATGTGGAGGCAGGCAATTCTTATATCAATAGTGAGACACACTGATGTCCCCCTCACCAGGCTTAACAAGAAAAAGGTCACAGTCAGCTGTTTGTCAGGTGCTAGAATCTGCCACATCACACACACTTAAGTCTCTCCACAACAGGTACAAATATGCCTATGTCATTGTCCATATTGGTGTGAATGACTTGAGACATACCTCCATGAATTATATGAAGAGAGACATGATTGAGCTCTCAGAGTATGTGCTCCAGGCACTAGTGTTGTTCCCCAGGAATCTGTCCTGGGAACCCTACTGCTTGGGATCTACTTCTCAGAGGTCTAGGCCAAGACCAAGGGCCTGTGGCTGACCAAGTCTGCAGACGACTGTAAGTTGAGTGCTGTCATTAACTCCCCAAGTGACATTAACACACTGCAAGAGGGTCTCACAGCTACAAATAACTGTTGACAAAGTCATGGCCTTAAGTTAAATGCAAAAAAAATGTATTATCATACCATTTGGCAAAAACACGGCCCCTACTGATTACAACATCACTGGCATTCCTCTAAGCACACAGCCCATGGTGAGAGACCTGGATACTCAGGTTGACAACAATCTCATATTCGACCATCATGTGGCGGCAGTGGTCATAAAAGCCTTTTACTTGGTTCATCTCATAAGTAAAAGTATTGCATCCAGAAAAAAGGGGGTTATTACCTCTCTGTACTCCTCCCTCATTAGACTTATAATTGAGTATAATGCCCTGTTGGGTTTGTACCTCTCCAAACACCTGCACCAACTGGAAAGGCCACAGAAATACCTCAGAGAGAGAATCCATGGCCTCCAACACCTGTCATATGTGGACAGGGTCAAATCACTATCACTTTACTCTGTATCATACACATTGCTCAGAGGTGGTCTTTGTCTCACCTACAAGGCAATATTGGACCCTGCCCTACTAGAGATGCTCCCTATCTGTAAGTCTAACTCCTCGTGCATTACCTGTTCAGTAGGCCTAAATCTAATATGCAACATCAACAAAACCTGCTGGAGAGACAGGTTTGTCTCACAGAGGCTGCCCCATCTCTGGAATAGACTTCCCATACATGTCAAACAGAGTACCTCACTGACCCTCTTCATGAACAACCTTGATGAGTGGATGGGAAACCACAAATTTGTCTCAGGGGTTCCACCTGTGCCCCTCATTGACAGAGGTGACAGTTGCTAACTGAGGTTTTTTTGGGGGGATAAACTCTTGGCTAGGCTTGTAAGGGCCCCAGGGCCATTAGCCTAGTAATCTGATATGATCCTATGATCCTATCCTATTTTGTCTGCCCTGATATGTGCATTCAGGTCACCCACTATCAACATCAGTTCACGTGTCCTGCTTTACCTAGTATGTCCTTCAACTGCTGTCGGAATGTTTTTTTTGTCTCACTATAAAAATCCATTTGTGGAGCATAGGCTGAGATTATGAATATTGACTTATCATTACACTGAAGTCTGACTGCCATGAATCTGTCACTAATTCTGATGACATCCCTCACTGCTTTTTGAAGCGTCTCCTTCTCCACAATTTCCACACCATTTATTGTCTTCTCCTGAGTAGTAAACTCTTGAGCCCAAAGCTTTGCTGCACTGCCCTTTCGTCTTACCTCCTGCTTTCATAGGATGTCCAGCCTCCTCCTTGCCATCATGTCTTCCACTTCCAAGCTACATCATGTCAGTGAACCTGCACTGAGTGTAGCAATTCTTATTGTCATTTCATATTTGGCAGCTTGATTGTGTTTTTTTTTTTATCCAGCTTTCTCTCAACTGAGCTATCCCAGGTGACCCAAGCTGGGTGACTGGACATCGGCTGAGTAGCTTATTGACCCAGAGCTGCTGGGCTTTATGGCAGACATACTCTGGCCAATGGGGTGCATATACCCCTCCCACCCTTAGTATGGAGTCCCTGGCCACTGACAAATAACCATGCCCATTTGACAACATTACTCAATATGTACAAATCACCTAAAACCATATTTTACACCATCAAATTGCTAGTCCTGCCATGGTGTGTAGTCTGTGATCCATATTCATCTATCACGAGGATACTGCACAGCACAGTAGATGCACAAAGCAGTTGATCTATACAACTTCCCCCTAAAGGGCACTATCTATATTCTGTGTTGCTGCCCATAACTCTGTTTTTGAGTGAGTTTAGGATGGAAAAACTCAGCATTTGTTTGGGGGGAGGAGGTGGGAGAAACCCCTCAGAGAAGATGCAAACTCCATACATGCATTTGACAGAGGTCAGAAACCAACTTTGTGCATTTGCATGGGAGGTTAAGACCTTAATCATTATGTCATCCTATACATACATACATACATACATATATACATATGTGTATGTGTGCATGGTTATTTATTTATCGATACCTACATGCCATGACAAGTCCTTGAATGAAAGGTACAGGCACATAACAAACAAGGGTAGTATGAAACAAGACAATCTAAAGCACCACTAAGAGTCTTTCACTTATACATTTAAAGTAAAATTAATTATTTACTGAAAAGCCATCTGTGCAAGTGTTTACATGTTGGACTCAATATTTAAGTATCTTACCTGCAAAATAACTGCATTTACAGCAGCACTAATCACTGTTCAGGTGTGGAAAAAACAGCACCAGCTCCAAATATAGTAAATAGTGGGCAACCTGTTACCATATCAATGTGTGCAAAACAATGGTATGAAAACATCATGTGCACTGTTTGTGTCATACATCATACACCACAAATATAACTGTACTGCAATGCCATTCTAAATGGCTACCATATAACTGCACATATGACTTTCCATGTGCAACATGATGTACCATATTCAACTACAGATTTTGCTAAGCTACATGCATTATGATTTCATGATGTAGGTAAGTCAACTTGCTGCCATGCCATGTGAAAATGAAGCTTACTGTACAGGTGTTACAGTTGTTACCCCATTTTCTGCCACTGCGTCCACTGAAATGTCAAATGGAAGAAAGGTATCTAGGTATGTTGACTGGGAAATTTGGATCCATTCTTAAACATGATCTTATCACAATCATGAAAAAATAACAATGACAGTGTGTTTGAGCACTTACAGAAATGGAGTAAATACAACCAAAACAGTTAAATATTAGCCATGTGCCAAAATAGATGCTTACGTTTAAAATTATAGTTGATATGTTATTGAACACTCATAGCAACAAAAATAATCACTGCAGAGAAGTAAGCTTATTGCCAGAGTTATAATCAGTATCTGTTAGTATTAAGTATGTAAAGGCAAAATGAATCAAGGGATACATATGTAAGAATGTAAAGTCAGGAAAAACAATGGAACATATGGTTGGGAGGGTGGCCTAAAGGTTGGGAGGGTGGCCTAATGGTTAAGGTTTTTGCCTTACAAACACAAGGTGCAGAGTTTGAGTCTCACAAGGGATAATTGAGTAGGCTTAAAATGGCTCACAAGGGCAGTTAGCCTAGTACTAATCTATGAATTTATATGTATGTATAAGATCAGTAAATATAAAATCTTTGTTTATTTCCTGCTTCAGCTTATATTCCTATCATCCTACCCTCCCAGTGAGCTCTATTTTTCCATCATCCCTTGGAACTTTGTTGTTTCTTGTAAGTACAGTCTTTGAATTCACACTGAATGCATGCCTTTTCTGGAGACACTGGCCTCTGATCATAGCAAATCAATACGTAACAAGCAGGTAGCCCATATTTATATAACAGAAAAGTTGATGCTCTAGGTTGAAGATACTAAATGTTATGTTGTGATGGCTGTGATGGTTGTAAAATCTAACTCCCTAGTTTAGTAGTGTATTTATGGGAATGTGTTTAGCTAAGCACAAACTGCATACAAACAGTACTACAAGCTAAAACTAAGTTGTATCCTTATTATGCTGTTAACATTTTTTTAAATTGTCCTTATTTTTAAAAGGCAATATAGTAAACAAAATTATACTAGTGTTTATATTGTTCAACTGCAGTTCTCCAAAGTGAAAAAGTTCTAGTGCTAGTGTTGTATGGTTTTGACAAAATCATGTTCTTGCTTCTTGCCATGTTAAATGAGCTGTTGTAGGGCAACTCTATCAGATCTGCTAGAATGTCTCCCTCTGTTAGCCACAAACATTTATGTTGGTTTAATAGTGCTGTTAATTACACAGGCAGATGTTAGGCAGCAGGCATGAAACCTAGTTATATAGGTAGAAAAAGTGACGACTATAGGATGTTTGCCCTTATTGTTGTATTGGGAAATGCGTAGAGTTTGTGTTATACTAATTGGTGACCAGATTAGCTGTGATTTTTAACCCATACTGAGTTAAGTGTAGACCTCAGATGTAGTTGTACCTATTTCTAAGGACAGATAGAGTTTAATGCCAGTTTGACGCAACAGACATGACTGTGAGATATACTATGTTACACTGTTATGTACTTTGTATCTTGTATCAGTCTGTAAAAGTCTGTTTGCTAATTAGAGCTGCTGCATACGCAAGGACCTCAGAACTCACTCTTTGGCAGTGGTACATAAATATCTATAAAATGTATTTTGGAGGCCTGACCTTGTAACAAGAACTGCCTGTTACAATCTGATCATCTGCTTTTTTTTTTTCAATTTAAACTGAATTCTTCAAATATGAACATATATTTACTGTAGCAGTGTCCAACACCTGAGTTAATTCAACCTCACTTAACCTTTCCATCATCTCTACTACTCCTCTGTCAACCCTGACCAAACCAGTCCAAGCTAATACACTGCACAGGCTGTATAAGAGCTATTACTGTCCAGCACCTATCACCCATCCCTGAAGTCCATTCTTGAAAGGAATGAGAGTGCAGTCAAAGTAGATATGTATGTGTAATCCAGTAAAGTTAACATAAGCTAAGACGTACAGCTTGTAGAATCAGACTAAAGGGACAGCTGACTGTCATGTACAGTCATCTGAAGTAGGTAGCTGTATTGGTGCATACTCTGTACTAGAGGACATGGCTCCATAAAACCCCCAATAACACCTATACCACTGGTATACACTACAGCCCATAATAATGGCAATCAGCATAGCAGGTTTTTGTATAGTCCCAAATAACTGCGAGTACATAGCTTGTCATAACCCTCACCTTCACTGAAGCAAGACAAACTTTTTGATTTGTTTTGCTTTCATTTTCAGACTACTCCCTCCTTTTTTTCCTTTACTAAGGTATCTTGCAGCTAACTCTCTAAATACTTAACTTCACATGCAAATCTCTGGTTACTGTAGCTAGGCTTGTATACTGCTCCCTGTAATTATCATTTCCCCCTCTCAGCTTCTGTTTTACACTGTTCAAGTCATATAGTTAACTACCTCTAGAAACCTCCGTACCGTTTGCCACAACTAAAGCCTGCCAATTGTTTTACTCAACACTGTTACTTTTATAATTCAGTGGTTGGACATCACTCCTTTCACATTCATTAAGTTCAGACTCACTCCGCTCCCTTACTCTACCTCCAATTTGCACCCACCCCTCCAACTGTACATTTAAAATATTCCAGCTTCACCCCAACACATCTTCCAATCTATCTCTGAATCAAAAGAATTAGAACATAACCCAATCACAGTTGCCCTACAATTAGCATATCTGACTCATTTATTTAAAGTGAGGGTGACAAAACCAAGAACCACAAGAATTCACACAGGATGAAATAATGTCCAAAATAAAAAATAAAAAAGTCATCACCACATCAAATTCCAAGCGAAATGAATGTTTGTTAAAATAAAATTTCCAACAAGATTTAGTGCTTTGGTCTGTTTCATACAAGCAACATCAGAGTCATAGTTCTTGGCATTAAGTCTACTTAATATAGTAACATACCCCTCAACTGTAGAGACTTTCACAGAATGTCCAGATTTTTGCCTTTTATTCTTAGTACACTTTTTATAAAATTGTGGTTCTCTGGCAAATTAGTGGTAAATCATTAAAGACTGAAGTTAGAAAATAATGACATATTTTGAGTTTCAGACTTCATTCACTTTAGAAAATGAATGCTAATGGAAAACCTGCTATTTTATTGACTTTCTAAGTTTGTAAGAGCAATATTTAAAAAGTGTCCCTATTTTTGGGCCCTTGTCCCACTTTTATTTGTGGTGTTGTTCAGATTTCTTACTCTAAGAGGTTGAGAGTTATGTATAGTAACAAGACACCAATCAGAACTAAGCAATTAAAAACAATCATTTTAAAGAAACATAACACATGCTGCCTAACATCAAACTTGTAAAACTTAACCAGCTATGAAGGCTAATACTGTCACATCATAAAATACTCACAATACATAGAAACACCAAAAAAATAATGATTAATAACAATACATATAAAAAATATATATCAGATCAATGTTGCCCTTAGTTTAAATAGACTGGCCATAGAACAATTGTCATTAATGCCTGGGGACACTGTGGCATTTAATCTTAGTTGCCATAGTGTCTCCCAAACCTCAAGTATAGTTTTCTCATCACTCCCTGTCATTGTGTTTAATCATATCAATAACAAAAAAGAAAACTGTATTAAAATGATTGCATATTTCACTGTGATAATATAATGCATTAGTGTTTTTTCTATTTCTCATATCTCCAAGGTGTTCTGCCATTCTATCCCATAACATACAGGTGTTATTTTCCTACATAGAATTCAGGAAAAGTGCCACACACAGCAATTTATTCCACCATTTTAGTATTGCAGTTAGCTCATCCTGGACATTGTATTATCCTACCGTGACCTTCAATGGTCACATATGGACCCTTGTGTATAAATCTGCAGAACCTACACATATCTCATTTATTCATCTGGGAGCAATAAAATTTGTTGGAAACATCTTTGTTCTTTTCCAAGATTTCTTTCAATTTCCTCACTCTACTGTAGGTTACCATGGGATGCTCACCTAACTTGCTTTTCAAGTCACTACTGATAGTTGCATCCCAGCAGTTACCGATAAGGATTTTTAATACTTCAGAATTCTGGTTAAAGGGCAGGACCAATGTTGTGGTACAATTTGATATGCATTCATTTTCGTACCTCTATTCATTAATAAAATTGGGGTGTACATGTTCTACAGTTCTGATGAAGTTTCTTATTGGAGAATGAAAACACTTAACTTGTTTTTTACTAACATTAAAATAATTTTAAAGAATTGTTTGCTGTTATTTCTGGACTACTGACTGTGAATTTCCCCAGCTGCTCATACATGGTCTTCATTTTCTGAGGTCTGTTATTCCATGTTTTTTCCAATTTAGGTTTGATTTGGTTGTATTCAATAAACTCCATTTAGGGTTCACTCAAAGCCTGCATGGAGTTTATGTGCTGGCAAGATTAACAGTAGAGCTAATTGCATACATGTGCCAGATATTACATTTACACAGTTATAATTGAGGTTTCATGGGCAGCAACACTGTTGCAGGCCAGGAAACCACGCAGAGCAGCACAGACACAAAAAGAACATGCATACAAATTTGCCTATAGGTAAATCTGCTCTGAGTGATTGTGTGGACAGCCACAATGACTACCAGGGTTGAAAATACTTCAATGACTGCAGTATTAGCACATTATAAAAAGTGTACTTAGTTCAATGGATAGTATAAGAAGGTTTTGCAGACCGAAATAATGGATGTTACAGTGATCAGCAAGGGTGAATACAACACAACTTAAATACGCTAGGCAGGGAAAGTGTGCTGTTTAAAATGCCCACAGACATGAAGGTTAGGAATGAAGAAAGAGGAAGAGGACATATAAAATATGGCAATGTACACAAGATAAGATATGTAAATGTATGTACACTTTAAAGACAAGTCAATAGCATAACATTAAGCACATGTGTACCTAGCATGGTACCTACTGCTGTTTACACTCCTGTACGAGTATATTCATATTATCACACATGCTAGTATATATGTGACTGTCAAATAAGATTGCATGCCAATGGAGAGGAGTGGTTTTGCTATAAACATCACTGACATGCTCATGGAGACAGCATTTAACAAGGATGGTATGTACAAGAGGGGTATGTGCATGTTGTGAAGATCTGTATAATTACTTGCTTGAATATGACTGAAATATTAACATACTTCACAAACCATCATAGAGATATAGCAACAGACTTATGGACAGCTGTTGATTGAAGTAGGCATAATCATAAACAGTTTTAAAGTATTAACAAAATTATTCTGTGAAATTGCCAGAATATGTGAGTTTAAATTATTACTCATGTTCTGCAGGAAGAAATGTGTGCAACTATAATGATTGCCAGCATTCTATAAGGGGAAGTCAACACCTCTTTTCCAAAAATAAATGGTCTCTGGAGATTTTGTAAGTGAGACAGCATAAAACCTGGAGCTGAAAACCTAACCATTTGAGAGGGTGGCATGACACATACACCAAGAGCCACATGTGCATCAATCAAACCTATACCGGCAATGTTGTCAGTGATCTCTGTATTTATTGGGTGCGACAAAGAAATACATATCACACATGCATCTTGTACAACACCTTGAAGGGAAGTCTTCATTGTCAATTTATAATAGGCACGCATAACAAATAGTTCTGTATGGGCAACAGGATGTGTGCACACACACTATGCCAAATGCAATACACATGACTAAAGCATCCTTGGCTGACATAGATATCAACCATAAGGGTAACAACACTTACAAACAACATATTATTATGAGTGGATTCTCTACACACAGCTGAGTATTGCATGCATCTGCCACATGTAATAGCAATGGATATTGTCTGAAGCATCTGCTATTGATGTGTGAATTAAGAAGTGATCCATAACAATGAATGGTGCAGCTGTGTGTGAGACTAATGGCAATCCATCATCTATGCCCATGTGCAGAGAAACTACAGCAGTCTAACATATAATCAGTGAGGAGGAATATATCACTGTAATACTGTTCACATACGAAATAATGCATGAAACACACTGTATGTCAAACCTCAAGAAATGTGCCACATGATCACTGTCCCCCTGACATTGCCAGTGAAAATATTATACTGGCATGAAATCCTGATATGTGTGTATATGGGTTCATGCAAGCTGTCAAGTGTAATACTGATGTGATATATTATGTCCTTGATGCTATACAGTCACACTATAGCTGTACCTAGGAAAAAAATTGCACTTCATACATTCATAGGTTAATAGGAGAATACTAGGATAATGTTCCAAAATAACATAAAACCCTAGCCATATTTAACATGAATTTCACAATTTTAAATAGCTATGTGAACAAAATTGACACAGTTATGAGCCTATGCTATGTTATGTAACAGCAAATGTCTTTCTCCACAAGGGACATGAGCACAACACCATGAGTACAATTACCATTAACCATCCATTGATGTAGGCAGCACTTGAATAGGGTCAGGAAAGGCCTTTGCTTTACATGAATGGAAAGATTGTTCCAGAGAAGGGGTAGTGTCTGAGAGATGTTTAGTTTTCTCCAACATGATTTATTATGTCAAAGGAGAGGTTAACATTGTCAAATGAGAGGTTAACATTATGCAGTTTGCTTTACCAATGTGTAACATTTCCATCAGAGCCAGATTGTAGAATATGTTGTATGCCAGGCACAAATCTGCCTTTAATAGTCTGTAGGGGATAGAATACAGTAACATGGGTTTTAATCTTTCCATGTAGGACTTGTCTTTTACACCCTATATCTTCCTTGTGCAAAATCTCTGGTGTTGCTCCAGCTGTTGCAGATGTGTGCTAAGTTACATGCAAAAGGTGAATTGTTCATAGGTTCATAGGTAGGTACTAGGCTATCAGCCCAAGGGCCTAAGTAAGCCTAGCCAACAAGGTTCTCTGGCTTACGCCACCCAAGAAAGTTAATTTCCTGTGCCCCTATCGAGCAGAGCCACAGAAGTGATCCCTGGGGTGTATTTCCTATTTCCCATCCACTCATTAAGATTTTTCTTGAAGAGTGCTAATGAGGAACTTTGCTTGACATAGATGGGTAGCTTGTTCCAGAGTATAGGAAGTCTCAATTACTGTTGTGATGAGGGATGTAAAATGGAATTATACTGTCCTTTGATTTGGATGACATGACCATATTTATGACTTGTGCCACATATGAGGGATTTCTCAAGACTGTGGACACATGGTGGTCTAATGTCCAATTACTATCTACCTGAGTGCCCAGATCACATACCACTGGGTCTGCTCATTGGGGCATGCTGTCTATATTGTAATTAGCTTGGGTATATGCTTTACAAAAGGGAATAAGTATGCCTTTTTGAACACTTAGTGTATCTCCATGGTTCTGTCATCAATCACTTGTGTGAATTAATTATTTCTACAATATACTAATACTTTTACTGCATTCAAGAACTGTCCACTGTTTGCACTCATTTGCAAAAATGGTTGGACAAAGGCTGTCTACATTTGCTTTGACTTCTGTGAATTAAATACCAAACAGGAAAGAGTTAAATGCAGAACCCTGTGGTACTGCACTAGTCACTGCCCTCTTGGTAGAGGTGAATTCAAACACTTTGACAGTAAGTCTCCTGTTAGTGATCCATTGGGCTAAACACTTAGTGACATAGTGGTTTATAGCCAGTTGAGACAGTTTGTCTGTAACACCTGAATGTGGAATTGACTCAAATGCCTTGGCCAGTCCAGGTTAGGTGGGTTCCACATTCTTTCCCTTATCCATAGCCTTGGTTACCGTCTCAAAGAAGTCAACCAGATTTAACAGACATGATTTAGCCTTAATGAATAAAAAATGGGTTGGTTACACAATCAGATTACCTATGCCCTTGTTGACAAGGTCCATAAAGATTCTTTCCATTGACCTACAGATGAGGCTAGTCAGGCTTATGGGTCTATAATTACATGTGTAGGAGGGTGATGTTCCCCCTTCTTCTCATAGGTGATTGGTGCTGTGCACAATTCTGCCCGACAATAGCATGTCTGGAGGCTATGGTTAAGTAGGGATCTGTGCTGCTAAATCATGTTTTAATTTAGTGATAAGGCAATCTGGGATGTTGTCAGGGCTCACTGATGTTGTGTTTTTAGTCTTAGAGGGTACACAGATGAGCTGTTCTTTTGAAAAAAATATACTGAGTGATGTTTACAGGTATACATTGGGTGATTATCAGAGGGGACAGGAGGGGTGCAGTTTGATCAAAGTCTGTTAGCTAGCCAGTTGTCTATTGCCTCCAGTTGAGTATTGGTAGAGCCAGTGCCATCTGCAGCCAGCTGTGTGGATAGCTGTATATTCCCCCTTAAGATTTTGTACTTACTTAAAAAATATTTGTGACAACACCTCTAAATATAGCCTTGGATATGCACTACATGACACACAGTGGAACTGCTAACACAGCCATACAACTCTATCTAATTCGCATTATTACATCACTTGCACATCATATGCCTATATGTTTATCATTGGAAAGGTGTCTGTGAGGGCTCTGATACCATATATGAGCACATTACAAATGAGGTAGATGTGGTTCATGCACAATAGTTAATGACACAAATGCTGACAGTCGCACTATGATGTTGGGCAACACCTGAATAATTCTTGTGAATAGCAACACAATTGTGCAGACAATGAATTCCCCAAGGATGCAAGTGAATCTGAACTGTGATTATATGTTTGTGTACATAACAACATTACAATATGTGGATGAAAAAAAGGCGTATGTGCCCATGTAATTAGTATGATGTAATATTGCTGTGTAAGGAAGCCAATCTGGTGGGCTTCTGCCATAAACAATCTCTACAACAGAAGAAAGAAACTGTTCCAAAAAAAGAGTAAAATCCCATGATTGGAGGAACTCCCTGGTCAGCTTCAGTAAGAGGCTGAGATCTCTCATGAAATCCTCCAAAGCTAGTTATGAAAACAAAATTGCCACTGATTCTAAAGACAACCACAAAGCATTCTATATATATGTCAAAAATCTCAATGGCAACACTCAGATCTGCTCTGAGTTACAGCATAAGGACACTAAATATACAGAACCAACTGATATTGCCAACATCTTGGCAGATAGGTTCAGTGCTAACTTTACCCCCCTCACACCCCCTAAAGGGGCCATCTTTATACCGGAAGAATGCAAAGTTCCTGTAATCATGGCTGCACAGGTAAAAACCTCACTCTCCAAAGCCAAGAACACAGCATCCATGGGACCTGACAACATCCCAGGCTGCCTTCTACATGAAGCTGTATACCCCGGGTATCACTTCTGTGTCACTGTTAGACAGAGGCACAGTATACTAACCTCGAAAAAGGGCATAGCAAAATTAATTTAAAATGGGTGGCGAAAGCCAAACACACTCTGGCTAGGCTTATAAATGCCCTAGGGCAGATAGCCTAGTATGAACCTATGAACCTATGAACTACAGAATGAACTGGCAACCCACCTAAGTACCATGTTCAATCATAGCCTCACGTCAGGCTTTGTGCCCATTGAATGGTGCACCGCGACAGTTATCCAACTCCACAAAGGGGTGGCCAAAACAGACCCCAGGAACTACCGCCCTATTAGCCTGACGAGCCTCATCTGCAAGGCCATGGAATGTATCATCATAGAACTCATAAACAAAGACATTGGAGATCTCCAAACTCTGGACCCCACACAGTTTGGGTTTGTAAAAGGCAGATCATGTCTCCTAAACCTGATAGACTTCTTTGAAGTAGTCACCAAAGCCATAGATGAGGGTAAGGTGGTTCACACAGCCTATCTAGATCTTGCCAAGGCTTTCGACACCATCCCGCTCACTGGAATTATAGATAAACTCACTAAACTAGGTATATATCCCTATGTCACAAGATGTGTTGCCAACTGGCTTACTGACAGAACCCACACTGTGAAAGTAGCAGACTCGAAATCAGACTTCAGACCAGTGACAAGTGGAGTACCACAGGGTTAAGTCCTGGGTCCTCTCCTGTTTGGTATCTACTTCTCTGAAGTACAGGCTAACACAGAAGGTATTTGGCTAACTAAATTTGCAGATGACTGCAAACTAGGAGCCATAATCGAAACTCCTAACGATGTGGACATCCTACAAAAGGGCCTCACTGAGACAGATGCCTGGTGTCAAAGTCATGGTCTCAAGCTCAATGCCAAAAAGTGCACTGTCATCCCCTTTGGTAAAAATTATGTACCCATGAACTACCACATAGGTGGTAGTCTACTTAACACTGAAAGTGTGATAAGAGACCTTGGGACACAGGTGGACAGTTGTCTCTTCTTTGATAATCACATCGCCACAGTTGCCAGGAAATCCTTCTACGTGGCACACCTCATCACAAAAGGTTTCTCATCCAGAAAAAAAAGAGGTCATTGTTCCCCTCTACTCATCACTCATTAGACCCATTATAGAGTACAACGCCCCTTTTGGTATGTACCTCACAAGACATCTACAACAACTGGAAAGGCCACAAAAATACATCACAAAGAGGATTACTGGCCTCAAACAGATGCCTTACGCAGACTGTCTCAAAAAACTCCAGCTTTACTCCGTCGTATATCGCCTACTCAGAGGCAATCTCTGCCTAACATACAAAGCTATGTCAAATCCAGAGCTGTTGGACATGCTCCACTTAAAGAAATCCCAATCCCTGCGAGCTACATGCTCTAGGGACCTAAATCTTGTCACCACAATAAACAGAACATGCTGGAGGGATAGATTCCTGTCCCAGAGACTTCCCATACTCTGGAACAGACTACCTATCTATGTCAAACAGAGCTCCTCATTAGCACTCTTCAAGAAAAATCTTGATGATTGGATGGGTAATAGGAAATTCACCCCAGGGATCACTTCAGTGGTTCTGCTTGACAGGGGCACAGGAAAATAATTTTCTTGGGTTGCGAAAGCCAGGGTACCTTTTTGGTTAGGCTTGTATAGGCCCTAGGGCCAATAGCCTAGTACCTACCTATGAACCTATGTCACATAACATTTCATGTTGGTAGGTATACATATGCACACATGTGCCATATTACAAGAGTCACTGTGCTGATTGAATGATAAATGTGTAGAATGTTAATGTACCCCAGGACAGAAACACATGCCTTACTAAGGCAACATTATACATAGCATCATCCCATGTCAACAGCCCTGAAGAGGCATATTACTACAGCTGTTAAGGAAGATAATTTTCTTGGGTTGCGAAAGCCAGGGTACCTTTTTGGTTAGGCTTGTATAGGCCCTAGGGCCAATAGCCTAGTACCTACCTATGAACCTATGTCACATAACATTTCATGTTGGTAGGTATACATATGCACACATGTGCCATATTACAAGAGTCACTGTGCTGATTGAATGATAAATGTGTAGAATCTTAATGTACCCCAGGACAGAAACACATGCCTTACTAAGGCAACATTATACATAGCATCATCCCATGTCAACAGCCCTGAAGAGGCATATTACTACAGCTGTTAAGGAAGGAACATGTAATCTGATGGTAGCACTGACCATCAATATATAACTTCAAATCACAGATTGGAATACACTGTTGTAGAGCTACCGTACATTCACACCTCAACACAGCAAATGTGGATGACAGCAACATTGACGTTTATTTATTTATTTATTTATTTATTTATTTATTTATTTGCAGTTTAACTGAGAAAAGTCCACTGGGCTATACACAGAACTTTTCAATGGAGGCCTGGGGAGAAAAGCTCCTCAGTACAATAAAGAAAACAATCAGACAAAAATTATATATAATGGTAGTATGCCATTATCTAACACATTAGATTATAAAGCTGAAAAGTAAAAACACTCTTACCAATTCAGTGACCACAGAAATAGTAGTGATACAAATTACAAAATTATTTAGAGATAAATTATTGCACAGAGGATTTTTTAGATAAAACACAGCTTAGAAAGTAGGGAAAGAATATACCATTAGAGTGAGGTATTTAAGTAGGCTGAGTACAGGTACAGTTCCAGGTGGAACATAGGAAATTGTGTGGAGACGTTTTGAAGTGGGCAGGTTATTCAATTGTTCTAATCACTTATGGTAGAGCATTCTAATTCTTGGCTAAAGAGAAAGAGAAGAGAAGTTGGCCAGGTGGCAGGTTTGGTTTGTGAAACTGAAGAAGCTGCTGATTCTCAGATCTATGGGGCCTATTGGGGATATAGAAGATGAAGACAGAACTAGTGTAGGGTAATCAGAAGGTTTAAAGATAAGTTTATGAGTTGTGGTAAGTTGCAGATAGTTGAGGTAGTTTGGTAGTTCCAGTCATTTTAGGCAGTACAGTGATGGAAGAAGTTTTTGAAATTTGTTGCAAATTTTGCAATTTTATTGTAAAATGTCTTGAGTTTGCCATTTAGAGAAGTTTGGAGGTTCATAGGTTCATAGATTCATAGGTTCATAGGTAGGTACTAGGCTATCTGTCCAAGGGCATTTATAAGCCTAGCTAGAGTGTGTCAGCTTTTGCCTCCCCATTGATTGATTAATTAACTGTGTCTCTGTCAAGAAGATCCCGAGGTGTATTTTCTGTTACCGATCCACTCATCAAGGTTTCTCTTGAGGAGTGTTAGTGAGGGGCTCTGCCTAATGTAGTTAGGAATTTTGTTCCAAAGCATGGGGAGTCTCTGTGACAGTAATCTATCCCTCCAGCATGTTCTATTTATTGTTGTGGTGAGGTTTAACTCAGTAGAGTGAGTGGCTCACAGTGACTTGGATTTCTTTAGGTGGAGAATGTCCATCAATTCTGAGTTGGACGTGTCTTTGTAAGTCAGGCAGAGATCACCTCTGAGTAAGTGATATGCCACTGAGTACAGCTGGTGTTTTTCCAGTCGGGCTGCATAGGACATATGTTTGATGCCAGTAATCGTCTTGGTGAGGTACTTTTGTGGTCTTTCCAGCTTTTGGAAGTGTCTTGTGAGGTAAATCCCAAATGGGGGATTGTACTGTATGATGGGTCTGATGAGTGACGAGTAGATGGGCACTATAACCTCTTTATTTCTAGATGCGAACCCTTTAGTAATTAGATGGGCTACATAGAAGGATTTCCTAACTACCTTGGCAATATGACTGTCAAAGGAGAGAGGAGGTGATTAGAGGGGTGCCATACATTAGGGAAGGTGGTAGGTAAGGGGAGACAATGATTTGTTTGGTGGAGGGGCTAAAGAACTGGTTGTGCCTATAGAGCATTTCAAGTTTCTGTTTTTTTTTTTTACAAGTGAATATCGAATTTTAGGTTTCCATCTATGTATATTCCTAGAAGTTTTATGTGGCTGACAATTTCTATAAGCACTTTACTTTGAGAGTAGATATTGAAGAAGGCTTTGTCCAATAGGGTTGATTTTGTTGGTGTGAAAACCATGACCTCGGATTTGTTTGGGTTAAGGGCATGGTAGTTTTTAAGTTACCAGGACTCAGTGGTGGAGAAAGCTGTTTGGGTTTTGAGTTGGAGCTCAGAGATAGAGTCAGCTGAGCAGGCAATGGTTGTGTCATCTGCATAATGAATAAGGGCTCCATTGGTCATAGATGTGTGGACATTGTTAGTGAAAATACTGAAAAAGGGGGGGGCTATGTATAGAGCCTTCAGGATCTCCAGTAGTGGAGTTAAGATAGGAAGAGATAGAGTTTTGCCATTTGATGTTCTGTTGTGTGTCTATTAGATAGCTTGAGAATCAGTTGAGAGTAGTGGCGGAAAGTCCAAAGTTAGTGAGTTGTGATAGCAGCAAACTTCAGGGTTCTTAAAAAGTTCTTAGTTTAATAATAAGAACAAAAACACTTAATGCGTTCAAGTCTCCATTTTGCTGGCAGCCTTTGTTGAATGTACATTGGCTTGGGTTCTTGGTTTTCATAGCATTATATGCTGTAGTTGTGTTTGCTTTGTACATTCAATGGTCTGCAGATGGCTCAATGAAGGTCATGGAAGGACTGTGCTTCATGATGTATGTACACATCTTTGAGATGATGAAATCATCCAGTGTTCTGCAGAAAGCATGTTTTGTTGCCAGAGGGAATTAGGTGATCTTGGGTTCATAGGGCTATGTTAAAGGTTCTGCTGAGTGGGATTCAAATGAAAAGAGATTCAACAGTTCATATATTGGCATTAATATACCATTAATATACCACAAACCACACACACACGCAACAGTTGAATGAGGTCAGAATTAAATATTAAGCCTACATAGCTATACAAATTGGATTTCATACAACAATTCAATAGCACCATCACAGCTGTCTGACTTTACATTGTCACAGTGTACTTTATAGAGGATTACAGCATCATTGTATGCTGAGAAGAAGATGTTGGGAGGAATGGTTTACACAGATGTTGATTTACATGTTGGTGTAAAATTGTCTACCCACTCATTTGAATGAACACACACATTGTCTGCTGTTAAATAAGAATCACAAACTATCTAGTTACACAAACTAGAGAGCACATTAGTTAATGTTCATGCCAACACAGCAAACTTTAGAGTGGATCATAAGTGTATATTGATAATAAAAAGTGGACAGGAGTGCATGACATAGCTGTAGTCTCACATTAAAATTGTCTGCAGAATGGCAATAGAATGAGCATACACACACACATGTTGACTGCAGTGATATTAGATCTCCAACCTAGCTACAGAACACAATACTTAATACTAGCACCCAGCACAAGTCTGACTCTCATATTGTTAGAGAACACTTTATATTGGTATCTGGTGAGAAGAATATGTTAGCAAGAGTGTCTCATGTGCTGCTTTAAAATGGTCTCCAGAATAGGAGCTAACTAAGCACAAACACACACAAGCTGATTGTAGTAAGATTGGATCCCTTGTTTATCTAGGCACTCAGTATTTAACACTAGTGCCATGGCGCAAGTCTGAATTTCATAGTGTCAGACAACATTTTATAACAGATGACATCATCGGTGTCTGGTGAGAAGAAGATGTTGGTAGAAATGTCTCACATGCTTCCCTAAAATGGTCTACAGAATAACAGCTAACTGAACACAAACATGCACATGCACAAGTTGATTGCAGTGAGATTAGAACCCCTACCTAGCAGAAGACAGTACTTAATACTAGCACCACAGCACAAGTCTGACCTTCATGGTGTCAGACAACACTTTACAGCAGATACCATCATTAGTATCTGGTGAGAAAAATATGTTATTTGGAGTGTCAAATATGCTGCTCTAAAATGGGCTCCAGAACAACAGCTAACTGAACACAAACACAAGTTAACTACAATGACATTAGAACACCCTACCTTCCTACAGAACACAGTACTTAATGCAAGTGCCACAGCACAAGTCTGCATTTTACATTGTCACAGAACACTTTAAAGCAGATGACATCATCAGTGAATGTTGGGAAGAAGATGTTTTGAGGGCTGCATGAAATTGCTGTGTAATCATGTATGACTGTAAAAGTTTGTTCTCCATGAGACCTGAGTGATGACAGTAGGACACAGACTTGTGTTCTTCTCACTGTGCACAAACACAAGTTAACCACAGTAAGATTAAAACCCATACCTAATTATTTACACAAACTAGAAAACACAGTACTTAACACAAGCACCACAGCATATGCCTGACTTTTATATTGTCGCAGAGCACTTTGTCGCATATATCATCATCAGTGTATGTTGGGAAGAAGATGTTGGGTGGGCTGTATGAAATTGCTCTGTAGTCATGTATGACTGTAAAACATTGCTCTCCATGAGACTTGAGTGATGACAGTAGGACACAGACTCATGTTTTTCTGACAACACACACACACACACACACACACACACACACACACACACACACACACACACACACACACACACAAGTTGACTGTAGTAAGATTAGTGCAGCTGCCTATTTACACAAGCTAGAAAACACAGTACTTAACACAAGCACCACAACACAAGTCTGAATTTGATACTGTCGCAGAACACGTTATAGAAGATTACATTAGTGTATGTTGGGAAGAAGATGTTGGGAGGACTGTATAAAATTGCTGTATAGTCAGGTATGACTGTAAAACTTTGTTCTCCATTAGAATGTAGTGCTGACATTAGGACACAGACTCATGCTATTCTGACTATGCACACACACAGTTACATATGCATGGTTTGTCTGTTGTGCAACTTGAACTTATGCATAACTACTTATGCCAGCTGGAGAACACAGTAATTAACATTTGTTTGATCACTGAAGTCTGATTTTTTCCTTGTCATAGTGGTCTTTATAGAGGATGACATCATCATTATGTTACAGTTGACATATAGTGTTACATGACTTGTGTGCAAAGTGTGGACTTTGGATTTGCTTTTATGCTTGCAATGTGCATAAATATTTTAAGACAGCTTTTTAAACTATACGCAATAAGCTGTCACGAATGCATGTTGCAAAACTTAAATATACATGTAGCTGTTTCTCAACATGCTGTGTACATAACACACTCAGTCTCACACACACACACACACACAGACACACACACAATGCACACACACATTTTGTAAACAGCACAAATGCAAGTGTTGATGAATGGGTGTTCACTTGATAAATTGATGTCCACAGTAATACAGTAATACATGTATCAGACAATCTCAATGTCTACTGTCAGTATAATGTTTAACAAATGTAACAATGCAGTTGTGCTCTTTATTTCTGTATTGTTGATATTAGACCCATTACTGAGACATCATTGTTTAGTGCATGGGTACAGGACACATGAGTCTGAATAAATATGCATTCAGTATATAACAAGTCACTTCCCTTTTGTTGTGTTTTTAAATCCCTTTTTATGGGATGAATAATAACTGGTTAATAAACATAGTAACACATACCAAACACCTTTTTACATAGCTCATCACTGAAAAACTGATTTGTGCAAATGAGTGTTTTCACATGCAAGATCTACATTTAATGAATACAACTTGAACTTGAGAAGTAGTTATGAATATATGCTATGAGAGAAGGAGTGTGCAGATACTATGTTCATACTGTAGTTAATACTGAAAATATTGTGTCATAACTTTTAGGACATGAAAAACTGTTGCTGTTGCCACTCTGCTTACAAGGAGTTCAGTGATGAGCAAATGCAGTTCTTTGCTTAAATGGGAAACTAATAATATTTCTATTAGTTTACCTTCCTTTGTACAAAGATGCTAAGTGATGATGCACAGCAGTCAACACTTTGGATTGTACTGAGTGCAAAAAATAAACTTGCTGCCTGGTTTTATCTGTGATAACAGGTAACAGTAGTGAGCTCATGTTCAGAGCATAAATAACACAGGGTTCATATCTAGCTTATTCAGGTTTTTACAGATGGTGTCAGGATGGTATTACTTAATAAATGAGATGTGATAAGCGATGACTACAGTGAAGTATGTGTGTGCTTTCCACAGTTTTTAACATTAACACCTACCTATATACTGTTGTACAGCTATTAGCTCTTTTGCAGGCTTCACTGCAAATCATAATTTAATTGTTTGCACAGTTTTCTAGAAAAGACAAGGAAGGTACATGTTTTGAAATGATTATTTCTGACTTAACAGATATGCTATTTGTATCTGGCCCTATTTCCTGAAAGGCGCATGCTGTATGCTTTGTTGCAGTAAGACAGTTTGCACATGACATTAGATGAAGATTTCATCCATCATCACCTGAGCATGTCACTAACAGAATCCTACAAATGATTTTGAAAACTTCCATAGTACATGAACAATGATAAACTATTGCATTGCTTTAAGGCAACATGTTAGTGTTATCCATCAACAGTTAAGCCAGTCTGTAGATACCATCCATCAACCTAATACATACACACAAATACAGAATATTTGGATGGAAAGGATGAATACAAGGGGACAGGAACATTTACCTATCGGGGTCTTTTAATGGAACATTGATGGTTATGATATTGGTTTGTTGTCATTATTGCCATTACATGCAGTGTAGCATGATATAAGTGGTATAGGGGTACAGAAGACTTAGGAGAGGAACAACAGGCTTATGACAAGCAGGGCACAGTTAGCTAAATATGTGATAGTAGTGTGGATTGAAATCACTTCAAATACTCATTTGTGGGCATACGCAATATATCTTCATGACAGATCATAACTTTGGAAAAATATGTGTTACAAAATATGTAATACACACATATCAGCACTTGAAAAACTGATGAGAGACGCATCTGGAATGAAACCCTTGAAGTTACTGTAAAAAAATAATCATCGCTCACATGATTTATATCAACACTCCACATAGGAATTTGCATTTTGTTGCATTCAGCAGTTCAAAGTAGTGCCTTCACTTTGATTTAACTCTATGTTCCTTTATAACTAAGTCCATAGGTGTTTACTAGATTAAAGACCACAAGGGCAATTTTAAGCCTAGTCATGCATCACAAATCTCTGACAAGTTCTGCTACCCTTGAAAAGTGTAAGCAGGGGCCTGGGAGATGAACAATTTACAGGATGCCTGTGTCCATTAGAGACATAGGTGCCAAGCCAGGGATGAATTTTTTGCTTCACATCCAATTTTCCAAGTTACATTTGAAATGGATTAAGAAAGACCTCTGCTTCACATGGATGGGGAGCCTGTTCCAGAGACAGGGTAGTCTCTGGGATACATACTTGGCACTCCAGAAGGTCCTATTTATATCACAGACAAAGTTTAAGTCTTTAGAATGGATAATTCTGGTGCTGCTTGTTTTGCACATATGCAGGAGGTCCATCAAAGTGGGGTCTAACAATGCCCTGACTTCCAGGCATAGATCACTCCTCAACAGCATGTAGGAGACAAAATACAGGAATAGGGTCATGAGGTGGTCTGCTTAGGGCATGTTACTTATGCCCTGTATTTTTTTAGTGAGGTATCTCTGTGGACATTTCAATTGTTGGATATACCTGGTTAGGCGCATGGCAAAGGGGGTATTTTACTCAATGATAGGTCTGATGAATGCTAAATACAGAGGAACAATGACTTCCTAGAACCTAGATGCCATACCATTTTTAAAAGTTGCTCTACATAGAATGATCACCTTACTACTGTAGACACATGATGGTCAAAGTCTAGATTACTGTCTGTATGTGTCCCTAAGTCCCTGACTACTGGGTAAACTGTAATTGGTGTGTTGTCAATATGATAGTTACCAGGGTGGATGACTCACTGAAGGATACCATTATGCATTTCCTGTCATTTAGTTTTAGTCCCTGGCTCTGAGACCAATTGTTTGTCTTTGTCAGCCATTTCTGAAGAACATTTGTATCGGTGTGGGATTTGATGAAAGCTCCTAATTTGCAGTCATCTGAAAATGTAGTCATCCTGAGGCCATTAACATTTGCCTTGACTTCAGAGAAGTAAATGACACACAGAAGTGGTCCCAGAACCCATCCCTGTGGGACAACACTTGTGACTGGCCCCTTTGTAGAGGTGGACTCCCCTGTTCTAACTACCTGAGACCTGTCTTTGAGACAGTTGGCTATCCCCTGGGTGACATAAGGGTTTGTACCTAACTTCTTGAGTTTTTTAACAATGCGCGCATGGGGCATTGTGTCAAATGGCTTGGCCAGATCAATGTAGGCAGTGTGAACAAATTTGCTCTCTTTCATTGCTTGGTGAGCTTCTCAAAGAAGTCCACGAAGTTGAGTAGGCATGACCTGCCCTTGACTAAACCAAAATGGGTGGAGTCCAGTGTCTGGAGTTTTGTTATGATATTATTGATAATTTCCATGATAATTCTTTCTGTGGCTTTGCATATGAGACTAGTGAGACTTATGGATCTGTAGTTTTCAGAGTCTGTAGATGGCCCACCTTTGTGCAGATAGATGACTGTTGCTGTTCTCCATTCATGCGGCATGAAGCCTGTTTGGAAGCTACATTTAAATAATAATTCCAGAGGGCCTAATAGGTTATGTTTCATGCTATTTAGATGGCATCCTGGGGTATTGTCTGGGGCCATTGATGCAGTGCTCTTGCTCTTAGGGAGAGCATTAATGATCTGTTCCTTAGTGACAGCAGGGGGAATTATATTTGATAGTATTTCCTGAGAAGGCTGAGGGTAAAATAGGGGTAGAGTTGGAGCTAAATTTGTCATCCAGTAGGTTTGGTATATCTTCTGGCTTAGTATTGGTGACTCCATTTACAATGAGCTCTCCACATAATTGTGCATTGCCTTTGAGGTTGCGGACATAGCTAAAGAATACCTTGTGGTTGTCTTGGCCTGGGAGGCCAAATTTACCTCAGATTTGGTATTGGTAGTCTTTATTGTCCTCTGAGTTGTTTGTTTAGTTTGATGAGAGTGCTTTTATCATGCTGGGTGCTACACCTCCTAATTTTTGCCATGATTTTCTTCCTTCTTTTATACAGCATACTGATTTTGTGATTCTACCAGAGTGGCTTGTTTTTTTTAGTTAGTTCTTGACTTCTTCCTGGTGGGTACAGCTGCTTCTATGCAGTTATTAACTTGCATGTATATGGTTTCTGTGAACAGTTCTGCATAGGCAGCAGTGTTCGCATGGTTTATGGGACTTGAAATTTTGCAAGGTTATCACTTAATAGCTTGAAGTTAGCCTTAGAGTAGTTCTTGAATACTTCAAGGTTTGAGGGGGGGGGTCCAGGTTTTATTTTTACTTCAAAGGAGACCATTTTGTGGTCTGATTGTACCAGGGAAGACATTACCCTAGGGGTTGAACAGCACTCTCCCATATTACTGAGGAGCAGATCCAGTATGGTTGCATCCCTGGTTGATGTACTGACAATCTGGTGCAGGGAGTTTGTGTTTAAAAAATCCAGGAATTGCTGTACATTTGGTGTCATATAGGATTCCCAGTTAATATTGAGGTAATTAAAGCCACCCATGGATATCCAGGAATTGCTGTACATTTGGTGTCATATAGGATTCCCAGTTAATATTGAGGTAATTAAAGCCACCCATGGATATGGTATTGGGCTGGATGGTGAGTGTTTCCAACAAGTTTAAATACATGGTATGGGTTTCCTTGGTCATAGAGGGGGACCTATAGCTTGCAGTGAAGTGGTATTGGATTTTGCCTATGGTGATTTGAACATGAAGAAGATCAAGTGTCTTGTCCTGTTTGACCAGCCTTGAAGTATATTTACTTCTGATGTCTTTGTAGTAGCTGGTCTAAATATGTGGAAGGCATTATAACCTTGCATCATCGGTGTGCTCTTTATGGCTTTAAACCATGTCTCAGTGACAGCACAGATGTCAGCATTCTCCAGGGTGAAGAGAGCTCCTAGGAAGTGGAGGTATTTTTTTGTTTATACTATTCACATTGAGCAGTAATATTTAGATTTTCTTGGTTTTTTTTTTTTTGTTTTTTTTTTTTCTACGTCGGAAATACTTTCAGTTTGGCATTACCTAAAAAAGACACTATGAGGGAAGACAATGTTTTAGTGAATATTCAAAAGCATAGAGGGGAAAGGTGCAGACCATCCCTGTCAAAGCAATGCGATCTGTTGACCATATCCTTCCATGCTGACAAATATTGGACCCCCTTAGATACCAGAAACTAAGCCAATTATTAAAGTCAATCATCTTTTGTTCGTATTGTGGCATCATCCTTGGAGAAGGTAAAATGCTGCCCAGTGCTGGGTTCATACCAGCCTGAGACACATATTCTGAGAGCTCCATGATGTCTCTCTTCATATAGTCTAGGGAGGTATGTCTCAGGTCATTGACATCCACATGGACTATGACTGAGTCATACTGGTACTTATGGCCCAGTGACCTGAGTGCATGCCTTATGTGGCAGATCCTAGCCCATGATATGCAACTGACCATGACTTTCTCCTTGCTCAGCCTGTTGAGAGGGATATCAGTGTGTCTCACAATGAAGTCTCCAATAACCAGAATGTTTGACTGTGTGGTGGCTTGCCTTATTGTCTTAGAAATAGAGGATCTATGAGATGTGGCTGTATGTGTTGATGTGGGTGTTGTAATGAAAAAGTGCATTCGGGGCTACTAAGGGTATCTGTTATGTGTACTTCATCTAGGAGGTCTTTGTGGTTTAGGAACGTTACATTTAGGGGTCTCAGCATATGTGGGGCTGTGAGTCTGTTTTGTACTGTGTGTGATGGGTGCAGCATGATTACTACTGACAACTTTACTGACATTAGGGGTGCTTTTATGTAAGAGTTTTGCCTCCAGTGACATGTAAATACATCTCTCACATACCATATCGGTCTGTTTGAGAAATACCTGGTTGTCAGTAAACATGAGGCAATTTCTACATTGCCTCAAGATATCATATTGTTAAATGAAAAATACTGTAATAAAAAGATCAATACACAGGAGGTTCAGGTTCTTTACTAGTGTACACCAGGAGGCAAAAAACGTACAAGTACAGAATTTTGTCTGAATGAAACAGGAACTACACAACTTTTATAGTATTTCTTACTAGTATTAAAAAACAAGGCTGACGTAGTCAGTCACAAGGGGTTTTACATCACTTTAGCTTACGATATTCTATTCATCTAAAATGCTGATACTATATTTTGCTTAAAAGTTTTTTTGGTAAACAACGTGGCCTTGCTAGCCACCTGGTTAGTTATAATACCCTTTTACAAAAGTTGCCACTCAAGGTTCTAAGCTAATTCAAGCATAATAGTAGATACAGTTCTCAATACATTTCTCTTGTTACATGTATCACTTCTTCCTTGCAGCTGGTGCGTTATCTAGCAACATATACAAGGTTGATTGCTCAAGCAGGAAAGAGCAGAAGATTCTCATTATTTCACACATTTAATTTCCTGACCCAGCAGATAATCACTTGTGAAAAGCATAAACATTAATTCTTGCTGAGCTAGCAGCTGCTGGGGTCAGATGCCAACTTGCAAAAAGCACACTGCAGTTTCCAAAGCTTCTTGCAGTTTCATATGAATTCATATTTCTTGTCATATCATTAATAGAATAAAATGCATTAATCCTTTCTTGCTTCTCAATAAGCACTAAACATATACATTAATACATATTTTTCTAACACATATCCAGCAAGCTAGAAACGGAGATAGTTCATACCCGTGGCAGCAGACCCCTTTTTTATTAATTAGACAGTTGGAGTGAGAATATAAAGCAATATCAACAGTATCTGGTTTGCAACTCTGGGGCAGTGCTTATCACTGCAAACTAGCTGTCCTGTGGATCGCTAGGTATTGGTGGAATTTCAACCGTCTTTTACAAGAAAAATGTCACTCATGGTATCTGTGTGTATTGCCAAACACTTCAATCAAGCAGTACATACTGAAAACAAAGAATTAGCTTGTCAAGAATGATGAAAAGAGGGGAGTTACATGAATGGCTACCACCTGACTACTACTAGTGCTAGTTTCACTACAGCTTCCCTCTGCTGGGATACAATGCTCCTTTGCTTCTTCTCTCACCATAAGCAAAACATTAGCATCGATCCCAAGGTGAGAAACAGGCCACAGCTTTTTTGGGTGATCCACAGGCTTGTCCCAGATGATGCAAGTGTCTATAGGCTTGTTGTAGCCTTTTCCTTGTAGATACCTTGAATAGCAACCATACCAATCAGGAACATCAAGCACAGACAATCACTGCCCAACCAGAAGCAGTTAGGAATCAATGAACTCTGCTCCTTCTCTCCCAGGAATAGAATACAAGCACAAATTCCTAGCTGGCACCCCTGAAGCAGTTATTAGGCTTTCTGGTGATCAGCATTCTCCAGGAAATAATGTCCCTGTGCTCCTTCTCTCACCAGGGAAAAACAGAAGCACTAATCCCAAGATGAATAATGAGCGACAGAATGTGGGATCTCCAATAATTGGTGGTCTTGTAGGAGATGTTGCACATTTTAAAGATAATATGGAAAAATGGGTAGACCCATCCATAGATGATCTGCACAAGACTTGATGTGTGGGAAGGGATAGGAAGATAGTCGATCCCACTCACCCTACCTGTGGCATTTACTTCTGGCTGTCCTCTGTCAGGTAGTATCACAGTTTACACTGCAAAACATCTAGACTGAACAGGCGCTTCATCCCAATATCCATAAGGCTACTGAACTTCAATGCCAGGCATGACAGCAAATAATCAGAGCAATATGCCACTTGATGTGAAGTATCATCTATAGTAATCACTCTGGCAAATTGCCTCAATAACTGGTACAGTTAGCCTGATTTATTTTGCTACTACTTCCTGAATGTGCAATAGTCAGGAGTGAGTCACCACTCCATACGTGTGTAATATGAACATAGGAATATATCATACTATAACTGATGAAGTGCAATATTCTAAGCAATCACAGTGTGAAGTCATAGTCTTGCAATACCTACTAGTATAATACTGTCTAATGTCTTCCTGTCCAATTGTGGTAATTTATGTTGTCATTAATATTTTAATTATTACTGTGTTTGCATTAGCCTACTGTCATTCAGACTATGTGTTCATTGTTATGTCTAGCATGGGGACCAAACCAACATCATTTCATTCAGCTTGCACTGCTGTGCATATCTGATTGACAATAAAGTTTTCTTTGACTTTGACTTTTGACTTTGACTAATATCCTAAAAGCTGCAGTGTTTAACGAAGCATTTAGATATTTATTTATTTATTTTACATTTGTTTACCGGGCTAGTCTAACTGGATATATGTCCATTTTCAGTAGAGGCCCGGGGAGAAAAGCTCCAGGTTATAATACATAGAACATACATAGTTCATAATAACAGGCTGTATAAGGTTATGATAAGCAAAGAAACAATAAGCATGAGTAGCAATTATGAAAAAACAAAATAGTCCCAAAATTTTGAAATTAGATATGAAAGAGGGGGTAACTAAGCTTTAGCTATCTAAGTGGAGAGCCATTAATTTTAAAATAGCAAGATAGATTGGAAGGGGGTGGGTACTTTGTATTCTGGTTCTATGGAATACCCTGGGATGGCCAATAAATTTAAATAGTTGAAGGGGAGTGATTTCACAAAATGATAATTTTGTGCTTAAACAGAACAGCTAATGCAAGGGGAAAGGGAAGGGGATATGTGATCAAGCTAATATAAGGGTTAGGCAGCTAGAAAGATAGCCGAGTTTAAGAACACTACAGTGCCAAGGTGGGAAGATGGGGAAACACTTAATTTCACAAGAGACACAGCTGTGTCTCCTTCTGAGTTAAATATGCAATGAAAACACTATACAAGTACAACACAATGTAAAGAAAACAAACCACAGTATACAGTATACAGAATAGAAGAAGGAAATAAAGTAAAAAAAAAAAAAAAAAAAGAGAAAACAAAATCAAACTAAGCTTTCCCCCACAGCAAGTTGTGGCAGAGTTTGGATGAGCATTCCTAGTAAAGCCTAAGCAGCATTGTGCAAGGATAACTAGACTAGTGTGGCTGATGGCAAAAACTCACAAGTTTTTTTCATAAGACATGAACAGCCATTCACCATCACTCAGCAATGGTATGCAATGACAAACTCCATTCAAATACAGAGGACATAAAGTGTAGGCTTTATTAGGGGCCATTTCTGTCATGTGCATAGTGTGTCATTCTATGTTTTGACTAGATTAAAGGTGTGAAAATGGGGTAAATAGGAATGTGATGAAATGGAGGCAAGCAAAAGGAAGAACAAAGGAGAAGCGATAAAGGAATTTTCAGGAGGGAATTAGGAAAGAACCATAGGTGCCCACTTCTTTTACAGTGTAATGTGAACATGTATAGAAAACTGGATATATTTGGGCTGTCACGGCAACACTGAATATATATATAATATATATATCTAAATACACATATATGAAATGGAGAGCTGTGTATCGAACCTTTTTTTTTTGTTTGCTTGACAGGTACCCTTTTTTATTTCAAAAAGCAAGGAATGATGTAGGAATGTCAGGTAGGTAAGGTATGTGAAGAAGCAGGTGCAGACAAACAGGACAAACAAGAAAGACACAAGGATAATGATGTATACAAAAGGCTGGGGGACACCATAATTGGGTATAGGTAGGGTACATTGGAGGCACGTGTCCTTAAAACATGGGAACAGTGAGAAAATCCTGTCTTCACCCTTAGAACTGTCATCACTGTTCCCTTCCTCAGCTCCCTGTGGGATTGATTGACATTGGAGTTTTAACTGCATTACAATGAGCAACTTTTCCAGATGTCTGAGGTATGAACCAGTGTTACTTTCTAATACCTCATGCACCATCCCTGGCAGCTCCTGGCAGGTGAAGTAATCCCCACCTCCACCAATAGTCCTGGAGAGTACCAATGCACCAGCTGCTGGAGCAATACTACCTGCTTTTGATGGCCCAGGTAGTGCAGGAGTTGCGGACGTAGTACTGCCAAGTTGCATCCCAGATGTGATGGATGTTGGTGTGGCAGCCAGTGGAGGGTTGGCAGGCTGAACCACAGAGGTTGGACTACCTCTCTGTGCTGAAAATCATTTTGATTGCTGGCAGAAAAGTGTGACATCAGAACAGTGTGATTTAAATATATATATATATATATATATATATATATATATATATATATAAACTGAATACAAACCCAAAAAAACAGCAAAACCAAACTCAACCAAAAAACCACTGGTGCACCAGAGAAACGGACCAAAGAAATAACGTAAAATGATTTATTCAACGTTTTCATCCAGTAGACTTCATCAGAATAAAAATGTCTGCAAGACAACAAGCATCTATACAATTGCTGTAAATTGACAACCAAATAACAACTCAATTATTAAATTATTTAATTAATCTAGAAGAATTGGAACCATTTAAAATCATATAAAACTCTATTTCTAAATGCACATATATTAACAATAAACTTTTATAACTTCAATTAATTGTCAGCCAAAAACATTTAATATTAATCATATCATTCAGCCCAAGAGATGAGGTAATATGAAAAATAAAGTGGAAAGGAAGGAAACTATGTGGCAATTAAGTTTGGGAGCTGATGTTCACCCTGGCCTGAATGATATGATTAGTATTAAATGTTTTTTGGCTGACAGCTAATTGAAGTTATAAAAGTTTATTTTTAATATATGTGCATTTAGAAATATAATTTTATATGATTTTAAATGGTTCTAATTCTTCTAGATTAATTAAATAATTTAATAATTGAGTTAATTGGTTGTCAGTTTACAGCAATTGTATATATGCTTGTTATCTTGCAGACATTTTTTTCTGATGAAGTCTACTGGATGAAAACGTTGAATAAATCATTTTACATTATTTCTTTGGTCCGTTTCTCTGGTGCACCACTGTTTTTTTTTGTTTATATATATATATATATATATATATATATATATATATATATATACACACGCACACACACACACACACACACACACACACACACACACACACACACACATATACACACATATACACACAAATATATATATATATATATATATATATATATATATATAAATATATTTATATATATATATATATATATATATATATATATATATATATATATATAAAAGAGAGGGCTGGATGAATCAAGAAAACATGATTAGAACCGTTACATGTCACATAAATTATTTATTACAATTAAATATTATTTTACTATTATATTAGCTATAGTTCTTTCAAAATCAGAAACAGGATTGTGAATTGCAACAAATAATCCTTGCTATGTACATGTATTGCACATATACTTTTAAAGATAATAAAGTTAACAATATGGCATTTATGCCAATTTTGATTAAATTAATGTTAAGTAATGATATTTTTGTAATTAGAATGTACTTGTTACTAGTGGGAATTGAACCCAGCAAATCTGAATACACTATTAACTTTCCTCTTACAATTACCTTGAGCTACGGAATTAAGTATGCATGCTTGCTTTTACAGTTAACATCTGCATGCTTAAGTTTCTAGTAATGTATGGAAGAGCAGTGATTTTTAATACAATCAAGTCTATTTCTGCTGCATACATACCCCTTGCCTGTCTGTGTCTTTCTAATCATTCAGCATGTGCCTCCTATTCACTGAAATCTCATGAGCAGCTGGAAAATAAAGAAGAAGACAGATAAAAAGAGATGTGAAACCATTATGCATACCTGTGTTGGCTATCTACCGCTTTCTATATCAGTTTAACCTGCTTTATCTGTATACTTACACAGCTGTGGGATGTCAGCAGTCCTAATATCATACAGCCAGTGGTTGAGTTGTGCCTTTTTGTGCCATTTAAGGTCTTTATAATAATGCCTGCTCTCCAGTGCATGGTATACCAGTCACTCTGGAGTCAGCCTTAGCTAGTCTTTTCCAAGTCCCAGCTTTATACTGAGACCTGGTATAGTCACTCTGCAGCAGCATATGGCTATAGTGCTTTATGAAAAATACAATGAATATTTGTGACGCCTCCATACCCCATCTTTGAGCCCTGATCCATCCCAGCTACTGCCATGTCTGCACATGTACTCCAACAACAAATAAAGTGTTTTACTTCCAATTCATGATATTGTATTTTACAGCCAGTATGTAAACCCTCACAACCATGTCAACTGTGTTTGCACAATATTAAGTGGAGAGCAACATTGCCAAACAAAGAGGAAGGCAGTTTATGAAATAAGAAGGGTAATGTGACATCTGGCATTAATGTATGGCATATGTGCTGCTATACATGACAATAATTTGTCCAGTGGTCAACACTGATGTGTTAAATGACTTGGCTTTTAAGACTTGAATTTGGAGAGATGAAGTTTGTGACATGACACATATTTTGTAGGGCCTTAATTACTGATAAAAGTAATTTGTGCACTGCAGGATTCAAACCTATGTAAAATGAAGAAAACATATATTTCTACATAGGTATTTTTTGCTTATTGCCATAGAAGTATTTGCCAAATATGGTCATTAATAATATGCACATTAAAGAAATTTGCCTATGTCACAAGTGATAATTTAATAAAAGTGTCTGACAAAAAGAATGAGTGGTGCTACATGTGTGTGACTTGACAAGTTTCTGGTTTATGCATTCTCAGGTGTAATGCAAAGCAGTTTATGACAATATACTGGAAATACATATACTTCTATTACTTTCAGAGTATATTTTTGAGTTCTGGTTCAGACCACACAATACATTCTGTTTTACAGTTATATTTGCATCATGAGAGGTATGCAGACAAATGTCAGTAAAGTATGAAGCTCACCCCAGGTCAGAAAATAAATTTTTAATTATAGAATCATAATTGTTATGATACCCTCAGTTATGCATTTAATACATATGATACCATGTGTATGCTCAGTCAACCTGGTATACATAGTTATCATTATATATAACTATCCTTCTACTGTTATTTGTGATATACATTACAGTGGAACACCATTAATAAAAACTGAAGTGTGTTGACCTAGAATGCAGTTTCGCCTGTCTTCTGACTGTGAACATATGCTGGACTAGTACCCAGGTTCCCCCTGTGAACTTACACCTGGTGCCACAAGGAAATTTCAAAAGCAAGTGTATTTTTTTCTCAGTCAATATCATCCAAAGAGCTACCAGCTGCACAATGCCATTTAGCCTGTTTGCATGAAAAAAAGCAACACAAGTGACAATGTTTCTTTTTTGTAAGTAACAATATCTCTTTTTTGTTGGCAGCAGTAAATACTGCTTGCACACAGGTGAGTAATGAATAAATGAGACAGCCAAAGGAGAGTATATATTATTTTTGTTAAGAATGATTTTGACTGTTCATCAGTAAAAAAAATAATGTGGAAGCTGAACCATGGTCTACCTGTCTTATATATTGTGTGTCTTTACAAAGTGTCATACACATGCAGTTATTTCACAAGTATAATTTATGTTGTCATTATCATCCAAGGTGCTGACCGATGAGCAATGCTGCTATGTGTGATTGTGCATCCTAATGAAAACCACATTAATTTTTAAATATTTATGCATTTGACCACATTTGCATTAAGCAGTGCTCCATGCAAATGTTAATTACAAAAAGAAAAAACAAGTGTTAAAGAATTACACAGCTCTGGATTTAAACTAACAGACTAATGAAATTACAAAACACATTTGGAGCATCTCTTCTCTCCCTTTGCCATAGACACAACTTTGCAACAGCAATAAAATCACATGCATACAAGCAATTTACATTTCCTCTACAGTATTAACAGAGCATAAACTTATAAATTCTCAATTGGTTACACGTGTGACTTAAATATTTAGTGCAATGAGTGATCACTCAACTATTTATGAATATATTTGCAGAAATGCAGCGCTGTCTTCTCTTTGTATAGTGTCCATTCTTCCCTTATCTGTGCTGTAATCCCAGGCATACAGTCTATAGTGTTTTTTTATCATTGTCCTTTAAACATATGATAAAAATATGTGCAGTGAAAAACATTTTTCAGAAAAGGCAGGAGAGTATCGCTATAGGTAAAAAAATGATAAATGTGTGATGTTTTGTTTCATTTAAAAGTTTGCTGAAGTTAGCACCACACTTTGGAAGTGTAGCTTCACTGACACACCCACTGCAGGGAAGGTTGTCTGAATTGCTGTTGTGTTTTCCTTCTCTCTCACACACTAATCATTCACAGTTGCAAACCATTAGCAACTAACATTGATGTAGAGCCTAAACTATGTTTACATGTGAAACATGAAGTCAAAAGTTTGGTATTCAGCAATTCTAATGAGTTCATACCTCATCTGCATCTTCATAATGCTCAGAGGGTTGAATCTACACTATAAAAAGATAACTTTGTAGCTAGCAAACTTGAAGATGAAGAGACTTGTGTATTTGTACACATAAGACTTTTTGGTATTCCTTTGAAGGAGATTTATCAGTAGAGAAGGCTTATAATTTGTCCAAGGTATGCTTGAATTATTCAAGTACATTTTAAATTCTGTAAAATGTTACAAATGTATTTATATATCCAGCAGAAAATGGAACTTTTATCTGTATGCATTTCTTATACTTGACTGTTAGCATAGGCATTTTTAGCAGGCATTTACATTTGTGAGATAGACGGTTATACTTACACTTACAACTATTATTTTTAAAATTGGATTTTATAATATTCTATGGTATTTGTGAGAAATGTAATCTATGTGTCACTAGCGCTGGTGTTATGCTTCTATGATGGCCAAGGGCACTTCCATGAGAATGGTGGGGATAGTGAAAAGTGACTGGTATTCATAAATTGGCTTTTCTATTGTAAATGTGTAAACATCCTGATAATTGCATGGAAAGCATATATACAATTAATTCTGTGTTATTCATTGTTTTGTATGAACCTTCATTTGTTTTTTGCTTTGGGGGTGGGGGAGCCACATACCATTCTGTGTTGCAAGAAAAAAAGTGTGGTTCAAGTGGTTTTCTGTTGAAAATATGTAGGCATCATGATATTTCAGTGGGAAACATAATACTTCACTTAAGTGTTATTCCTTGGTTTGTACAAACCTTGGTTTGCGTGTGAGGGAGAGGTGGGACAATCACATAACCTTCAGTTTTACTAAATGAAAAGTGTGTTTCCAATGCTTAATGTTAACAAATGTGCACATAAGTAAGACATCTATTATGTGACATTTATGTGTATTATCATTCTCTGTTTTATGTCACATAGGATTATGGCACCTGAGCTTACAAATCCACATAAACCCCCTTTCAGTGACTCTGAAAATGAAATGGTAATCCAGCCTTTGAGGTTACATGGAGCTTTTCTGCTTGAGACAGGATTTGGGGATATGGTTGCTAGAATGGTGATTTGTAACCAGTTATTCAGTGATGTCAACACAGTATCAGATCACAGCAGGAAATATGATCAGGTGCATAACTGGACCACTGATATGATTCCACCAGCTTGGAGGAGAGCAGCTGCAGCTGCCAAGAACAGCTAACTACCATGGGACAGTACTGCTACTGACTGAGCCCCCACTGATACCAAATGAGGAGTTCCTATCTACTCTCAAAGATCCAGACAGCTCATTGAAAACTGCACACCATGTGGTTGATGTCAGTGCTGATGTGGCTGATAGGACAAGTGTGTCACAGGAGCAGCTTCCACATGTGCAAGCTTTATATTTGTTTATAGAGTAAAATATATAATTCGAATAATACTTTCAGTGAAAACCTTTTTATTTCTGTACCTACTGATGAGTTAATAGAGTTATATAACAAAGTTGTTCAGTAAACATGGGTGTCAATCAAGTTTCAGATTCAGCTATATCTCACAGGTCATATAGACGGTTGTGTATTCACTGTCCCCCTGTGTTATTCCCATTGTGATGGTTAATTTGTGCCCTTCCCTTCTTTCATTTCTTCCAGGACCATCCAACCTAAAAAGTGTGGAGACATCTGCATATGATAAGCAAATGAATATTTGATTATTATTTACCATTCTTTACATATATAAATTATCTATGTGTGACGAGAGTGTATTGAGTGTTTGTATCGCTGTACCATCTGTGATTGTGTGACCAATGATACTTTCTTATCATATAAATTGGTTTAATATTTAGTTTAGTAGTAATTTCATTTGTGTGTTTATTGCTTATTATCACAGGTGATCCTGACAGTAGAAGTATAGGACTCCTACCACCTGATGTCACAGTATTGGTAGGCACTGATGATCATGGTGGCTAAAGTGAAGCACAGTTGGGGGGTCAGAGATTGAATCTAACACTGAGGTTGTGATTCACCCATTCCCTGGGTTTCTGTCAGACACAGTCAGTATGCCTATGCATAGCCATTCCACTGATCCCTCAGATATTGCACAGGTTGAGGGTGACACACTTGATCACAGTAGTGTGGTTACTGTGGCTTCTGTGCTAGTTAACTCTGGCTGTAGCCAATGTGTGGATGCGGTGCCACACAGGTCAGTTGTTAAGGGTACTCAGAATAGGCCTGTTGTCCACCTTCCACCTGATCCTGGTGTGTAATTATGTGCCACTTGATGTTTAGTTGGGGCTGTCATGGAGGTACAGGCATATTCCACTATGGCCTCCGAGAACATGCTTAGGGTTCTGGATGTGACACCAGCTGACATGCATGACTTCCTTTGCTGTGTGGCCAGCTCAATGGATCAGATGAATGACACAATGGAATGGGTAGTGCCTGTGATATTATGTCTGTTGGGAAGAGAATAGCATACATGTGGCCATAGTTCAGCAGCATCATCTGCTGTTAAGCAACATGGTTGTGCATGATCCCACTTCCATAGTAACATTACTTCCACTGCTCCATCACTGGTTGATGTTTCCACACCCATACATTGTAGGTCATGGGGTCATTGACCTGGCTGTAGCTGTGAGGATAGCTTATCCAGCAGACATTACCCACATTTGGGTAGCACCAGCAAATCTGACCATGGGCATGGATGTGCTAGCATAACTCCTGGCAGAGCAGGTTCACACAGTTGGAGGCAACAACAATGTACTGATACCTCTACCATGCATGGCTAATACCTGTATGACATGCCAGGGTGTAGAGCTAATGTAGAGCTTGGCTGTGATCTTTCAGGCACTCACATACACGCATTTCACACTGAGTGCCCATAGATACACACACAACAAGTACATGAGATATTTGTGAGGCTTGCAGGTCATTCTTTCCCAGTGGCTATTTGATAATTGCTTACATTTGTACTTGCCTGTCTTTCATAATCACACACAGTAACTTTTGTGACAGCCTTGGCCTCCTGTCCCCCAAACCCCACCATGTGCAAATGATGATAACTGTGCCATCACCCTGTTTCCATCTTTTGGATTCAGGGATACATATGTAGTTTTTCTGATGTACAGGGTGCATAACTAACTAAGTGCTTGGTATATATGTGTTGGGGATGCTATTTTAAAATTTATACTGATTTCTTGCAGCCTTTTTACTGTTGTGATTATTATCATGAAATTGTTGATACATCAATGAGGCTTACTGCTCCAGTTTTGAGAAAGTAGGGATGATCAGAGACTTTGAACTGCTTTGTTGTTGTGTGTCTTTTCAATGCATGAGGCTTATTAACTGATAAACAGCAGAAATCTATAGCCTTAAGTTGGTCCTGTCACATACTGATGTCATTGCTAGACAACTCACACATATTCTACTTAGCTACATTTTCAAGCAACAGTATGCAAATATCAGCCATTCATTTGTGCTCCTTCCCATTTATTTTTCCTGTTCCAGGTTCAGCACTTGTGTTGATAGTCCTGCAGTTAAAACTGTTATAGTTTGAGACTGGGTCTGTGTGATGCTAGCAGTGCACAGCCATTACATGGGTAATTAAAGGTAGTGAATGTTGTCTGGCATGACTTTTATTATATGTATGTGCATAGGATGAAAGCTGTACCCCTTAGGTGGTCAGCATGTGCGCTATCTGTTGCATCTTGGCCAAGGCGAGGGCATATTGTGCACATCTACATATCTACACCCACATAAGCTAGTGTTTCCCCCTCTGTGTCTTCACCTGTTTGTGGCTGTGGTGACCTTATCAATGGTGATGAATGTGTGCCCCTTCCCCTTGATGTTTTTGTTGCAGCTGTTTTTTTTCAGGATAATATTGTGTAGGATAGCACAGACAGTGATAGTTTTGGCACAAGACCTGGGATCTTACCGCAGGGCCCTCCTGATGTATCTAGCCACTGAAACTATCACTTCAGAAGCCCAAACACAATTCTATGATATTTCTTGTTTGGCATGTGCCTCATTATAATCTTCTTCTATGGATATGTGTGCATTTCAGATGGGCGTCATCAGCCATGATTCAAGTGCATAACCTGCATTACCCAGTAAATGTCTTTGTGGAATATCCTCCCTAGAAAACCTCTGGTAAAGCTGTGAGCTGTGCCTGATATAGGAGTCAAAGTAACTGCCGGGGTTGCCAGCACACACATTGAAGATAAGTCCCTTAGTGTTACACATGATCTCGCAGTTAATGTAGTGGAAGCCCTTTCTGCTTATGTAGACCTTTCCCTTTTTCCCCAGGTGGCACTTTGATCTCAATGTGTGTGCAGTCTATTGCACCCAAGACTTCATGGAAGTGTGCTATGGGGTAGAAATCCTGCATGGTTGTAGCTCTGTCCTTGTGGATACAGGGAACATATATATAGTCACTAACATGCTGTAGGATACCATTCAGGAATTGATGTAGGATCTTGGATGCTGATGCCTGTGACACCCCAAACATGTCCCCTGTTAGTCTCTGGAAAATTCTGAGTTCTTCGCATACCTTAGTCTCTGGAGGTGTTGGTCTCCCTCAGTTTGCACTTGTTCTCAGTTGAGGATGACAGAGGTTGCAGAGTTCCTGGAGTGTGTGTCTCTATTCACCCTGTAGCTTTCTAATATTTCCACCTGATACAGACCATGAAAAGTTGAACGGGTCTAAACATCCTTCTGCTTCTTGGCTGAAGTCTATTAACAGCTGCATAGAGTTGAGCCTGTTGCACATGCACATGCAGAAGAGCAGCCACTGCATAGAGTTGAGCCTGTTGCACATGCACATGCAGAAGAGCAGCAGCTGCATAGAGTTGAGCCTTTTGCACATGCACATGCAGAAGAGCAGCAGCAGGATATAACATTCTTTCCATGTAGTGTAGTTTCCATGGTTGTATTGCAATAGGTTTTAGAAGTCGAGGCCAAAACCTGCACTAAGTGTATACGATTGCATTATAGCTTTTTGAATAGCGATGCTATCTTTGATTGGTTGATTTGCATATAATTCACCTACCTATGCTGTAATTAGCTTGCCAAGATGTTTACCAGGTATGCCTTGCTCCTAACACTGCGTAGAGCTGCTTAATGAATACAAATCAGTGTGCTACCATGTGTGTGTCATGGCGCGACATGCACACAGTTTTAACAAGCCATGTAGGGTTTATTGAATCTACCCATAGTCTTACAAGAGTATTGCCTATGAATCTTAGTACAGAATGACAAATAACATTACGTCTATTTGTAGGATTTAGTTTACTTATCTGTAGGATTTAGTTTACTAATCTGCTCCATTGTCTCATGTATCGGACAAAACTTTACCTGAAAATCCATTAGGACTTATCTGTCATCATTCTTTTTAAACCAGTCATCAAAATTATTGTAATTATAATATCACTTTATAAATGAAACTCAAGCTTGACAAGAAACGTTTTTATGAATAGGCTTTTGTTGTGATAAATGAAGCCCCAGAGACACTGACTGCATAAGTGGGTCTTATGACTGAGAGTGTATAAGGTTTCTAAACATTAATGTAAAATGCAGGTTTATCAGGTAAGTTACAGACCTACATAAATTGGATGCCGGGCCTGTATGTTATACACTAGTAAGCCACATTCAGTTATGCAGTCATTAGTATTCAACTGGACAGCATTTTCCTAAAGAATGAATTGTTCATATAACAAGGATTTCTCCTCTCCCTGTGATGGTTTGACACTAGCATTGTTATCTAAATAGTGTGGGTATCAGGGAGTAAAGGGGTAGGGCTTGACCCCTGCAAAATTCTTTTTTCCTAAGATATTTTCCTCCATAATAATGTTTGTATTCAGGAGGTTTTACTTGCATGACTGCGGGATGGTTATAAATGAATCACAAAGTTGTCAGACAGCTGATAATATATATTTTCTAAGACTGAACAGTGCAACAGCTGGGTTCAGAATGATATATGCATGTTCATCATAATGGAATAATGGAAATTCTTTTTTTTGAAAAACAGGCTTCACACAGTTATATTTCATAAGTACAAGTATATGCTAAAATATATTTTATTACTAACAGGGTTTGGGTTCATTTTTATTTTGTAGCAGAAATACACTATTAATATTGGTTACAGGCCACAAACCCAGGCAATGACTATGACTGAGATGTGCGTAGTAATCTGTTTCACGGTCCCTGAGTGTCAGACAAACTATCTTAAAATCCATTGGGACTTACTTGTCATCATCAGTGTTCAACACATTCATCACAATTAATAGCCTTTTCTCCAACATTCTGTCGTGTTATTATAGCCCCATCCTCATAAAATAAACATCATTCTGAATGCATACTTGTGGATTTTTACACCTTAATTATATTTAATATTTTACTACAGTTTAGAACTAATTTAGTCAGCAAAGAGGGATACACATGGCAGCAGTTACAAAATATGAGAAAATGTTGATGCTAAATAAAATTTAATAATTTATTAAGGTTTAAAATTGCTTTAATCCACAGGGAAAGAAACATATGAAAACCATTTCAAGATGTAACAAAAGGTGACAGTTGTGATTTCTTAGAAAATACTAATTAAGAATTGAAAATTACCATGAATCTTTATGCATGTTTTGCTAGTCGTAATAAAATATTTCATTAATTAACCTACATTAGCAGTGTAATTTCTTTACTTAAATTGATAGTGTGTGAAAAATGCAAAACAATGGTTTTATCTTTGCCATATTCTATGTGGATGTATAAGCAAGTGTTACATTTTCTCACCACCTAACAACCATGCAATGTGACTGTTTTGAGTGAAACTGTACAGATAAGTAAGTTACTGATCTTCCCAATGATCTGTATTTGCTGCTGCCACTGTTTAAACAAGTTCCAGCAGCTTTAGTTGTAATTTCTATTTCTTTGCTGAAGATGATTGCAAACGGACAACACAAACATTTCTGAATGGTTATAATAGAAGCAGATCATAATGTAACATGTTTTTACCTCACCAGCAGGGACATGAATCAGTAAATTTTGACACAGCTTGACTTTAAAGATAATACTTTTTCACTTCCCATACAACATCCATTGCATTTCTCCTGAGACAATGTTAGATCTTTACATAGGCTAGCTATGCACCACTTGCCTGCTCTCGGACACTGAGGAATGCAGAAATGAAGTAACCAAGAATTTGTTATATCAGATATGTCAACTGTCATAAGACAAAACTCACACTGAGAAGATAATCAGTATCTAAATGTCCAGCAGACTGTAAAAACATATTACACCTGTGAAGGACAACTCAAGTTCATTTTAAGATCTGTGACTTACTAACAGAGTCTATACTTACCCACTGACATTTAACTTTTTGTTTCCTAAATGTGCTTTAGGCAGCTAAGGCTATATTTATCTATAAGATCTAAGTTTATCAGCCATAGAGTCCTACAGTAAACTTACTTAGGGTTCTACACTACTGTGCGTTTCACTGTGCATTCATTCTGTAATCTCTCAAGTATATAACTGTTACTCTGCTACCCTGCAGAAAAACTCCATTATTCAAATATACAGCTGACAAAGCAAATTCTAACTTGTTTTTAAAAAGGGCTATCTTAATATATCTTTATCTTTTTATCTTTCTCTCTCTCTCTCTCTATATATATATATATATATATATATATATATATATATATATATATATATATATATATATATATATATATATATATATATATATGGTTTACTATTGAAATGTCAAATGGCACTACATCGACTGTACTATAGTCGAACACGGAAGTTCGAAAATAGTAATGTCGACGACAAAAAAACAATCTAGGACTGTGTTTTAACATGGGTCAAGGTAGGGGAGATGTTTGTAGTTCTGAATAATACTGAACACCTACCTCGACCCATGTTAAAACCATTCCTAGATTGTTTTTTTGACATCGACATTACTATTTTCGAACTTCTGTGTTCGACTATAGTACAGTCAATGTAGTGCATTTCAATAGTAAACCTATATATATATATATATATATATATATATATATATATATATATATATATATCAAATATATATATATATATATATATATATATATATATATATATATATATATATATATACATATATATATATATATATATATATATATATATATATATATATATATATATAGGTGTTGCATGTTTGGTCTCAAATTTGTGTTGTTGAATGTATGAGATGGTGGTCACTTCAGTAGAAAATATGATTAAGCACTAGAACTGGTGGATGAACTGCAATGATTGAACATGGTGGTAAGTGGAAAGATTAACATAATATAAGAAAGCATGTTGGTTTGTGCATTATGTACCTTGGGGTGTAAGGTGATCTGGTACGATCTGCCATGTAGGTGAAGCTGAGTCTGATGGTGATTCTAGGTGAAGTGTTGTACTTGTTTATAGTAGTCAGGTATACAAGATGTGCATGAATACTGTTTATGTGACAGTAGTATGTGCATCTTTCACTGAATGCAGATGTTAACAGTGATAAGTTTAAAAGTTTGTTGAGTATGTCATTTGTTTGCTTGCTGGTACAATGACAGCTAAAAAGCATCTGCTTTAAGTGCCCTTATCCCCGAGGAGTAATTAGTCAGGTATATTATAATGTCTGATCTGAAAATGGGAGCAATCTGCTAAAAGTTCATGGATATGTGTATGCATGGTTACAAATCTTTTCATTGATCTAATTCGTCTTTTAAGAAAAGTTTTTGCTATTTTGTGATTAGATGATATAACAATCCTCTGGAAAATATTTTCATAGAAAGCAAAAAAAAAAAAAATCCTCACCACTTGCTCAGCCTGTAGGCTTCTATCAATGTTACTTTACATTAAAAAAAACATTTTTATAAAGTACACATTCTATCATATTGTATTTATATAGTGCACAAGTATAATGCATATCATCTGCTCTTATATACACACAATTTTGATTAATGCAGTTAAGTGATTCCCCATTTCTGTTCCTGGCATATATGTTTGTTTGTCTTTCGGCTTTTCCCGCTAAGGGGTCGCCGCAGCAGAACTCTGGTTAACTAATGATTGGCAGTAGATTTTTATGAAACGCTGAGGTGCCAGCTTGACACCCAACCTTCAATGAAGGCATGCCCATTTACATACGCATGTCTTTTGAAACGCTACCCAACCATGGGGAGGACATGCAGACTCCACACAGAAGGCACTCCCAAGCCAAGCTGAGAATTGAACAGGCGAACCTCTTGCTGTGAGGTAACAACACTACCACTGTACCACCATGGCATTCTTGTTCCTGGCATATATATATATATAGAGAGAGAAATTCATTATGTAAGCATAGTAGACATAAACACTTAAAATAAAAAGGGGCCCTGGGCTGAGGCCTAAGGCACACCACTTGTGATATCAAGCAACCTAGATTTTATTCCTCTAATGACAACCAATGACCTTCAAATAAACAGTCAGTTGGATAGATATGCATCATATGATAAATAGATTTTGGTACAACCTCCTTAGTGAAGATCGGACTGCCAAATGTGGTACAGAATCAAATGTCTTGGAAGGATCCAAGTAAATGGATGTCCACTGATACTTCACTGCCACTAACAGATCCTATTTCTGCATAAAATGATGGTAGATTTGTAACACATGTTTATATGCTTACCTAAAGATTGCATACTTTTAGGGAGGACCCCTTCATAGCTTTTACCAGTGATGATGATCTCCATCTAGAATTATTGGCAAACCTGATATGATTCTTTTCTTTTTCCATTTTTATTAATAAACTACTCTTGACCTCCTGCACAACTCTCTCTCTCTACTTTACGCTGATGATGTTCTTATTTCACTCAAACCTGACCTCCTCAGCCATACAACAACAAATACAAGCTGAATTCCTTCCTTGTGTTAAATGGCTTAATAATGAAAAGCTACTATTCAATACTTCCAAAACTAAAATAATGCTGTTTTGTGCATCCCTAAATGGTAGAAAAGCTCTCAATCACTTCTTATCCATGAGCATCTTGATAACACAACTCCATTGACCTAGTCCTCTCCTTCAAGTACCTTGCTATGTGGCTTGATCTCACACTGAACGTTCTCTTCATCTAGAACAAATACAGAAAAAAAATAATTCCCTTCTATATTGGTCCTATAACCCCCCCTTCTCTCCAAACCAATAGGCATAGGCAAACACATTCTACTAGCCTAGTTGAATATGGACATCCACTGGTTGCAGCAGCATCCAAGAAAAACTTCTCCACCATCCTATCTATAAACAATTGTATCTGCCATTTCTTTACCTTCTGCCCTAGAAATGAACATCATTGTATCATAAGTTCAAATGTTCATAGGTGTGTACTACACTAATGGTCCTGGAGCCTTTACAAGCCTAGTCCATAGGATTGCCCTGACATCGTGCCACCCGAGTTTAGTTCCCAGTGCCTATGTTGAGTAGAGCCACTGGAGTGATCCCTGGGATGAATTTTCTATTTCCCATCCACCCATCAAGGTTTCTCTTGAAGAGGGCCAGTGAGGTGCTCTATTTGACATGTATGGGAAGTCTATTCCATAGCAAGGGCAGTCTCTGGGTTATGAACCTGTCCCTCCAACATGTTCTGTTGATTGTGGTAATGAGGTTGAGGTCACTGGAGCATGTGGTGCAGAGGATTGTGATCTCTTTAGATATAGCATTTCTAACAGAGCTGGATCAGACATGGCTTTGTATGTCAAGCAGAGATCAGCTCTAAGTAGGTGTTATGAGACAGAGAATAGTTGGAGTTTTTTGAGTCTGTCCATATAGGACAAGTGTTTAAGGCCTAGGATCCTCTTTGTGAGGTACTTTTTTGGCCTCTCCAGTTGTTACAGGTGTCTAGTTAGGTACATGCCAAATGGGACATTGTACTCGATGACTGGCCTAATGAGGGAAGAGTAGAGGGAGACAATGACCTCTTTCTTCTTGGATGCAAAACTCTTAGTAATGAGATGTGCCACATAGAAGGACTTTCTGACCACAGGGACAATGTGGTGGTCAAAAGAGAGGCTGCTGTCAACCTGTCTTCCCAGATCTCTTATAACACCTTCTGTGTTCAGTGGACTGTCATTGATGTGGTAATTCATGGGAAATGCATCAATACTGGACATAGGCTATCCCTCACATGACCTCAAAAGTAAAATGAATAGTACCAGAAACACCAGATCCAAGTATTTAAACTTTTCCCTTGACAGAAATAGAATATTCTGGAATGACAGATATATGTCTGTAAGGATCCCCATGCTCTGAAATAGGCAATCCATCCTTATGAAGCCAAATATATCCATAACACTATTCAAGCATAACCATGACCATTGGGTAGAAAATCAAAAATTCACCCTTAGTCTGACCACCATACACTAGTCCAGTTTGTACTCTACTTCACATGCATGGGAAGCCTATGCCAGAGAATGGGAATTATCTGAGATAAGTACCTATCCCTCCAACATGTCATATTTAAGTTGCAAGAGAAGATTAAATCCTTAGATCTAGTAGTGCTGGTGCAGTTCATTTTGTGGATATGCAAAAGATCCATCAGAGTGGGATCCAAGGAAGCCTTATATATACCAGGCTTAAATCACCTCTCAGCAAACAACCTCTAGGAAACAGAGTACAGAGATAGGGCTTTGAGTTGATCTGCATATGGTATTGTATTAATGCCCTGTAATCTTTTTGTGAGGAACCTATGTGGACATTCCAGTTGTTGAATGTACCTGAACAGGTACATACAGAAAGGGGTGTTATAATCAATCATAGGTCTGACTATGGATGATTAGAGTTGCACAATGAATTCCCTGGACCCCGACCTGGATGCCATGCCCACACTTGCATGTAGAGTGACACAGAATGATTTCCTTATAGCCTTAGACACATGTTGGTTAAAAGCCAGGTTGCACTCTACATTAGGCCCCAGTCCCTGACTACTGTGTCTGCTTTAAGAGGTAGTTTATCAATGAGGTAGTTTCCCTGGGTGTCTGTCTTCCCAAAAGATACTGTAATATATTTCTTGGCACTGAATTTAAATCCATGCTTTTGACACCAGCCATTTCTCTGTGTTAGACCTCCCTGTAAAATGTTAATGCCCTGAGTGTGGGGAGGTGGGGAAGGGGGTTCTCTGACTGCTCCCAGCTTTTAAACATCTGAAAACTTGGTAAGCTAGAGGCCTTTGACATTGGCCTTGGCTTCCAAAAAATAGATTCCAAAGAGGAATGGAAGCAGCACATAGCTCTGGAAGATACCACATGTGACCGGCAACCTTGCGAAGTTGGTCTTTCCAGTCCTAACATCCTGGATCCTGTCTGTGAGTCAGTTGGCTACCCAGCAAGTTACATAGGGGCTTATGCATAATTCATTGAGCTTGTTTACAATACCTGAGTGAGGTATTGTATCAAATGCTTTAGCTAGGTCAAGGTAGGCAGATTGCACAATTTTTCCATCATCCATTGCCTAGATCACCTTTCAAAGGAGTCCACCAGGTTTCTGTAGGCATTACCTGCATATGGCAAAACCAGACTAGGTTTGGTCCAGAGTCTGTAGGTTTCCTATGTCACTGTTAATCCTTTCCATGAAAATACTTTCTATGTCTTAGCATATGAGACTAGTCACACTGTGTGTCTGTAGTTCCTGGGATCTGTCGATGGTCCACTCTTGTGCAGAGAGATGACTGCTGCAGTTTTCCATTCACATGGCACAAAGTCTATGCAGAGGCTATGGTTGAATAGTGACTAAAGGGGCCATGGTAGGAGGGCCTATTTCAAGTTATTTAGGAGCATCTTGGGATATGATCATGGCACATTGAAGCTGTATTGCTGGCCTTAGAGAGCACATCTAAGACTTGTTCCCTACTAGTAGTTAAATGGATTAAGTTAGATGATATTTCCTGTGGGATGGCTGGGGTGAGGGGGTAGAGTAAACATGGAGCTGAATTTGTCATTCAGAAGATTTGCTATGTTTAACAGTTATTTGAACATGGGTCTATTTACTAGAAGTTCAGCACATTGTTGTGGGCTCCTTTTGAGGTTTCAGACATAGCTAAAGAGGCCTTGGGGTTGTCCTTAGCCTGAAACACTATTTTTACCTCAAAATTTGACTTAATTAATCTTCTTCATTGTCTATTCAGTTTAATGACAGAGTTTTTATCTTTTTGGGTGTTACATTTCTTAATTTTAGCTATGACTTTTTTCTTGTTTTGCACAACTTGTTTAATTTTGGATTCCACCAGGGTGGACTTTTTTCTTATTTTTTGTATTCTGTGTTAGTTTTGAGCTTACTTCTGGCTGGGACACAGCAATCTTTATACTGTCATTGACATGGTTGTACAGATTTTCTGTGGATAACTCTGCATAGGCTGGTGTGTCATATATGTTTGGAGGGGTTTGAAATTTTGAAAGGTTATCACTTAATTAAAGGTAGTTTGCCTTGAAGTAGTTGTTAACTGTTACAGGGTTTTCTGGGGTTACAGAACTGATTCTTATTTCAGAGGACACTGCTTTGTGGTCTGACCTTATAAGAAATTATATGCCACTGAGGCCAGTGTTCTCCCATATTTGTGAGTACCAGGTCCAATATGTTTGCACCTCAAGTAGGCATGTGCACTAACTGGTCCAGGGTGTTTGTGTTTACAAAGTGTAGGAATCTCTATGACTGCAAATTTGGGGTCATATAGGAATCCCACTTTATAAAGGGGTAATTAAAATCACACATAAGTATGGTATTTGGTTTAATGGTCAGTGTCTCCAATAGGTCTAAGTACGAGGTCTGGGTGCCATGGGACATACAAGGTGACCTATATCTTGCTAGAATATGATATGGAACTTCATCTATGATAATCTGGAAATGGATGAATTCCAGTACCCCATCTTGTTTAACCAAACTAGAGGCATGCTTGTTATTGATGTAGATTGAGACACTTCCACCTTGCACTGCTGGTGGATTCTCTGTGGTTAAAGCCATGTCTTAGTAACTTCACAAATGTCCTTATTCTCCAAGGTGAGGAGGGCGTAGGAGGAGTGAAGTGTTCTGTTTAGACTCTTGGCATTGAACAGTAAGATCTTTAAATTTCCTTAGGTAAATTTTGCTATGCTGGAAGGTCTGTCAAGTTGGCATTGCCTAAAAAGACTGTTTGGGGGGTGGAGAATGTTTCATCCAATATGCAAAAGTATAAAAAGGACAGGTACATACCATCCTTAACACAGAAGTGGTGTTTGTTAACCATTTCCTTCACGCTGACAAATATTGTATTCCCCCTAGAATGATGTCAAAAACTACACCAATTAGTAAATTTAATAATCTTTTATTCATATTGTGGCACCATACTTTGTTTAGTTGGAATCCTGCTCAATTCCAGGCACCTACCAGTGTGTGATTCATTGTCCAAGAGCTTGATAATGTCTTTATTCATATAGCTTAGGGAGGTATGTCTCAGCTTATTTACACCTACATAGAAATGACTGAATCATACTGGTACATTTGGTGTTATTCCACGAGTGCATGTGTATGCTGTCAAATCCTGGCCCCTGACAGACAACTGTTGTTTTCTTCTTATTCAGCCTAATGAGTGGTACAACAGTGGGTTGGACACACTTTCATTTTAATGATGTCATCATTTGTTTCACTTTCCTTTACAAAAATTCCTCTTCTTCTTCTGAGTTTGTAAAACTGGTATTTCTTCTTCCTCCTAATCTGCTTTGTGTAGTAACTATCTCCTTTGCCCTGATGTAAGTCCTTTCATGGTTCCATTATCTAAGCATAACAGGAATCTTAAAGATCGAAATTGTTTGTTTTCTGTGTCTCGATAACTGAGGGATTCTCTTATTTTTGGTTATCATCTAAACATTTGATAGATTTTTTTAATCACAATAATAAAGTATGATTGAAAATGTAAAATTCATACACAGACCCAAAATGCCTAGTTTTCTTTTGTTTATTGGGCTCATAGATTAGTACAGTGCTAACTGCTCTTGTGGGCAATTTTAATCTCAACTAACTAGACCACATGAGAATCAAACTTTGCACCTTGTTTTTGCAAGGTAAACACCTTAACCATTATACCAACCTCCCAAACAAGACTGTGCTCTCCCACATGCTTATAAAAACTCTGTAATGTCAAGCAACAGCTCACTGACTGTAGTGCTGCATTCTCCAATTCATGCTGTATAAACTAGGAAAGGGTTATATAGTTGTTATGTCATGCACATCAGAAAGGGACCTGTTTTACCATTTATTGTCATTTGACAACCATAGACAGGGGGTATATTCCCTTTGACAAATGTGTAAGACAAGCATGTGCTTTATATTCATGGACAACATAAAGAGTAATATAATAGCACTCAAAATACAGAAGTGATAAATGACAACACAGATCTGATAACGTTGCAGTAGTTCAAGATCTCCATTTTTCAGGCTTGTTGGCTGTTGGTGAAGCACCCTCCAAGAGGAAAAAACGCTGAGAGAAGAAGGGAGCCACTTTTGAGATTTTAAGTATTTTTTCTCTGTTTATTTGCTAAGTTTTTTTGCATAGCTGCCTAGCTTGAGCATTTTCTGGCTTGTTAAACTTGATTTCTGTATTAGTAGCTGTATTTAGAGCACAACCAAAAGCTGTTTGCTGAATTTCCTGTTTGCACTTAATTTTAAATCGTTTTTTTCTTAAAACTTGCATATTTTCTGTCCTTGACCTAGCACTCTTGTGTGGGGTCATTTACTGCACTGTTATAACTTGATATTACTTGTGAACCTCTGCTATCTCTGTAAAAAACAAAACAAAAAAAAATCTTGCTTTTTCCCACTTTTCTGAGAGTTAAAAAAGTTCAGTTACAGGCTTGCTGTTCCTGAACTGTTTGAAAGTTTCTGTGAGGCCATTTTTCTTGGGCTGGAGGAGGGTCTCTCTGTTGATCAGTGGCAGTGACTAACATTGAGCAGCTTCCCTGCCCCGTAGAGGTGGTTACTGACTTGAAACTGTAGTTTTATTGGCCACTAGGGGTCATTTCCATAACTCCTTCATCTTCCTCTCTTAAAACCTAGTTGCCTCATGGTTTGGGCGTCTTTTCAGGCTTGTTGGCTGTTGGTGAAGCACCCTCCAAGAGGAAAAAACGCTGAGAGAAGAAGGAGCCACTTTTGAGATTTTAAGTATTTTTCTCTGTTTATTTGCTAAGTTTTTCTGCATAGCTGCCTAGCTTGAGCATTTTCTGGCTTGTTAAACTTGATTTCTGTATTAGTAGCTGTATTTAGAGCACAACCAAAAGCTGTTTGCTGAATTTCCTGTTTGCACTTAATTTTAAATCGTTTTTCTTAAAACTTGCATATTTTCTGTCCTTGACCTAGCACTCTTGTGTGGGGTCATTTACTGCACTGTTATAACTTGATATTACTTGTGAACCTCTGCTATCTCTGTAAAAACAAAACAAAAAAAAAAATCTTGCTTTTTCCCACTTTTCTGAGAGTTAAAAAGTTCAGTTACAGGCTTGCTGTTCCTGAACTGTTTGAAAGTTTCTGTGAGGCCATTTTTGCTTGGGCTGGAAGAGGGTCTCTCTGTTGATCAGTGGCAGTGACTAACATTGAGCAGCTTCCCTGCCCCCCGTAGAGGTGGTTACTGACTTGAAAGTGTAGTTTTATTGGCCACTAGGGGTCATTTCCATAACTCCTTCATCTTCCTCTCTTAAAACCTAGTTGCCTCGTGGTTTGGGCATCTTTTCAGGCTTGTTGGCTGTTGGTGAAGCACCCTCCAAGAGGAAAAAACGCTGAGAGAAGAAGGGAGCCACTTTTGAGATTTTAAGTATTTTTTCTCTGTTTATTTGCTAAGTTTTTCTGCATAGCTGCCTAGCTTGAGCATTTTCTGGCTTGTTAAAATTGATTTCTGTATTAGTAGCTGTATTTAGAGCACAACCAAAAGCTGTTTGCTGAATTTCCTGTTTGCACTTAATTTTAAATCGTTTTTTTCTTAAAACTTGCATATTTTCTGTCCTTGACCTAACACTCTTGTGTGGGGTCATTTACTGCACTGTTATAACCTGATATTACTTGTGAACCTTTGCTATCTCTGTAAAAAACAAAAACAAAAAAAAAATCTTGCTTTTTTCCCACTTTTCTGAGAGTTAAAAAAGTTCAGTTACAGGCTTGCTGTTCCTGAACTGTTTGAAAGTTTCTGTGAGGCCATTTTTGCTTGGGCTGGAGGAGGGTCTCTGTTGATCAGTGGCAGTGACTAACATTGAGCAGCTTCCCTGCCCCCCGTAGAGGTGGTTACTGACTTGAAACTGTAGTTTTATTGGCCACTAGGGGTCATTTCCATAACTCCTTCATCTTCCTCTCTTAAAACCTAATTGACTCGTGGTTTGGGCGTCTTTTCAGGCTTGTTGGCTGTTGGTGAAGCACCCTCCAAGAGGAAAAAATGCTGAGAGAAGAAGGGAGCCACTTTTGAGATTTTAAGTATTTTTTCTCTGTTTATTTGCTAAGTTTTTCTGCATAGCTGCCTAGCTTGAGCATTTTCTGGCTTGTTAAACTTGATTTCTGTATTAGTAGCTCTATTTAGAGCACAACCAAAAGCTGTTTGCTGAATTTCCTGTTTGCACTTAATTTTAATTTGTTTTTTTCTTAAAACTTGCATATTTTCTGTCCTTGACCTAGCACTCTTGTGTGGGGTCATTTACTGCACTGTTATAACTTGATATTACTTGTGAACCTCTGCTATCTCTGTAAAAACAAAAACAAAAAAAATTTTGCTTTTCCCCTTTTCTGAGAGTTAAAAAGTTCAGTTACAGGCTTGCTGTTCCTGAACTGTTTGAAAGTTTCTGTGAGGCCATTTTGCTTGGGCTGGAGGGTCTCTGTTGATCAGTGGCAGTGACTAACATTGAGCAGCTTCCTGCCCCCGTGAGGTGGTTACTGACTTGAAACTGTAGTTTTATTTTCCCTTTTGGGTCTATTCCTGCTTCTTTCCAGCCCCTGCTATCAAGCACGCTTTAACGTGCTTCAGCGGAGTTGCCACTTGAGCAGCATCGGGCAGCGCGGTTAAACAAGGTTAAACTCTTTCTGGCTCCAGAAAGTCTGTTCTTCAATTTTTCCCTTAGAACTGCTCTGTTAGGAACCTAAACAGTTTACACCTACACTAAAAGTGCAGCACTTGTTCCAAATAGCTTTTTCTTCTCAAAAGCTCAGCACTTGTCTTATAAGCATATCCCTTGTCTTATAAGCATTCTCTTTGCAGGTCAAGCACTCCTATATTATACAAATCTCTCACTAGCAAAACCCCCCAGAAGTGCCCACTTCCTGCTAAGCCCACTACTTTTCTGTCTCATACCAACTCATAATTCTTTCTAGCATGTCGAAGGGTCAGATGCTGGCGTCCTCTCCTGCCCAGTTGGTGAATCTGGGAATTCTGAGACAATGTTACAATTGCCTCATGTACACGGACAACCCTCTCCTCCTCCCACGTAACACTAACACTTGTGAGAGATGCAGCTATTTAGCCAGACTGGAGGCTGAGCTCTCTCAACTCAGGACTGGCAAGACCAGGCAAGAGGAGAAGGCAACTACACACACCACAATACCAGTCTCACATAACTCAACCACACCACTGAATCAAACACATAAACACACTAAGACATACTCGGAGGCTCTGAGTAAAAATTTACCTAAACAGCAGCGGCCTCCAAAGCAGACACCCAAGCAACTGCAAACTCAATACACCACACAAACAACACATAAACAACAAAATCAGTGTGCAAAGCAGTCAATGCCCTTAAGGCCAAATACACCACCAAACATACTTGTCATAGGTGACTCCATAGTCAGACACATTGACGTCCTGCTCACCAGACTGAGTAAGGAGAAGGTCACAGTAAGCTGCCTGTCGGGTGCTAGAATCCGCCACATAACACAAGCACTCAGGTCTCTCAACAGCAGGTACAAGTACGACTCAGTCATTGTCCACGCTGGTGTCAACGACCTGAGACGTACCTCCTTGGACTACATGAAAAGAGACATTGAGGAGCTCTCTGATTATGTAGCCCAGGCAGGTATGACCCTGACCTTGAGAAGTATCCTACCTTCACCTAGAATGATGCCACAATACAGTGATAAGATGATCAGCTTTAATAATTGGCTTAAATTCTGGTGTCATTCAAAGGGGATCCAATGTCTGTCTGCCTGGGATGACATGCTGGACAAGCCACGCTGCCGCAAGGGACGGCTTGCACCTGTCACCCTAGGCTTCCGGATATTGGCAAAGGCTCTTGCCACCCCCATAGTGCCTTTTTAGGCAAGGCTCAAATTCTAAACCTACCACCCTAGAACACAAAAAGTAAAAAACTAAAGGTAATGCTGCTCAATGCCAGAAGTCTCAATCTCAAGATGCACACACGAGGCCCTTCTCAGTATGGAGAACATCGATGTCTGTGCTGTGACAGAAACCTGGTTCAAGGCTCCTGAGAGCACCCCAGCACTAGCAGGTTTCACCTCATATCATGCGTTCCGCCCCAAAATCCGGACAACACCAAGAAAGGAGGGTGTCCATATTCATAAAGGACACCCACACCTCAAGGTTGGTGGCAACGCACGATGCATCGGAGACCATCCAGGTGCAATTAACCATAGGCAAGACTGCTCTGCAATTTGTAGCATGTTACAGGCCACCCTCTCAAACTCAGGAACCTCACATGGCCTTCCTGAAAACAATGGAGGGGATAAATGTATCTCCAAACACCATCATACTAGGTGACTTCAACTACCCTAATATAGACTGGGAACACTACTCAAGCCCAAACACTCTAGCCCAAAGGTTCCTGGAGTTCATAAACTCAAATGCCATGGAACAACTAGTCACCATCCCTACAAAAGGAAAAAACATACTTGATCTCATCATCACGAACATGGGATCACAATGTTCAACACCGGAAGTATACCCCTCACTGGTGAGATCAGATCATAAACTAATCTTGCTGGAGGTCCTCATCCCGCCCCACCTGAAATAAAAAAGACCACAGTGAAAAACTTCTCAAAAGCCGACTTCACACTTCTAAGAACTAGTGTGGTCTCCTTTAAGGCCCCTGAGCCAGTGGTAAACATTACTCAAACCGCTGAATCACTTACAAATGCCTTCTACCAGCACCTACAGGACTGCATGGATCAGGCAATCCCAAACAAAACTAAGACTCTTTGTACCAAAGGCAAGCGCCCAGTCTGGTGGACCCCAGCCATAAACAAGCTCTACAACAAAAGGAGGAAGCTACTACAAGATAGAGCAAAATCCTTGAAAGGTAAGACACCTTTGATCATTATAAGTAAAAAACTAAGAGCTCTCATAAAATCATCCAAAGCAAATTTTGAGAGAAAAATCGCCAAGGACTCAAAAGACAATCATAAGGCCTTCTTTAGCTATGTTAGAAACCTAGGAGGAAACTCCCAGATATGCTCAGAATTAGTTCAAAATGATGTGAAGATTACTGAACCTACACACATTGCCAACATACTGGCTGACAGGTTCAGTGCAAACTTCTCCCCAAAAGGAGAGATATCTATACCAGAGGATTGTAGCCCCAAACATCTCCAACGCCCAGGTGAGAACTGCTCTCTCCAAAGCAAAAAACACAGCATCCATGGGACCGGATGGTGTCCCTGGCTGTGTGCTCCACGAACTCAATGAGGAATTAAACCCGCAGTTAGGACAGCTGTTTAATCTTAGCCTCACCTCAGGATACATACCCAAGGAGTGGCGCACGGCGACTGTGATCCCACTTCACAAGGGCGGTGCCTCCACTGACCCTGGAAATTACCATCCCATTAGCTTGACAAGCCTTATCTGCAAAGCCATGGAGAGGATCATAATGGAACTCATAAATAAAGACATAGGGAACTTGCAGACTTTGGATCCAACCCAGTTTGGCTTTGTCAAAGGCAGATCATGCCTTTTAAACTTGGTTGACTTTTTGTGACAGTCACCAAGGCCATTGATGAGGAAAGGCAGTCCATACAGCCTACCTTGACCTGGCAAAGGCCTTCGACACAATACCCCACTCAGGTATCATCGAAAAACTCATCAGCTTGAATGTAAACCCATACATCACAAGATGGGTTGCAAACTGGCTAAGTGACAGAACCCACAGGGTCAGAGTTGCTGGAGCCATGTCAGACTCAAAGCCTGTCACAAGTGGTGTCCCACAGGGCTCAGTCCTAGGTCCACTCTTGTTCGGCATCTACTTTTCTGAAGTACAAGCAAACACAGGAGGGTTATGGCTGACAAAGTTTGCAGATGACTGCAAACTGGGCGCCATAGTCGAAAACACATCTGACACAGATATCCTTCAGAAGGGCCTCACAGAAATGGATAACTGGTGCCAGAGCCATGGCCTAAAGTTAAATGCCAAGAAATGCATAGTCATACCCTTCGGGAAAAACAAGGTTACCCTAGCTACCATATAGGTGGTAATCCACTGAGCACAAAAGAAGTCATCAGGGATCTGGGGACCCAGGTTGACAGTAGCCTTTCGTTTGACACTCATGTTGCTAAAGTGGTTAGGAAAACCTTCTACATTGCCCACCTGATCATGAAGGGATTCACATCTAGATCAAGGGAGGTCATCGTCCCCCTGTACTCATCACTCATTAGACCTATGATTGAGTACAATGCCCCATTCGGAATGTATCTGACCCGACACCTGCAGCAGCTGGAAAGCCCCAAAAGTTCCTCACCAAAAGGATAAAGGGTCTCAAAAATATGTCTTATGCTGCCCGACTGAAAGAACTCCAGCTCTATTCAGTCTCATACCGCTTGCTCAGAGGTGACCTGTGCCTGACATATAAGGCCATGTCAAACCCTGATTTGATGAATATGCTTCACCTCAAAAATCTAGATCCCTCAGAACCACAAGGGCGGAGACTTAAACCTTGACACGGTTATTAATAGAACATGCTGGAGGGACAGATTCATCACCCAGAGACTCCCTATGCTGTGGAACAAAATCCCGGTACATGTGAGGCAGAGCACCTCGCTGGCCTTGTTCAAGAGGAATCTTGACCAATGGATGGGGGATCGCAGATATACCCCAGGGATTACTTCAGTGTCACTGCTTGACAGAGGCACAGCAAAATAATAGGCATAGTTTTATTCAAACTAAAGGGGTGGCGAAAGTCAAATAACTATGGGCTAGGCTTATAAATGCCCTTGGGCAGATAGCCTAGTATGAACCTATGAACCTATGAACCTATTTGTAAAAGGAGCACATCTACTACATGAATATTCTGGGATTGCTCACAAGAAATTACAGTGAATACTGCCATAACAGTATGTAAACAACACAAGCACACAAGAAGGTGTCCGAACACAGGCCCAGCCACACTTCATGATGATCTTGCATCATGTTATACAGTAAGAAATTAAGTCCTTACTTCCTATAAAGCTGCACAGTGTGAAAAATACAATTACAGTAATACTTAAATGTTTGGAAGAAACCATGCAATATAGTACATTCTTATTTAAAAATGAAGTAATGCCCATGAACAATTAATTATATATTCAACATTTGCATCTTGCCAGACTCAAAAACACATCAGGACATATATCATTAAGATGTGTAGCAACCTCTGAAACCACAGAAATAGCCATACTATGTGTGTCATAACAAACACACTTGAAGAGCTTACAACACTTTCTTATTTTAATGGATATGGATCCCCTGCCTTGGAGGGTGATACCTTAAAAATGTTGTCATTTGACTGTGCCATAAAACTGTCTTTGCCTAAGCCACCCCTGTCTGACACAGATATCTGACAGGCAGATGTTACCAGATTCAAACCCTTGTCTATCAAACTGCACATTCTACAGAGCTGTGTATTGGCTGTGTCTACCATGCTACATAAGAATGGATCTTGTCACAAGTAAATGAAATTAATGGGTGAAGTAGTAAAGAACAATTCAAGATAATTGTACAATATAATTTTGTCAGAATGATAATAAGGAGGTAACTTTTTTAATGTTCACATAACTGTGAGCAGTGCAATATCAATGGTTCTCCACCAAGGAAACTGCTCCTTTTGTTTTGTGCAGAACATTGCCCCATAATTGAAACACACTATATCTGTGTAGGCATGCTATACAAGTCATTAATAAATGCATGTGCAGCAGAAGAACTCACACCACATCATTCACAGAATGATTGTTTCACTGGCAGGGTATGACAAAATGAGTTGACATTTCTTTCTCCAAAGTAAATATTGAGAATAATAACTTCATGTAGTATTGCTTGTGTAATTTTGGTACAGTCATAGAATGTTGCCTTTTGTTGTAAATTAATAGTAAGCTTTGTACGTCTACTGACTAGCGACATGTGTATGAATCACGTGTGCTAGAGTGAGTCATTACATTATATGAATGCGTTGCAAACCATTTCTATTGGATAAAAGGGTTCAGGGTGGTTTCTCCCACTGTAATTGTATGCATTATAACAGTTGTGGATGCCATTCATGCATAACAGCATTAGGACAAACAGTGGTTACAATCAGTTAATGTATGCTTTTAACACCTGACAGTATGTCAACAAAAGGTACATGATATTGTGAAGAATGAGTGCGCCACAGCACATGTGTTGCAACAATTGTGAACTATCTGGGTCTTTGAAGCTGTGAGATCATATTATTGCTGCAAGGGATACGCTTGCCTGTAATTTATTTAAACGACTCTTGTTACATGTCCTTGTCTCACACAACATTGCCTGCTTCTAGGTATAACCAAACAGCATCATGCATAATGCACTTGTCACTGTGATGGGAGAATGGAAATCATGCATAATGTGTTGATAATCACAGATTCCAAAACATGCCTTACTAAGGCAACAACATATAGAACAGTGTCTGATGTCCTCATGCCACAGGAAAAGCCTTAGTAGTTCTCATGGGAAAGGCCAACTGTCATCCAATGGCATCATCTTTATTCAATGAAACACTTCTGTGTGAAAAATGAGCATATTTATTTTTATTTTATTTATTTTACATTTGTTGACTGGGATAATCTGACTGGATGCATGTCCATTTTCAGCGGAGGCCCGGAGAGAAAAGCTCCAAGGGTAAGCAGATGCAGCATTACATAATACCAGCATTACATATTACAAACAGACTATTTACAATGATTACATAAGTAAGCAAGTTAAACAAGTTCCACAGGTTAGAGTTAATCCCAAGCGTAAATCAGGATTAAAATTAAATTACACTGTAAGCTGGTTAACAGATTTTTACACATTCTAGAGAGAGTTAGCCAAGCTTGATACATTGACATAGCCAGTTAAGTGCCAAATGTTGTTTGAGTCAAGTTTTAAATTGACCTAAGGTAGAAAGTAAGGTAATATCAGCTGGAAGAGAGTTCCAGGGTCTACTTACAGAGTTTGCAAAGAGAGAGTCACCGGCTGTGTTATTAATTTTGCTAGTCTGAATTAGTAGTTTGTTAGAGGATCAAAGCAGTCTAGGATTGTTATAGGGGGTGATAATCTTTTTAAGTGCAGGAGTATTGTCTGGATTATTGACGATTTTATAGGCCATAATCAGTTGGTTATACCGGATTAGGCTGGGTAGTTCAAGCCACCCAAGCTGATTTAGATTGATGCAACGATGTGTCCTAAAAGGCAACCCAGTGGCAAACCTGGCAATGTGGTTGTAGCAAATTAAGAGTTTGTTAAGGACAGTCTTGTTTAAATTCGAGAGTAGAGGGGATGTGTACAGAAGGGTTGAAAGAAGGTGAGAGCGAACTATGTCAATTTTAGCTGGAGGGGTTAGAAAGGCTTTTATTTTGTAAAGTGACCCTAGTTTTTTATTGATGTTTTTGATAGTTTGGTTAACATGTAGGTCGACTTTTAGATTATTATCTATGATGACACCTAATAGTTTTGTAGAGGGGTCAGGGGAGATTATTGTGCCATCATTTGAATTTATGGTAAAGGTGAAAGCGGTAGACGTACGTGTTGGTGAAAATAACAGCATTTTAGTTTTTTGGGATTTAGGATCAGACGATGTTCAGAAAGCCAATTTTCTATTGTATTAAAGGTTGTCTTGGTAGCTAACCATAATTCTATTGGAGATGTGGCCGAGCAAATCACAGTAGAGTCATCAGCATATTGGATACAGCTGACTTTTGGGATGACAGTATAAAGGTCGTTAATGAAGATGGAGAACAGCAAGGGCCCTGGTACAGAGCCTTGTGGTACTCCAAGGGTGTTAGGTAGAAGATTATAGAGTTTGTTCTGCCAGAGGACAGCCTGCTGTCGACCATTCAGGTAGGACTGAAACCATTGAAGGGCTCTAGTATCTAAACAGAATGTTTGCAGGGTGTGGATTAAAAGTTGGTGATCAACCATATCAAATGCCTTGAATGATCCAAGAAGAGGGCTGAGGATATATAATTATTGTTGTGATTATGGTTTATGGTGTTGGTAAAGGCTAGGAGGGCTGAAGTAGTGCTTTGATGAGGACGGAAGCCATGCTGAGTGTCTGCCATAAGGTGATTCTGGATTAGGTAGTGCATGAGTTGTCTATGAATATATTTTTCCATAATCTTTGCAAGTCGAGAGAGTATAGCTATTGGCCTTTAACTGGAGAATTCAGTAGAGCTGCCCCCTTTGTGAAGTGGAATTACATAGGATATTTTTCAGATGGTGGGAATTTTAGCTCCTACTATGGTTCGATTGATTAGTATTGAGATGGGGTAAGCAATAGCATCAGCTGATTTTTGTAGGTACTCGGCAGGGAGTTGATCAGCAGAAAGTGTAGTGGGTTTTAATTTTTTGATCAAGGTACGGATAAGTGAAGTAGCAACTGGTTGGAAGCTGAACACGATTAGGTTTCTAGGGGTGGTACTTTCAGGACAAGGGGAGCTAGGAGGTAATCGGCTAGCTAGGGCTTGAATTGTCTCAGTAAAGAATCGGTTAAAATGGTCAGAAACATCTTCAGGGGTTTTATCAATAGTAGCAGCAGGGAATGGGATTGAAGTTTGTCCAGGATGAAGTAGATTATTTAAACCTGCCCAAAACTTCTGAGGGTTATTTTGATTTACTGTCTGTAAATTACAGTAGTATTGTTTTTTGTCTTGTAAAATGGATTTTTTAGTTTTGTTCCTGGATTGCCTGTATTTAATGTGATATTGGGGGTCTTTAGAAGAATGCCATAAAGCTCATGCTTTGTTTTTAAGGGTAATTTTGAGTTTAGACTCTTTAGAAATTCATGGCGCAGTTTTTGCCTTTGTTCTCTTTGAACGAACAGGTGCATGCCAATCAAGGATCTCAAGGAATTTGTTGTTAAAGTATGCTACTGCTTCCTCTAAGGGGAGGTGTTTTAGAATAGACCAATTACATGAGTTTAGTTCTTGTTGAAATTTGGCAGGGTCAAAGTTTTTATTGTTTCTAACCTTTCTGAGTAAGGGTTGTTGAGAATTAATGGCTTTGTGCTTAATTACATATGTGAGAAGGTGATCGCTTAGGCCATCAGGGAGGGTACCAGATGTGTACAGTTGGGGGTGACTATTTATGAGTACCCAGTCAAGTATGCTTTCTTTTTGGTTGGGTTTGCCTATCCTGGTAGGGGTGGATATGATTTGTGTAAATGCATGCAGGTTAATATGGGTGGTTGGGGATTCTGAGGAACAGGTAACCCAATCTATGTTAAAGTCTCCAAGCAGTAGGGTTTCTTGGGGGTGGTGACATGATAGCCAGTGCAGGATATCTTCAAGTGCAGATATATTGTTACCTGGGGGGAATGTACATACAGATAATATTAATGCATTTATTTTTATTAAGTTGCAATTTGGTGGCAAGAATCTCTGAGTTATTAATCTGAGGTGGTTGTATTACATCTATGGTGACATTCAACTCAGATTTTTAGAGTACAGCTACCCCACCCCCCTTCCTGGAAGCACGATCCAGCCTGTGTATGTTGTACCCAGGTGGTAACACTTCATTGTCTGTAGTGTTAGGTTTTAACCAGGTTTCAGATAAACAGAGCATCTCAGGGGAGTGGACATCCAGAAGTGCATGCAATTCTTGTAATAGGTATCCCAAGCCATACATATACACAGCAGAGAGTTGGATGACAGCATTGTTACTTGCATACACATTCACAGTCATACAGGCACTATTCAGTCTAAGGATTAATGGCAGGATTTGAACAGACTACCTAAGGTCACATGGTGCAGATCACTGCCTGAATCACACACACCACATGTAGTGTTTTACAGTTGTGACAGTGCACATTTGTATGGATGACTTCACCATTCCTTAATATGTTGATGTTCTTCTAAAAAGGTATGAAGGTGTTTGAAGTGCACAGCAACACATACTACATGCATTAGAAGCCATCTCTATGCAATATGACAGACAAATAATCATCCACAGTAGTCAATCATTGTTGTATGCAAACCTCCTACCTCTTTACTTATGCAGTCTAGAGACCACTGCAATAGCAGTCAGCACCACAGAATAACCAATACTACAAGTGTGATGTAGTTCTTTTTGATAGATTGATGCAATCATTGCATTTCCAAAACTGTTTTTTGCTTGGGGGTAATCCATATTAATAGGGTAGTCCTCTGGCAGTGACAATATGTTTCCTAAGTGGAAGTTTACATAAGGGGTGTTGTCACAAACACAATTGTACATGACAGTACATACAGTCACATTATTTAACCAAGGTTGGATTCAAACCCCTACCTATATAATTACACTATTTATAGAACACAGAATTAGTTGTAAGTGCCACAGGAGAAGTCTGACTTATATGGACAGAGTGCAGTTTTGACATGATGACCTCATCAGTGTGATGCATAGAAGATGCTTGTGGTAAAAGTGGGATAAGGGGATGGGGCATCATTGCCCATGTTAAAACCTTTCCCTGCCTGGAAGTTATTATAAAACATTTGCTCAGAAAGCTATGCATACCTGACATTGAAACCACACAAAAAAGTTCACCACTGTGAGATTTGAACCTCCTAATTAAATGAAATATAATTAAATATAGTCATCTATCTACACAATCTAGAAAAAACAACATTAGCACAAGCACTATAGGAGAAATCAGACTATCAAAAGTAGAGAGTGCACCTTTGACATGATGATGTCATCATTATGTTGCAAAGATGATGTTTGTGGTAAAACTGGAATAAGGGAATAGTGGAATACTAATCCAGGTTAAATTTCACCCATGATTGCAAGTTGCTACTGCACATCTATTCAGAAGGTATATGCACCAGACATTGAAGTCACACACACAAGTTCAGTTCTGTGAGGTTAGAACCTCCTCCATAGTCTATGGAACAATACATTAACTGCAAGCACCACAGGAGAAGCCCAGTTCTTAATCTGAGACACTGCATTTGTCACCCGATCATCATGATATTGCATAGAAGATGTTTATGGTAAAAGTGTGATAAGGAGATGGTGGAATATTTGCCCATGATAAATTTCTCCCATGACTAGAAGTTGATACAGCAACCTTGGAATTCACCAAACTCTGTGTAGGTTTAGCAGAAATCCTACATGGAGTTTACATGTTTGTGTGGTGAACAGCAGTGTTAATTCCATATATATGTTGTGCACTCCATTTAAACATAAACAAGTACAGTTTCATTGCCAGCAACCGTATTGCAGGCTGGTAAGGGAACTGTGTAAAGCAACACAAACACACAGTACATATGGACACCTTTTTACCTATGGATAAACTAGGCCTTCAGGATTGTGCAGAAAGCTCCAGTGACTACCATGGTTTTTAATAAAGCAATGTATACAGTTCCAAGTCATTACATGAAAGTGTATATCATGCAGAGTAGTGTGGAAACCAGTTACAGGTGCATTGAATAAAAGTTTTGTAAATGATCAGCAGGGATACATAGACTGCATTATACATAAATAGTAAAGGGAAGTGTGTGCATTGAAAAGGGACACACTGATTCATAGGTTCATAGTTTCATGGGTGTTTACTAACCTAAAGACTACAAGGGTGTTTTTAAGCTTAGCCAAGCATCACAAATCTCTGACAAGTTCTGGTACCCTTGATAAGTGTAAGAAGGGACTTTTGAGATGAAATATTTACAAGCATGGGCCTTGTAGATGAACCATTTACAGGTTCCCTGCATCCATTAGAGACATAGCTGCCAAGCCAGGGGTGACTTTCCTGTTCCCCATCCAACTGTCCAAGTTACACTTGAATTGGGTTAGGGAGAAACTCTGCTTCACATGGATGTGGAGCCTGTTCCAGAGATGGGTAGTCTCTGGGGTCCATACCTGTGTCTCCAGCAGGTCCTATTTATATCAAGGCAAGGTTTAAGTCTTTAGAACAAGTATTTCTAGTCCTGTTTGTCTTGTTGATATGCAGTAGGTCCATCAGAGTAGGGTCTGACAATGCCCTGTATGCCAGGGCATATATCTCCCCTCAACAGCCAGTAGGAGACAGAATACTGGGATAGGGCCTTGAGGAAATCTGTATAGGACATTTTACTTATGCTGTGTACTCTTTTAGTGAGAGCTTCTGTGGATGTCTCAATTGTTGAATATGTCTGGTTAGGTACATGCCAAAAAGGGAGCATTGTACTCAGTGAAAGGTCTGATGAATGTTGAATACAGTGGAACAATAACATCCTTGGACCTAGATGCCATACCTTTGTTTGTACGTTATGCAACATAGAATTATTTCTTCACTACTGTAGACACATGATGGTCAAAGGCTAGATTACTGTCTATATGTGTCCCCAAGTCCTTGACTACTGGGTCAAATCTAAGGGGTATGCTGTCAATATGATAGTTACCAGCCAGGGGTGAATGAATTCTCAAAGGATACTATTATGCATTTCTTGGCTGGCATGTAGTTTTAGTCCATGGCTATGACACCAGTCGTCTGTCTGTGTTAGCATTTCCTGGAGAACTGTAGGAATGAACATGGAGAAAGAGGACATATGACACATGGTAATGTACAGCAGATTAGGGCATGTCAATGAAGACAGATGTAGCATGAATATTAATCACATATCTACATGATACATATGTACTGCACCGTTATTGTATATTATGTGACTGTCACACAAGGTGACATATCAGTGGAGAGAATTCTTTGTAATATAAGCATCCTGACATGAACAATGGACAAGACATATATCAGGGACAGTATATACAATACTGCTTAGGTACATATTGTAAAGCTGTGCAAAACGTGTTGCCTGAATAGGAATGCAATGTCACCATAGGTGTCTTAGGTCTTAACCAAGCAGGACACATAAAAACAGGCTCATGGACAACAGTAGACAGAAGCATGCACAATGATGGACAATATCATTATAGTACAACCATTAATCCCAAATTTTTGACATAACATATGTCATTTTGTGAGTGATAATAGATTGTTTTACAAGCACACACTTATACAACTGTCATGATTTGTCAGCAATCTATGAAGGGAATCAAGCACACCTTCTTCAAAATTTAACATGTGCTGGAGGTGTTAGAAGGAACACCGTTATACCTGTATGTACAATTATGAGCAATCTTGGCTAGGCAACAGGTGGGCATGGCATATATATGGCATAATCCACACTGTCAGGAATGTAACCCATGCCATCAATGTTGTCAATCAGCTATGTATGTACTGTGTGCATCACAGGAAAATGTATTACTCAGGCATCTTGTATAACACTTTGATGAGAGTTCTGTACCATCAAACACTAATGTTTATACAACAAAAAGTATACTTAGGTATGAACAATAAAATGTATGTGAGCTCACTGTGACAAATGTGCTACATTTGAGTAACTTATCCCTGTAAGATGTGCTCTGAGGTACATGTAAAAGGGTGCATTGTATGCAGTTGTTGGTGTGAGGGGGGCTGAGAACTTTGAAAATATAATGTCATTTGATATGGGTGTCTCACATACTCAGGAATTGTGCTACATACAAGGTAGTAGTCAACACTGTGGTCACATATTGGTGGATGCTCCACATACCATCTACCTAAGTACACAGGCCACATACCAGTTGGTCTGCTGATAGGAGTGTGCTGTCAATATTAAAATTAGGTTTTGTATTTTCTTTTAAAATGTAGAAAATGCCCCCATGTTTTTTGTTCATCTCTTGTGTCTCCATGTCTGTGACAGTAATCCTTTGTGTGTGTTGATACTGTCTGTATTATACTACTATCACATTTGGATTCAACAATTGTCCACAATCTGCAGTTCTCCACAAAGTTGCTTGGGCTAAGGATGTATGAGATTTAAAAACAGGAAAGTGTCTAGCACAGAGTCTTGAGGTATGGACCAGATCACTGAATCTATATATAGGTCAATTCACACCATTCAACATATTAATGTGCCATGTATATGATCCACTGGTTTACCCACTTGGTGATATAGGTGTTTATGGCCACCTGCGACAGTGTCTCAGTAATACCTCAGTGTGGATTTGTGTCAAATGCCTTGGTGAGGTCAAGTTATGCAGAATGATAGTATTGTCATCATGCATGCCCTTGTTGACCTTCTTGAGGACATCTAACAGACGTAACAGGCATGATGTAGCCAGAACAAATTACACATGTCTTTTGCACTCAGTCAGGATATCATCTGTGTCCTTTTAAAAAAGGTCCATGATGTCTTCCTGATCTACCTCACAGATGAAGGGAGTCAGGATGTATTTATATATGCATGCATCAGGTGATGCTCCCCCAACAGTCAGAAGGATGCATGTTGATGTACATCTTTCTATAGGAACATAATCCTTCTGTAGGCTGTGCTGAAGTATGCATCCAACTGTGTCTGGTAGGTCCATGTTTTAAGTCATGCTATAGGCAACTTGTGATGTTGTTAGAGCCCATTGATTTTGTGTTATTAGCCATACAGAGCTCAGAGATGTGCTGCCATCCTTAGAATAGAAACTGAGTAATGTTTGCATGTATACTTTGGCTGATGGCCAGTGGTGATAGGGTGGTGACATGGGAGATAAACTGTCAGCTAGCAGATTGTTTCCTCCAGTTGTTGTATGGTGGCATCCACATGCAGATCTGTGCTTATTTATGTATTCCATTTAACATGACAAATGTATTGGAATAAATGATTTGTGAAAAAACCTACAAATACAGTCTTGGTCATTCATCACATTCCACACACTGATACTATTGACCCAGTTGTACAACTGTAGCAATGTCATGTACTTACATCAATTGTGCAACATATGTCTATATCTGTTTCATGGGCAAGCTGTTTTTCAGCAGCCTAATGTCTTATCAGGACACATTACAGATCAGTTGTTTGTGGCTCATGCATAACATTTGCTGACACAAATGTCAATAGTGCTGCTGGCCACCTCAATAATCCTTGGGTACAGCAATACAACTGCACATAGAATTAAATCAACAAGCTTGTAATTGTATCAAAACACATGATTCATTGGTTATGTATTGCACAGCATAACAGCATGTGTATGAGACAAGACTTATGTGACATGTAATCAATATGAATTGATACTGATGTGTGTTGCGGAGCATGTAGACATATGCAGACATATGCCATACTGAAAATGTTACTGTGATGGTGAAATGTGAACTGCATGCATGGGTGATCTGCTCCACTACAACAACAGATGTCCTAATATACCAGCAGTATTCATACAAGTGCAGCATACCATATCAGCAGTTCCCAGGGGGCATATTACTACAGCTGTTATAGAAGAAACGTGTAATCCAATGTTATCAATGGTCATCAATACATTAGCTCACATCACAGATTGAGATACCCTCTTGCAGTCATACTGTGCATCCACACCTTACTATAGCACATGTCAATGACAGAAATTCTGACATGTCAACTGTTCATGGGGTCTTAGGACATTATTAGGCTAATGGCTGAAACCACATGAAATCTTAGCAATTATTATACCATGTAAATAAAAATCCCTATATCTATATTATGGAAGATAGTAAGACTATTGTGTGTATGTGCATATTTACTGGATTGCATTACATCCTGCCATAGTCCATATAGGTCATGTGCACCACAGCATGACCAAATTAGCTATCACACATGCAGTTGTCTGAAGATCACTTGCAGAGGCTCATGGAAATACTCTGCCTCATAATTTGTGCATGCATATTTGACATGAGGACATCCTGCATGCCTCTGCAGGAAGAATGTCATGTATCCAGAGGAAATAGGAGGATGAATGGGGCTAAGTGGAAGGTATCCCAAGTGGTAGTGAAATAAAGAGCTACAATGTCCATAATGTGCCAAAAATATGCACAGCAGCAAACTGGGCTTGATTTGAACATTAAACCTGTATAGGCATAGAATATGAATGTCATGCAATGTCACAGTAGTAACACCACATGTGTCTAACTGTAACACTGACATGTTGCACTTTATGGAATATGATAGCATCATTGTATGTTGGGAGGTGCATAGGGCATGGATGTGCAGTAACATCAGTATGTAAAATTGTCTCAAATGTGATAGTTTTATTTATAGACCTGCAAGTAGCCTGCTGACAGATAAGGCCACCCATATATGTAGTCAAATTAGCTTGTAAACACAATAGTTAATGTTATTACCACAACACAGGTTTGCCTTGAATACTGCCAGAGTGCATGTTATGCAGGATGACATAATCATTATATGCTACAACACAATGTTCAGAAGAGGGTTGGACATAGCTTTGAACACACATATTTTTTCTAAAATTGTCACCATAGTGATTGTTGAATGCCACATAGTTGACTGCAGTGAGAACATAAACCCTACCTATTAACTGAGCAAAAGTACTTAACACAAGCACCACAGCACAAGTCTGTAATTTATAGTGTTGGTGAATACTTTATAGCTGATGACATCAGCAAAGTGTGGTGAGAAGAAAATGGTAATAGCAGTGCCCCATATGCTGTTGTAAAATGGTCTCTGGAATGTCAACCAATTGAACAAACACACACACACACACACACACACACACACACACACACACACACACACACACACACACACACACCAATTGACTGCAGTGAAAATAGAACCCCTATCTAAGTACACAACTAGAGAAATTAGAATTTAATGCAAGTGCTACAGCACAAGTCTGAGTTGGATAATGTTGGACAACACTTTATAGTTAATGACAACATCAGTGTCTGGTGAGAAGAGATTGGAACTAGCACATGCAGGTGTAAAATGGTCTCTTGAATGTCAACCAACTGAATGAACAAAAATGCACACACCAACTGAGCGCAGAAAAAACAGAACCTCTACCCAAGTACACCAACTATAGAACATAGTATTTAAAACAAGCATCACAGCATGATTCTGACTTTTACAATGCAGCAAGACACTCTATAGTGGATGTTTCAGAGAAAATGTTGTGAGGCATGAATTAAATAGACGTGTAAGCATGTACAACTGTGAAAATATTAGTACTCCATGGGAATGTACTGATGACTGCAGAATACATGGGTATACTTTTCTGACTAGACAGAAACACATACACCAATTGACTGCAGTGAGATTAGAACCCCTACATGACTAGGGATGCCAGTTACAGAACTCAGTACTTAATGCAAGTGCCATAGCACCAGTCTGCCTTTTTCAATGCTGCAGGACAATTTATAGTGGATAACATCATCACTGGAAGTTTGAGAGAAGATTTTGGGAAGCCTGAATTAAATGGATGTGTAGGCATGTACAACTATCAAAATATTTGTACTCTATGGGATTGTACTAATGACTGTAGGATACATAGTTATGCTCTTCTGAGTAGACAGACACACATACACACCAGTTGACTGCAGTGAGATTAGAACCCCTACCTAACTAGGTACACCATCTAAATAATTCACTACTTAACCCAAGGACCATGGCACAAGTCTGACTTTTCCATTGCTGCAGGATAATTTATACTGGATGATATCATCATTAGATGTTTGAGAGAATATGTTGAGAGGACTATATGAAATGGATGGCTAGCTAGGTATGATTGTTAACATATTAAAGGTCTACATGTTACCAGACTGACAAGTATGCAAAATGTAATATTTGCTGTTGTGTTTCCAATATACAGGTATACTTTTATAAGACAGCTTTACAAACTATATGCAAACAGCTGTCCACGTTATTACAAGTATTAGAAAATCTGAATGTATATTGTCAGTATAAAGCTGTACATGGTGCATTAGAAGGGATTTTATTATTTATTTCTGTACTGTAGTTGATATATTTGGGAACAAGTACTGAAAAACTAAGTTTCTAGTGCATGGATACAGGTAACACACGGCTATAGTATAAATATGTGTTCTTTCTTTAAATAGTGCCTTCTCTTTGTTTGTGATTTTGCATGTATTTTCATGGGATGAAGAATAAATGGGCAGTAAACATCAGTAATTCATGCTATTGTGCACTTCCATAGTGCACTGCCAAGCAGCTGGTTTGTGTGATCGATGGCAAAATCTTTGTGCATGCAAGATACACATTTATGCTGCTTACCTTATTTGCATGTAGTTAAGTGGTGAGCAAATGCAAGCCTCTATTTCACTGATAAAATTATGAGATCTATATTTGTTTGCTTACCTTCACACAAATATGTTAAGTGGAGAGTCATGGCAGTCAGTAATGTGGATACTACTGACTGTAAGAATGACATCTGCTGCTTAGCTAACTCTGTGGCAGCAGATGTAAATACAATGAAAGATTTATTTTTTAGCACAGATGATATAGGGTTCAAATCCAGGTCTATCTAGTAGTTTTAAATATGTATTTATAATGCAATGAAACAATTATTTATTCTACTTTCACTGTTTGTTATTTTAGTGCAGCATGTTTAAGCAGCATTGCACCGAGGAAACCACATGGCTGAAGAGACATTCATCATCACTTGGCTTTGGTGCACAATGCCAAACTCTGCACAAACAAAGAGGGCAAAAAGTGAAGGGCTTCACTGGGTTGTTTTCACTTATGTGTGTGTGGTGCTTGATTATCTTTTTGACAAGATTAAAGGTATTAAAATGTAGCAGATATGAAAGTGGTGAAATGGGGAGCAAGCATGGAGAAGAACAAAGGGAAAGCAATAGAGGAATGTGCAGGAGGGAGGTAGGCAAGAACCATAGCTATGCACTTCAACAGTGTAAAATGAAAATATGTATATAATATTAGCTGAATTTGGACTGTCACCTCAACAAAGAAGGGTGACAACAATGCTATCATATTGTATAGACAACTGGACTGTGCAAAGTGGAGAGCAATGTATGGGAGGATATATATATATATATATATATATATATATGTATATATATATATATATATATATATATATATATATATATATATATATATATATATATATATATATATATATATATATTGTTTATTTATTTATTTTTTTTGTGGGACAGGTGCCCATTTTAAAATTTTTACTTCATTACATGAGGAGTGTTGAGTAAGAGACATAGGTATATCTGGGTTAGCAAGTGGGGTAGGTGAGGAAATTAATGCAGACAAACAGTACAAACAAGACAAGACACAGAGATGGTGAGGGACGCAACAGGTTGGGGGGCACTATGATTGGGGGTAGGGAGGGAACATTGCATGCCCATGCCTGTCAAACATGGGGATAGTGAGAATCTAGTCCTCACCTGCAGAAGTGTGATTACTGTCCCTTTAATCTGCTGGCTGTTGGGGTGCTTGATGTCTTTTCCTATGGATCATAAAAGAGAGCATCCTCTCCATCCGGCCTAAGCATGCACCAATGGTGCTGCGCATGACCCTATGCACTAAGCTTGGAAAATCCTGCTAGGTGACAAAATCTCCACCTCTGCCACTACTCTTGGAAGGTACCACAACACCAGCTGCTGAGGTAATGCTACTTGATGTGGAGGGCTCATGTAGTGGAGGGGCAGCAGAGGCAGTACTACCAGTTTGGGTCCTAGATGTGCTAGGCATCATAGGTTCATAGGTTCATAGGTTCATACTAGGCTATCTGCCCGAGGGCATTTACAAGCCTAGCCCATAGTTTTGTGGCTTACGCCACCCCTTTAGTATGGGGAACTATACCCATTATTTTGCTGTGCCTCTGTTGAGCAGTGACACTGAGGTAATCCTGGGGATCTCCCATCCATTGGTCAAGATTTCTCTTGAACAAGGCCAGCGAGGTGCTCTGCCTCACATATACCGGGATTTTATTCCACAGCATAGGGAGTCTTTGGGTGATGAATCTATCCCGGATCTAGATTTTTGAGGTGAAGCATATTCATCAAATCTGGGTTTGACATGGCCTTGTATGTTAGGCAAAGGTCACCTCTGAGCAACTGAATAGAGCTGGAGTTCTTTCAGTCGGGCAGCATAGGACAGATGTTTGAGACCCTTTATCCTTTTGGTGAGGAACTTTGTGGCCTCTCCAGCTGCTGCAAGTGTCGGGTCAGATACATTCCGAATGGGGCATTGTACTCAATCATTGGTCTGATGAGTGATGAGTATAGGGAGACTATGACCTCCCTTGATCTAGATGAGAATCCCTTCATGATAAGGTGGGCAATGTAGAAGGTCTTCCTAACTACTTTAGCTACATGGGTGTCGAATGACAGACTACTATCAACCTGGGTCCCCAGGTCCCTGATAACTTCTTCTATGCTCAGTGGATTGCCACCTATTTGGTAGCTAGGGGTAACCTTGTTTTATTTTTGGCATTTAACTTTAGGCCATGGCTCTGGCACCAGTTATCCATTTCTGTGAGACCCTTCTGAAGGATATCTGTGTCAGATGTGTTTTCTACTATGGCAGTTTGCAGTCATCTGCAAACTTTGTCAGCCATAACCCTCCTGTGTTTGCTTGTACTGTAGATGCCAAACAAGAGTGGACCCAGGACTGAGCCCTGTGGTACACCACTTGTGACAGGCTTTGAGTCTGACATGGCGCCAGCAACTCTGACCCTGTGGGTTCTGTCACTCAGCCAGTTTGCAACCCATCTTGTGATGTATGGGTTAACATTTAAGCTGATGAGTTTTTCAATGACACCCGAGTGGGGTATTGTATCGCCAGATCGAGGTAGGCTGTATGGACTGCCTTTCCCTCATCAATGGCTTTGGTAACTGTTTGAAAAAGTCAACCAAGTTTAGAAGGCATGATCTGCCTTTGACAAAGCCAAACTGGGATGGATCCAATGTCTGCAAATTCCCTATGTCTTTATTTATGAGGTCCATTATGATCCTCTCCATGGCTTTGCAGATAAGGCTTGTCAAGCTAATGGGCCAGTAATGAGGCACCGCCTTTGTGAAGTGGGACCACAGTTGCAATCCAGAGGTAAGACTATGATTAAACAGCTGTCCTAGCTGTGGGTTTAATTCCTCATTGAGTTTGTGGAGCACACAGCCGGGGACACCATCAGGTCCCATGGATGCTGTGTTTTCTGCTTTGGAGAGAGCAGTTCTCACTTGGGCGTTGGAGATGTTTGGGGGGCTGCAATCGCTTGGTATAGATATCTGGGAGGGGAGAAGTTTGCACTGAACCTGTCAGCCAGTATGTTGGCAATGTCTGTAGGATCAGTAATCTTCACATCATTTTGAACTAGTTCTGAGCATATCTGGGAGGTTCCTCCCAGGTTTCTAATAGCTAAAGAAGGCCTTATGATTGTCTTTTGAGTCTTTAGCTATTTTTCTCTCAAAATTTGCTTTGGATGATTTTATGAGAGCTCTTAGTTTTTACTTATAGTGATCAAGGGTGTCTTACCTTTTAAGGATTTTGCTCTATCTTGTAGTAGCTTCCTCCTTTTGTTGTAGAGTTTGTTTATGGCTGGGGTCCACCAGACTGGACGCTTGCCTTTGGTACAAAGAGTCTTTGTTTTGCTTGGGATTGCCTTATCCATGCAGTCCTGCAGGTGCTGGTAGAAGGCATTTGTAAGTGATTCAGCGGCTTGAGTACTGTTTTCCGCCAGCTCGGGGCCTTAAAGGAGACCACACTAGTCTTTAGTTCTTTACTGTGGTCTTTTTATTTCAGGTGGGGTGGGATGAGGACCTCCAGCGAGATTAGTTTGTGATCTGATCTCACCAGTGAGTGGTATACTTCGGTGTTGAACATTGTGCTCCCATGTTCGTGATGATGAGATCAAGTATGTTTTCTCCTCTTGTGGGGATGGTGACTAGTTGTTCCATGGCATTTGAGTTTATGAATTCCAGGAACTTTTGGGCTAGGGTGTTTGGGCTTGAGTAGTGTTCCCAGTCTATATTAGGGTAATTGAAGTCACCTAGTATGATGGTGTTTGGTGATACATTTATCCCTCTAGTGTTTTCAGGAAAGCCATGTGAGGTTCCTGAGTTTGTGAGGGTGGCCTGTAACATGCTACAATTTGCAGAGCAGTCTTGCCTATGGTTAATTGCACCTGGATGGTCTCCGATGCATCGGCCACCAGTCTTGAGGTGTGGGTGTCTTTGATGAATAATGATAAGAGGTAAAACCTGATAGTGCTGGGGTGCTCTCAGGAGCCTTGAACCAGGTTTCTGTCACTGCACAGACATCGATGTTCTCCATACTGAGAAGGGCCGTGCATTTGAGATTTAGACTTCTGGCATTGAGCAGCACTACCCTTAGTTTTTTCCTTTTTGTGTTCTAGGGTGGTAGGTTTAGAATTTGAGCCTTGCTGGCTTGTCCAGCATGTCATCCCAGGCAGACAGACATTGGATCCCCTTTGAATGACACCAGAGTTTAAGCCAATTGTTAAAGCTGATCATCTTATCTCTGTATTGTGGCATCATTCTTGGTGAAGGTAGGATACTGCTCAAGGTCAGGGTCATACCTGCCTGGGCTACATAATCAGAGAGCTCCTCAATGTCTCTTTTACACCAGCGTGGACAATGACTGCCTGAGTGCTTGCGTTATGTGGACCTTCTCCTTACTCAGTCTGGTGTCAGTGTGTCTGACTATGGAGTCACCAATGACTAGTGTGTCTGGCATTGTGTTTGGCCTTAAGGGCTGTGACTGTTTGATACTCTGACTGTGAGGTCTATGTGTTGCAGGTGTTGTGTTCTGAGGTGGTGGTTGTTTGGGTGTCTGCTTTGGTGGCCTCTGCTGTTTTGGTAGATTTTTGTATGTCTTTGTGTGTTTATGTGTATGATTTGAGGTTGTGATGGTACTATGTGAGACTGGGTCTATAGTGTGTGTGGTAACCTTCTCCTCCTGACTGGTCTTGCCAGTCCTAGGTTGACTGGAAATGGTGCAGGAAATGGTGGAACAGGGGCATGCTGAGCCACGGTGGCTGGCCTACCTCCCTATCTGTAAGGCATTTTGTGAGTTGTCAGAAATGGATGACATGGAAATATTGTCACAACACATATTAAAATAAAAAAACAGAGATAAGGGTTGGGGTAACAGAAAAAAATTCATAATTAGTACCATCATATGTGACGTACAATGAATTATTGCAACATAATTTATTTCCACTTTTACATTTAAGTATACTTCTTAACAACTATAAATTATAACGGATGATTGCTCAAAGTAATCCTTACAATTTTCACATATTGGACATATATTTGGTCCAATTATACAGATTAAGTTAAAAGCAGAGCTTTTACGCCACTTCCGTTTAAATTATTATGTAATGTTTAAATGATTTGACTGCATATTTGCTACTTGTGGTATTTGAACCCAAAACTTCTGACTACAGTATTAGAATTGACTCCTACAGTTGGCTCGTGCTGCAAACTGAAGTATGCATGTTTGATTTTACAGTTAAGATATGCATGCTTAATTCGCTACTATTGAATACAATAGCAATACTTTAGATAAAATAATAGTTATGCTGTGCTGCATAAATACCACTTGCTGCCCTCAGTCTTTCCAAACTCTCAACATGGGCGTCCCTATTCACCATTGTATCCTGGTTGGCTGTGGAATAAAAATAAGAGAACAAGAGAAGAGCACTTATGCATACCAGTATTGTCGATATGCAGCTGTATATCTAGTTTAAATTCTCTTTATCTGTATACCTACACAACTGCAGGATGTCAGCAGTCTTAAACTCAACCAGCCACTGGTTGAGTGGCTCCTGCTTGCACCTGTTGAGGTCATTAAAGTGGTGCAAACACTGTTCTCCAGTGCGTGGAATGCCAGTTGCACTGGATACAGCCTTGTTGACCAAACTATTCCATGCCACTGACTTGTACCTGGCGCAGGTATGACCACCTGCAAGAGCTGTGGAGCTTTACAAGGAGTCCAATAAAGATACTAGACTCCTCGACACCCCACCTTTGAACCCTAAATTGTGCACCTACCCTTCTATCTCCAGACATGCCCAGTCAGGCAAACAGCAACAGGTGATACTGCTTTCCCACCAGTTCATGTTATCCCACTTACTGCTAGTGTGCAAATCCGAACAATGATGCCAACCATGTGTGCTTAATGTTAAGCAGAGAGCAACAATACTAAACAGAAAGGAAAGTAGTTTTGGAAATAGGAAGGTTAATCTGATAGTTCACATTAGTTAATGGAGTGGTTACTTCTGTAATTCTTAGATGAGTCAACTTTGCAGACATGTATTGGGGACATAAATTTTAGGACCTGACACTTTTCTGTGTAGCTTTACTCACTGATAAAATAAATTTGTAGAATGTGGATTAGAATGCATTAGAGACAAAACATATGTTTTTAACAAAGGTGATTTTTCATTTTTGGCAAAGAAGAAGTGCTTGTTGGACATACTCATGAATAAATATACATGACAGAGTGAGGGATTAAGTATGTATGTGTGTGACCTGACAAGGTTCTGGTTTACACATTCATGTATGTTTGACTATCATTAAGGTTGAAGGCCATCCAAGGCCAGAGAAAACAATTATAATTACAGAATCAGAATATTCCGTACACCCATTGTCACACATATAATTCATATGAGCTCCACTGCTATACATACTTATTATTATTTATTAATTATATTTTTTATTTGTTTTGTAAAAATGAATGGAAGAGCATTAATAAAATTGTGATTGTGCTAAGTTAGGACCCTGGCTCACATGTATTGTGGGCATTAACTTATACCAGTTGCCACAGAGAAGGTTGGACTACAAATGTATTTTACACTCATTACTGTGCACAGTGCGTTTTGCAACTGAGACATTGTTTGTCAGAGTTGCTCATTACTTATCCATATATATTAAAGAGCTGGATTTTTAAACACGTGTATTGTGTGACATAGCACTTCTGAAAATAAATGTGTAATTGTAGAACCATAATTCTACTGATACCCACAATTACATATTTTATATATATATATATATATATATATATATATATATATATATATATATATATATATATACATATATATATATATATATATATATATATATATATATATATATATATGTATATTTATATATATATGTATATATATATATATATATATATATATATATATATATATATATATATATTCATATATATGATATCCTGTGTAAACTCAATGCACCAGTGGTAGGCAGTTATTTCTAAGTCTGATAATTGTTCTCATGTTAATTTTAATATAAAGTAAATTGGAACAAGAGGAGTAATCCTTTGGTCTTTGCTTGATTAGAAACCAGGCTTATTTGTATTGCAGCCCTATACTTACACCTGCTGCCACAGGAACAGTTAAGAAACAGCTGAGTATTTTCTTATTCATTATTAAGTATGTGTGTTATCTGCTGCAAAACACTGCTTAGTGTGTTTGCACAGAAGCAAAAAATAGAGAATATATTATATCCATTTTGAAATTGTCAACTGTCTGCTTCTTGTCTGCAGGTGTTCTAGACCTGCAGGTGTTGGGGAATACCTCTTAGCAGGACTGCATGATGGAACTCAAAAGATGCAACAATGTCTCCTTTCTCAAATAGAGAATGTTTGCCTCCTGTCTGCAGGTGTTCTGTCTGCTTTGAGTGTGGGCCATTAGTCCAGGTTTGCACAAAGGTAAACAACACGCAAACATGGCACATAAAGCTCACGTTGTTTTATCCTTGTGAGCAGTGTTTATTATGTTTCATCCTTAAGACAAACATGGGACTTGAACTGTGATCCACAGATAGTACAAACTGTGTGGATCACTGTGTTTTGAATATGTGCTGCATACACGTGATTCACAGGTGCAGTTTATGCATCATCATAGAAGTACATTACATGACATTTATTCTATTTATCTGTTTCCCGTGTTTGTGCTCAGCCATACATTGTGCAAATAGTGGTATTAAAATAAATAAATCAAATAAACAACATTATAAAAATAAATGTTAGTATTCATTAAAGATTTTTACACAAGTCTGAATTTGAACTCTTACACTAATGAACCTACTAAACACAGTAAGTGTGTCTTATCCCTCTGATACAAGAACAGCTTTCCAGCAGGAGTGAACATCATTTGTGCATACAAGCAAGTCCCAAATCATCAACAATATTAACAAGACATATTGCACTTGCACAAGTTTTTCTGTACGTGTTAAATTCAGATGTAGTTATCACACAACCATTTATGGCTATTGTTTGCAGCAATGCAGCTGTATCTTATCTTTGTATGGGGTTCATTCTTATCTTATCTGAGCAGTAATGTGAGACATGCAATCCTTGAGGCATTTTGTGTCATTGTCATTAAAATGTATGAGGGTATGAAATGGCAATAATATACAGTTTTCAACAAAGGCAGAGGAGTTTGGATATTACTGAACAGAAACTGAGAATGTGTGCAGCTTACTTACGTTTAAAACCTTCATGCAATTACTTCTACACTTCTTAAATGTAACCTGCCTTACACACCCACTGCAGGAAAGGGAGTGTAAATTGCTGTTGTGTTTTCCTTCTCACTACCAGTAATCATTCACAGTTGCAATCCATTAGTAACAAACACTGCGGGAGTCCCTACACTATGTTTACACCTGCTATACAGAGCCAAGATTTTTGGATTCAGTAATTCTAATAAATTCACACCTCATTAAGATCTTCATCATGCTCACAGGCCTGAATCTACACTATAAACAGGTAACTGTGAGGCTAGGGAGCCTGTAGGTGAAGCGAGCTAATGGAAAAAGACTGATATTACTTTGGATTTATCTGCACAAAAGGCTACTGATTTTGATAAGGTATGAATGAATTTTTAAATTATATACTACATTTGCTCACGTGTAATTATCAATATATATATATATATATATATATATATATATATATATATATATATATATATACATATACACACACACACACACACACACACACACACACACACACACACACACACATATATATATATATGTATGTATATATATATATATATATATATATATATATATATTTATATGTATATGTGCGTGTGTTGAAAAATAATGTTGGAAATTAATTTTTTTTACATGACAATGTCAAACTTCAGTTTTCTGATGTCCGCATTTGACGTTATTCGAAATTACTGTAGTTGACATCAAAGACCCAGGCTATTCAGCTTGAAGTGCCATTAGACTTTCACTTCTACAGCACAAGTTTTTACTGTTTTGCAGGGGGGGGTGAAGCCCTCCCTGCACCCCTCCATACCCCTGCAAATTATATATACCAATTCCAAGACTATACTACAGTGAGGAAAGGTAAATTCCCTGATCCTCACTGTACTGTGATCTCCATTTAAAATGCCAAACTCATAATAATGGATCACACTTTACAATCGTTATTGTGAGTTCGTACTATTCCATTTCCGGATTGTGCAACTTTGAAACTGTACTTTCCTTGAACTGATGTTTGATCAAAAGTATTTCCAGCTTTTGATGGTAATATATATATATATATATATATATATATATATATATATATATATATATACATTAGCAAATGCAACTTTTATCTGTAAGCACTTCTTAGAAATCTCCTGATGGCATAGGCATTTTTGTCAGGGCATTTTACTTTCTCTGATATACAGCCTTATTAACTTTCATCACAAGTGTTAACTGTTACAACTGTTTCTCTTTACACTCTTCTGTGTTATTTCAGTGAAATATAAATGTCCTATATTGTCAATGACACAGGGGTGTTAGCCTTCTAGGATGGCCCATTGACACCTCTAGGGGGATGCTGGGCAGAGGTAGAGGTGGCTGACAATTGCATGAAAATGACTGTTCTGTGGTAAATTTATGCTCATATTTTTAGGATAGATTGCTTGAAAACACTTATAGCAATTGACTGATGCATTATTCCTTATTTGGTATAAAATGTCATTTGTCTGTTGTTTTGGGGTTTGGGAGCCAAGTTTCATTTTTATGTTTCCACAACCAAAAAATGTTTTACAGATATTTATTTTGCCATTGTTAGTCATTGTTTTGGATCAAACTTTGGTTTGTGTATGACTGTGATATGTTACAACCACTTAACTCTTTTTAATATTTGAGTAACTGCTTTTTTTGTTTCTCTAGTGGGTAATATTGATAAACTAATAATATCTGCTATATCTAAGCAGGACATTATTTATGTGATATTTCTGTGTGGTATCCTTCTTTTGTGTTTTATGTCATCTAGGACTATGGCACCCAAGCGTCCCAGTCACCACAACAGTGACTCTGAGAAAATGTAATTGTCTAAGTCTTTTAGCAACATTTGGGTGTTTCAAAAAAATTGTTTTTCTCTAATCATTTTGCATAGGTTTCTAAAATGTGAGGTTTAGTGAGTTGCGTATGTATGCAAAAAATTAGAATTATCTGACTTCATTAAGTGACAGCTCACAGTATGTAAAAAATCACACTGCTTCCAGTACCACTAATTTCATTCCAGTGTGAGCTTCCATAACCTCCTGCAACCTACTTTACTTACTTAAAGCCTTGTGCACTATTTAATTCTATTTTCATTGCTCAGAATTATATGATGTTTCCTGTTTACACTGTGCAGAGTGAAACATTGCATTTAATTACTTTTTGATGATTTATCAATTCATATTGTTTCTGTGCGTGTGGCTGGCAGTGTTAATGTTATTTGATAGAGTCCAGTCCCCCTAATGGTGAACCATGAGCTCAGTGAGAAAGTCATCAAGAGCTGCTACTGATGTCTGGCTTGTTGGCCAGCAGTTACCTGCCCTTAATATCTCAGCTTGCTCAAATCAGCTTCCTACCGTCATGTTTTACACAGACTGTTCTATGATCTTAAAACATACAAGTTAACTCTTTCAGTGAGTTGTTCAAATGTTGTTGATGAAGTTCTGCAGTTATGGCAGTTAGCATACCTACAACACAGAAGCCAAATGCAGTGGCAAAGCTCAAATATCTTTATGAGAAGCATTCTAGAACCAGGAAGAATAAGAAGCACTAGTCAGATACAGAGTCTCAGTTAGAAACCGATTTTAGCAATGCACTTTTGAAGCTTTTTTATGTGGGGCATGCTAATGCAGAATTATTGATAAAGACTCAAGAAGACTGGGATTTTCTACAAGATCAACATACAGACACAAAAATGATAATTGGTGGAGAGGACATTAAATTCAAAAAATGAATGGACAGAAAGGAAAAAACACTACAGGAAGAAATGAAAAACAAAGATAAAGAACAGCTGAAAAAAACAGTCAGAGAAGCTAGAGAGCTGACAGAGGCAAAAGACAGTAGTGAACAAGAAAATGATGATGAAGATGATGCAGCAGCAAACATGTCAAAATAGCACCAGAGTTTAGTAACTGGTAGACAGCCTGTCAAAGAAGTGAGCACAGTAGATACAGGATCACCTGAATTGGTATCCAAAAAATGATGACTGGTGGATGATCCTCATTTTGTTGCCAGCTTGGACCACACAAGCATAACTTCTCTTCAAGTGATGCATATTGTTGCACTGATGCAGCAAGTGATTGGCATTGATGTAAATGATCTGGCTATGTCCACAAGTTCAATAGACAGAACAAGCCAAGCTGCACAACAATCCATTAGTGAGAAATTAAAGAAGCAGTGTTAACCATCAACACCCCTTGTAGCATATTTTGATGGGAATCTGTTATCTCAAGGTGATGGAGAAGTTGCTGATTACATGCCAATTTTTGTTACAGGTCAAAATACTGAAAAACTGCTGGACATACCCAAACTTCCATCAAGCACTGGTGAGCTGATGGGACAAGCAGTGCTACAGAAATTGCATAGCTTTCCAGGTGTTCAAGGATGGCTAGCTGGTTTGTGCTTTGATACTACCAGTGCCAACACCGGTGTGCACACAGGTGCCATCACAGTGATTCAGTGAGCATTTGAGAAATGGCTCTTGTTTTTACTATGCAGACATCACATTTTAGAAATTATTTCTATGGTAGTGTTTGACATGTTCTTCCCATCTTCAGGACCACACATAGCAGTTTTTAGAAGATTTAAAGAAAACTGGAAACTTCTTGACTTGAATGCATACACACCACTGGTTAAGGAAACTGGAGGTAATGGATGCCTGTTAGACTGTGAGGAAACACTGGTTAGCTGAGAAGAGAAGTGAGGCTGTTGCACTACTGTGAGACAAGCTGACGTGTGAAACACAGCCTTTGATGACTACCTTGAATTTCTCAAGCTGTCACTGCTCGTCTTTGAGGACAAACCACAAGGTGAAGCTTTTGCTTTCAGTCCATCTGGTGCATACCATCATGCCAGGTGGCTACCAAAAGGCATATACTGCCTTAAAATCTACTCTTTCCAGGAACAGTTTAGATTAACTGCACATGAAATTCAGGCTTTTCACCCAGTGACAATGTAAGTTAATGCATGGTTTTCAGCTACTGACACTTGTAATGCTCCACTCAATGATCTTTGCCCATTGCAGACACTGGAGTTGTTTACAGCCATAGACAACCAGATGGCTCAAGTTACTTTGCAAAAGCTCAAAGGGAACCTTAGGTATTTGAGTGAAGATCTCATAGCACTGTCTTTGTTCTCAGATCGAGTGTGGAACGAAGAGAAACAGCACATAATTAAAGACTAGAAAAAGCCACACAGTAAGGAAGATCTAAGAAGAGTCAATGCAAAAGCTGTTGCCAGTTTCCAGGGCATGACCTTATCTGATTTCACAACAGAACGATCAATGAATCTCTTCACTGCTGTCAGCATAAACCCATCTTTCCTAACAGCATGGAGTGACATGCCTGACTTTATCATTGCGAAACAAACTGTTACAGCTTTGCAAGTTGTTAACGACTGTGCTGAATGAGCAGTCAAATGAGCAACTGACCTGTCAGTGCTGACTCACAACAAGGAACAGTGAAAGCTGGTATATCAGATCATTGAACACCATCTACAGAAAATCACAGAACCACTAAAAAGGCACTATAGTACTATAAATGAACTGATGTAAACTTGAGCTTACTACCTATGAATGTTGTTAATTTTAACTAGGCTTATTTTTTCCTAAACTGTTTCACATTTGTATTGCTTAGAATTACAAACAGACATTTCAGATGCAGCATGAAACTGATATTTGCCATTTGTGTACTGATTTGTGAATATATTTAATTTCGACTGGTGCAATTTAGAAAAAAAATGTAAAAATCTCAGAATTAAAGTGCACTGAGCTGTCACTTAACTTGAGTTTAAGGCTTTACATTTTACATGGTTCTTTGTCCTACCAATCCTTTTTTTTTCAATAATTTTTATTTTCATTTTGCATTTATAAAAGACACAAAAATGTTCATATTTACAACATGACCATAAGAGAAAGTTATACATTGTAGTCAATATAGAAACATGGAGGTCATATAACAAACCTATTTACACTATATACATAGATGCTTTCTCAAACAAGTTTAAACAATATAAATACAACACATACATTAATGTTTGCAATATCATATTTTGTTGTGCGTTTGTGGGTATATTGCTAGGTTCCCTTATAACACATTACTCTATAGTGTGCATGGTCTTTTATGCTAGTATGATATTAAAGGTTTGTTCCCAAGTTGTTCGAGTTTTGCTGTTTTTGTTTCTTTTATCCATTCCTATTTTGTGAGCTAATAGATGTTTAATAGCCACTTTCTTAAAACCCTCTCAAGAGATGTTCATAGAGTCTACCCATCTGAGGGATATATATAGTTTCATTAATGAGAATATGGTTATAAGTGAGTTTGCTTGTTTTACTGAGAAGTTAAATGGGCGAATATGTAATATAGTAAATTCCCATGAAAGTGTTGATGATTGATATCCCACTTTTTGTAATTGCAATTTCAGTGAATTCCAGAGTTTATAGATGTATTTGCAACTCCAAAATATATGCATTAGGTTTGCTGTCTGATCCTTGCAGTGTGGACAGTATGGTGATTTTGTTGCACTGAATTTGTGTAGTAATGCAGGTGTGAAATATGCGTTGTTATTTATCATAAGCTGTGTGTACAACAGTTTTTAAGGGGTATGCTTTTCAGTGTTAGGTTAATTGCATTTTGTATCTGGTGGTCATCCAAAGATGGTTGTATTTTTCTCCAATAGTTAGAGAAAAGGAGATCTTTCTGGAATTTGATTTCTCCTATAATTTTGTATGAGTTTGTTATAGTTTTTTTGTCATGAGGATAGACTCCCAGAGCAGAGTGCATTTTTCCATGTCACTATTGGGTATGGTAGGGTTTTGGAGGTAACTGGAACACATCTCTTTGATTTGTCTAAGCATTATGATGTAAGACTTACGTAGATTCAGATTATTTCTCATTTCTTGGATAGTACAATTAAGTAGTGGGTAGATATCTTGTATTCTTTTTTCTTTTAATCGGGGAAAGGAATCTAAATCTAGCATATTGTTATTTATTTTTAAATTAGGATTTTTATGGAGGGGTTGTAATGTTATTAGAGCTTGCCCCAGGTTTAAGAAATGAAATAACCTCTGTGTTATGTTTATAGAATGTTTTAGAGGGTCTATAATTTTGTGTGCTTGTAGATCTTTTTTGTTCAAAAAGGGAAGTACTTTGGGATTGATGCCTAGTGATTTGATGTATCTGTAGTATAATATCACCCATGGCGGTGACCAAGTTTTTGCTGACGGGTTATACTCTGCTATTTCCAGTATTCTGTTTGTGTTGATAATAGAGTAATAAGTTTTAAAATCTGGTAGGTTCAGACCCCCTTGGTTCTTGGGGAGTGTTAGTTTCTGGTACGAGATTCTGGTCCTTTTAGGATCCCATATAAATTTTGCTAGGGAGGTATGAATTTGTTTAAAGAATTTATTATTATAGGTATTTGTGATGTCATAAATATATGCGTTAGTCTAGGTAGTATGTTCATTTTAATTATTGAGACTTTGGCCAGAAATGGAAGCGTACGATTGTTCCACCTTGTACAGTCTTACATAATGCTTTGCCATTTAAGAGTTATGTTGGTAGAATTCCTTATTGTTTTGAAAAAAAGTGATTCCCAGGTACTTAATTTCATCCTTTATTTTTATGGTGTCTAAAAGTGGTATCAATGAGATAAGCCTGTTTGGCCTCAAAGGGAAGATACTAGTTTTATTAACGTTTAGTTTGTAATTAGACATATAGGAAAATTGTTCAATTGCATTTATTATTTTGGTCATATCGGAGTTTGGTGTAGTGAAATATATATTTAAATCATCTGCAAAAGTGGAAAGATATATTTTGAGGTTATATATTGAGAGGGGATTATGATAAGCATTTTGTTTAATATATAAAAACAGTGGTTCTAAGTATAAGTTAAATAGAAAAGGTGATAGTGGGCATCCTTGCCTTGTTCCATTTTTTTCGAAATTCTATTTGACCATGTTTTATTTATGTAAAGAGATGTATACGGATTACTAGAGAGAATTTGAATAATCTGTACAAAGTTGTTAGGTATGTCAGAGTAAGGTAATTTTTGAAGTAAGAATTTTAGGTTGACCCTATCAAATGCTTTGTGGGCATCTACCACCATTGTGTAAATGTTAATGTTCTTCTGATTTGCAAAAGATATTAATGCATCCACTGTTAGCATGTTATCGCTGGTCTGTCTATGTGGTCTGAATCCGTATTGTTCTGGAAAAATGATTTTATCTATTAGGTTTTTCAATCTGTTTGCGAGTATCGAAGTTAGGATCTTTGTATCTATATTTTAAAGGGAGATGGGTCTACAACTATCTGGATTTTTGGGATCTGCATGTTCTTTTAATATGAAAATAGTTTTGGAGGCGTTAAAGTGAATATCATTTATGTTATTATTTACTGTATAGTTCAGCATATGATATGGTACATTAGCAATAAGGGGAGTAAAAGATTTGTAAAACTCTGAAGTAAGTCCATCCGGTCTGGGGGCCTTGTGTGATTTCAAATGTTTAATTGTTGTGATTATCTCATTAATAGAAATATGTTCCGTTAATTTTTTTTGTTGTTTTAAGTTTAGTTATGGAAATTTTAACTTTTGAAGAAAAAGAGTCCTTTCTTCCCTAGAGGCTTGTAATGTCTGTCCTCCGTATATTTGAGAATATATTTGCTCAAATACTTTGATAATTTCTTCATTTCTTGTATAGTTTTTGTCCCTGTAATTTATTTCTACTATATTTGAGGTGGTTTTGTGTTGTGAAATAATTCTTGTCAAAGCTCTGGAGGGAATATGCGCTTCTTCTGCATAATTGGCTAACATTCTTGCCTCATAAAAAGGTAGATTTCTGTTCTCTAACATATACAGGTCTCTTTGTGTTTTTAGGAGATCAACTTTCGTTTGATCATTAGGGTTATTTAGTAATTCTCTTTCAAGTTGTTCTGTCTTCTCTTTCAAGGTGTGTTCCTCGTTTAGTTGCATCTTTTCATAGTAAGGGATGTTTTTAATATGTCCTCAATTTTTTTTTATTATATCTGTTTTGGTAAGCAGATTAGGATTTAAAGACCAGTTGTGACCTCTATCTGCTAGGTACCGTCTTTTGTCCCAGTTGATATTTACTGTAATTTTGGAATGGTCCGTGAAAAATTCTGGTGTGTATGAGTATAGAGGGACCTATGTTTATAAGTATGTCTGAGATTAAAAAGTAGTCTATTCTCGACCACATCTTGTGGCATTGGGAATAGAATGTGAATTCATCGGTTGTATTGTCATTATTCCCATACTTGAAGGGGTCATACAGTTTAAAATCTTGTTTAAATTCATTTAGAGCTAGTAGCTTGTTTATTATGAGATTTGGTTGGGTTAGATTTCTCCTTTTCTGGGTTTTGATATGTGTTCCAGTCACCTACAATTATTATATAGTGATCTTTAATTTGGTTTAAGATTGGGAAAAATGACATAATAAAGTGATATTGGTTGTTACAGGGTGCATATATATTAAGCACCATTATGGGATTTGGTAATACTGGGTTATTGAAAGTTACATAACATCACCTTCCCTCTTTATCACTCTTAGTTTCAAGTATTTTATCTTGAAATTGATTTTTGATTATTATTGCTACACCAGCACTGTTAGTTGTACCCTCTGATGCTATAATTTGTGGTATCCACTTCTTTTTATAGATACCTGACCATTGCTCTGTAGTTAAATGCATTTCTTGTATCAATATAAGATTGTCTTTGGATTTCAAGGTAAGGTGCAGAAACAATTTCCTTTTTTCTTTATTTTGGAGTCCTTTAACGTTCCATGTCTCAATTTCCCACATTTATGTGTTAAACATGTTTGTTTTGCCTGATGTATGTGTTAACTTGTATTTATGCTTTTTGTATGTGTTGCTGTAGAGTATTTTTAGAAAGCATCGAACTATTCCCGTCCCCTCCCTGTGCCTAACCACCATATCCCTAGACCAGGAATAATCGGGGGAATATAATGAGAATTTGTTGTATACTATAAATTTCCCTCTGTTTTTAAGTTATGTATTCTCTTTGTGTATAGGTATAAAACATGGTATCTCCCTTATGTTACTATATACAATATGGACAAAGCTTACCAAACTAGTTCCCTAAAAAAGCGCTGCTACATCATATCCCTAGTCTCTTGCTTTAACCTATATACAATTACAGTAATGTGTAAAGATAGCTTATAACTTTTTCATTTATGACTTAAACCTTCTGATAAAACATTTTGTAAACAGTGTGTTAGTATTCAAATCCTCGGTTAGATAAAACAAGATACACAACAATATACCATGCCTTTTAAACGTTCTGATAAAACATTTTGTAAACAGTGTGTTAGTATTCAAATCCTCGGTTAGATAAAACAAGATGCACAACAATATACCACGCCTTTTAAACCAGGGATGTCCTGGTCACATATTTCTTCTTCCTAGATTTCTCTTTCCCTCCTTCTATCTGTTATACTAAAGAACTTCCATATTTTAGTTGTTATACAGATTACTGTACCAGCCTGATATGCACACAAATTATGTTATTGGCACCTATAGATAGAAGTAAGAATGTGAGAGAAAGAGAGAAAAAAATGTTTTCAAGCTTATAGATTTTGTTATAGTCTACATATTTAGGTTATAATCATGCTTTCTGCAGTTAAACAAAAAGAAAAAGTCAGTATTAGTATGATCAGGTATTCTCTCTTTTCTAAAGTGTTTTTATTGCCATTCTCTGTTACCTTAATCAGACAACAGGATTTCTGTCATACAGCCTTTAAGTAAGCAGATTCAGACAGTCTCACATCCAGTAGTTAAGGCTGGATTCTGCATAATTAGTCTTAATAAGAGTCAAAGCCTCAGTGATTGTTTTAACGAAACAGTACCTTAGACATCAGATTCTTGTTATGCAGGTTTCCGGTCATCTTCTCAGTCAGGTTTTTATCTTTTTAGTTGGTTTTAATCAATTTTTGTATTTCTACGACAGTATTCATTTCCTAGCCTTACTGTGTCTTCATTACAGGTCATTTTGGATTTGCAATCGAGCCTTTTGAGCTGGAAGCGGGAATGAATTTACATTCCAGATTCCCAGGAAGTGGAGCTCATTCATAAGGCCACATTGGAAACGTCAGTTGTATTTTAGTTCCTACCTGGTTTTCTTTTTCATTTCCTGTGTTTCTCATTGTTCCCATCATCGTTTTAAGGGCCTAGGAAGACAGGGGAGGCTCTCAGTGTTGGTATCCCATCCAAAACACTTGCAACTCAGCCGATTTTTCACCCAAGAGTTGTTTTCAGTTTCTGGATGTTTTATTTAGTTTCTGAAGGTGGAATCTGCTTAAAAATGGCTAAAAATGCTTGTTTTGCTTCTTTGGGATCAGCAACCATGTATTTAACCTCTTTTACAATGAAAATGAGAAGGTTTGGGTATTTCTTCTGGAATTTAATTTTCTTTTCTATTAGAAACTTGCAGTATGGAGGCAGAAGTTGTCTTGCTTGCCTCATCTGGATGGGCAGGTCTTGAGCCAAGGACATTTTATTACCATTCCAGGTGAGTGTCCCTTTCTTTTTAGCTGCAAAAGTATTTTATTTGCATCCTGGTAGTTTAAGATTTTAATATAGACAGGTCTTGGTCTCAGAGGAGATTGCATTTCTCTCAGGGCTCTATGAGCTCTCTATATTATCACATCTTGTATTTCTTCAGGGTCATCCAGCAGGGATTTAAATATGTTTTTAATAGTTGGTATTAAGTTGTTATGAGTCACACTTTCAGGTATTCCCCTTATGATAATATTGTTTCCCCACGCTCTTGCTTCAAGGTCTATTATTTTTGCTTGTATGCTTTTCAGCTTTTTGTCATGGGAATCAGTTCTCCACACTATAGAGTCCATTTTTATTTCATTTTCAAGTATTTTTGCCTCTGATTTTTCAACTCTGGTTAATATTTGATTAAGTGAATCTCCGAATGTTTGAAACTGTAAGGTTAGATCCTGTATTGCTTGCTGCATAGGTAGTTAGGCGGTTTTAATGTCTTCCAGGCTAGCTGGCTGGTCTGTCCTGGTTTTACTTGTAGATTTAATATTATCTGGCTGTTTATTTGTCTTTTGTCTCTTTGGAGTTGTGTCCTTATCTGGTGAGGTTAGAACCAAAAATTTGGTCTTAGTTGTCAGTCTCCATATTATTTTCTTCTTTCAACATCTTGCAACTAGATTTTATGTGTAACAGCAGGGCCTCAGTATCACAGTTCCAGTTGTCTGACAAAATCTTGATTAATACTGTCGTATTTAATAGGAATCCGTTGCTTTTTTCCCTTCCTTTGATTGCTGTTTGTTATCAGAAATAGGTATTTAGTCTTAATTCTGTGTTTTTTATGTTCTGCATTGTCTTCTGGGTTTATATAATCCAATGTATTTCAGAGAGCTAGGTATTAGCAGTGCTCACAGAACAGCGGCCATCTTGAACTCCTCTTTGTCCTACCAATCCTCAGGGGGTATGTGGACAGAAAATCAAAAAAAAATGATTTTGCATGTATACATGAAACACCCTAAGCAACATGGTGCCTTTTTGCTTGAGAGAGGATGCTGGGATATGTCTGGAGGAATGCAAATTTGGAGTCAGATAGTGAACAACAACAATGCCATGGAGGGGCATAGCAGAGCATATTATCAGGTGTGTCATAGGGCCACTGATATGATTTCATCAGCTCAGAGGAAAACAGCTGCAGTGGCCCATGGACAGTGGGCTACTGGGGTACTGGCAGGGGCTGCTACAGAACCACCATTGACACCAGATGATGAGCTTCTGTTCACTGTCAGGGATCCAGAGAGCTCAGTGGAAAGTGCACAACAGTATGTGATTTATGCTGGCGGTGCTGTTTCAGGGAGGACAAATATGTCCCAGGAGGAGATTCCAGGTAAGCTTACATATGTCAGTTTATAATGATTTCTTGTATTGTAAAATACTGAAGGCAATAGTAAGTTGGTTTAATATTTTTTGGAGAGGGAACCTATTTATAGGTTGATAGATTTAACAACACATCCTGGTTCATTGCACATGGGCTTGGGGTAGATGTGCCATCCACATTTCAGTGAAATGTATTGTTAATGTACATATAAAGGCATACATTTTCCCCCTTTGTTATTGTTATGGTGCTAATGGTGTCCCTACAGTTTGCTTGGCTTCTTCCAGGACCATCCTCCCTAGTAAGTGTGGAGCCATCTGCACATGGTAAGCCAGATATTTTTATTTCAGTAATGATAAGCATTTGACTGAAATATGCATTTATCCATATGTGTAAGGTGGGTGTCAGGACTGTGTTTATACTTCTGTGGCATCATTGTTAGCTTTTTAGCATATATTATATTGTAGTAGTTTAGGTACTAATTTCTTTCCTGTGTCTGTTGCTTATTATCACAGGTGATCCTGATAGTAGAAGTGTAACACTCTTCCCACCTGGTGTTAGAGCATTGGCAGACTATGACGATGATGGTGCTCAAACAGTGACCGTCAAGGAGGGCATAGGCTGAATTTCACACTGAGGTTGACATTCAGCCATCCCCTGTAATTCCATTGGACACAGCCAATTCAAGTGAGCCCTCCGATATTAGACAGGTGGAAGGTGAGACACTTGATCAGGGTAGTGTGGTTCCTGTGGCTTCAGTCCCTGTTGACTTTGGCTATAGCCAAAGTGTGGGCAAAGTACCATGGAGGAGGGTACTTAGGGTTGCTTAGAGGAGGCCTGCTGTCCATCCGCCACCTGTTCCTGATGTGGATTTCTGTGCAACTCGAGTAGGGCTTCCAAGGAACTGCTTAGGGTTGTAGATGTGGGACAGCCTGCCATGCGTGACTGCCTCCACTGTATTGCCAATTCAATGGATCAGGGTTATTTTGTCTGTAAGTGCAATCTGGTGGAGTGGCGGGGGATTGATGTATGTAGGATGTGTGTATGTATGTGTGTGTGTGTGTTTGTATATGTGTACATGTATGCACATGTGTGACTGTGGGGTTGTTCACACCTCTCAACTTCCCTTTGAAATTGTGCAGTACATGGACATGGACAGACACATGAGACACCAGGAATACTTTTCTGACATTTAATCTCAGGACAGCTGATAGTATAATAAGGTCTGTAGCATAGAACATGCTTTGGGAGGGATACTAGACACCAGGGATATTTTTATAATTGCAATCAGCAGAAATGTGAAAGAATACCCAAGTATGCAGCACTACAGATGCATTGGGGAATTACTAGACAACATCAGAGAGTGTTTCCAAATATTACTATTGTCCACATAAAAAGTTAATAGAGCAACAGATCTTGCATCTACTGAACAATAGTTATTTATGACACTCCAGTGCATGACATTATTGAGTAACTGTAGTAGCCCCTGATATATGGGGGCCATGCTCAAGATGTCTGGACAAACCCAGGGTGAACACTGGATGACATCAGGGAGTCTTTGAAAAAATGACTCCAATCAAGTCAACGAGGTAATGGAGTAACAGGTCATGTTTTGTGATCAGTTTTCTAGGCAATTAGAAGAATAATACATTAATGATTGGTATTATTGACTGTAATTATCCAAGCCTGATGCAGGATGGGGAACTTAAGAGAATAAACTAGGGACAGTCTGTAAACTCATGGACAGGTAAGTAGTATGGTGGAATGTGAGTGTGTGTGTGTGTGTGTGTGTGTGTGTGTGTGTGTGTGTGTGTGTGTGTGTGTGTGTGTGTGTGTGTCTGTGTACTGTTAAGCAATGATGTACAGGTCTTAAAGTGCATTTCTTGTTTTAGTCTCACAGGTGGTGAGGTGGGTCAGGGTCCCTCCTGCATGCACTCTGATGTTGGTGTCCATACAGAACCTGAAAATGGTGATGAGTGTGTTGAGGCATAGGCAGGGTTGTCAGAGGCCGAAGCTGCACCATCATTTGACGTCCTGCTGTTATCCACCCCATCCCCGCAGACAGTCACAATGCCTATACATACCCCATCACCAGTGACCATAGCAGAGTTACAATTACGGTTGGTGGCATGGGACAGGACAGTGTGGTATCTATGGCACATGTGTCTGGACACAGCAGCCATAGCCAGATGTCCGGTGGGGTACCACATAGGCAGATGTACAGGGGTGCTCATTGGTGGGCTGCTGGTCATCGTGCCCCTGGCAGAAGTGCCACATCTGATACCACCAGATGCATGTTTCAAGCTGTCATGGAGGTGCAGGCATGTATGGAAAGGTACACCAGACAGGCTCTGAGGCTGCAGAGAGCTACTCATTCAGCCAGTACTGACAACATCTGTGATCTTGCAGGTGTCCTCCATTATTTTACAGAGGTCATGGATAGATGGTTGGGTGAGATGGTGTGACTCCTCGACCGTGGAATGTCTGAGCTCGAGCATGTGGTGGGAGTGGTGTGATGGCCACGTGGACATAGGTCAGCAACACCAAAAGCTGGAGGTTGACGTGGACTTCCAAGGACACCAAGCCGCTCCTGTCATGGCAGTACCAGCCCCAGTAATGCAGGGGAGGTGCTGTCCACACCACATCACAGCAGGCCATATGCACGTGGCCCTAACCAGTCCCAGGAGGGACCTGGTACCAGCGGACATATGTCATCACCAGGGGAGAGTACCAAATCATGGCTTGTATCTGGACATGCGGGTGGAACCTCTGGCAGGCAGATTTCTCATGTCCATGGCCAGAGGCAGTGAACTGCACACCCTGCCAGATATGGTCTGCAGCGATCCAACAAACATCTGTATAGGGCAGCCACATGGCAGAACTGTGTGCATGCATACTCACACACAATACAAACACAGATAGGGTAACCCTACACACACCACATCACCATGACCATATCAATAATTAAATCCCCTCATTCACACACATGGTGTCAAATGTATGGCTCAGCCTGGCTCTCTGGCAAACCAACAACACATGATGTGCATATGATGATACCTGTGACACATCCCTGTCATGCATAACATTGATGCAGGGACATGCTAATATAGTTCTAATGCACACAGTGACTGTACTCTGGTATACCAATGTACTGCTGTGTAATATGTTGTCAAGCAGTAAAGTTTAATGCTTACATGTCAGGAAGTGTAGCTCTCTGGCCATGATGCATTATAGCTGTTATTAACACTGAGTGATTGTGGTCTCCATAATGTAAAACATTTGTGTTGTAGGTGTCCATGTGTCAGCAGGAGGATGGTCTGCTGTTCTATCCTACAAGGGGTATGGCACTGTTGTGACACCTTGGCTGTGCCATATCCTGGGTACAGGTGAACACATGTCACAAATCTGTATAACAGTTACTGCATGTGCCACATGGCTGATAGGTCTGTGGGTGGTGTATACAGGCAAGTGCATGGTGACTGCTGTTAGCAGCCCTTCTACAGTGGACAATGGTAAGGGTACTGGGTGGTACACACCACATGTTTGTGTATAACACACACAGAGGCTTTGGTGTTGATGCAATACACACAGAATACTGTACAAATGTATGTATGTACCTGTACAAGGAACACATTGTAGCCTATGTAATTCCACCAAGCCAGAATAGTCACAACAATACATTGGTGAATAAGCAGTCTGCTAGTTTAATGTAATTGATGATGGTACTGGCAGGGTATATGTCCCCTTCCCCAGTGTAGTGCAATCCTCAACTCAGTAAACATATTTGTGCTGGTGTGGGTGGCACAGCCCTACCCTTTAGAGGACGAGAGGTGCTGTAGAACCACAAATAGTGTGAGAGACAACTACCTAACCTGTTAAAATGAACTGTGCAGTATTATGGCCAGCTAAGCAGGGGGATAAACTCAACAGTAACTGCAATGATGGTGGCTGTGTCCACAACAGCCACACCCAGCTATATATACCAACCCCAGTATCGCTGCACACCTTTACAGTGGGGAAGAGGGCATTTACACATCTACCACTAGTTGTGATGGCATGTATGTCCACAGGATGATACCTGTGAAATGTTAGCATATGCCAGGCAGTTCTCAGGCAGATGACCTCCTGGGACATGTCTATTTGGCAAATGGAAGTAGATTCCTTCACATACACACACACTCGTATTTGGCAACACTGGGACTAGACCCCTACCTCGGTATGTAGTGCTACTGATGTGTGTGGCTTTAATTGCACACACCACACAGCTTTTAGGATGAGGTGTGTTCCAGGTTACATGTTACATGAATAACATCCCCAGGCCTGTACAGTATGGTAATGGGGGATCTACTGGTTGTTTATGGACAATACATAGTGTGACATAGAGTCATATACACATTGACAAACACATAGACACACATCTGAGAGACCTGGGCTTATCAGTGCTAACTACCATGTCAGTGTGTGAATTGTGTTACAGATAAGTTGCACACAGCACATGCATAACTGGGCTGGATAGTGTTATCAGTTACCTGTATGGTTGATGGTGACAGTGGTCCCCATACAGTGGAACATGGGACATGTACCGTGAGTACCATGGTGTAAAGACAGTATACCCAGCACCCACACCCCACTGTGGATATTGTACGCACTGAAACCCATGATACACTCTGACATACCCATCATCACACATTGACCAGGACTCCAATACAAGCCCTTGTCCATTCCAGGAGTGCTACTACAGGGATATGCATCTAATGTACATGCCACAGGCATAGTAGGGTGGTCATGCCTCTCATACGGTCAGCAACATCACTATCCATAATACTGTGTGGCAATGCATATTTTAATAGGAGAATGTGGCCTCAGAATGCTGTACCCTACATATATACACACATATACACATACACACACTTGCCAAAACTCAGTGGGTATCCCATGCCTATCAACCCATTTGTACAACAGTGTTGTGCTGGTACTGCAAGGCCCAGGTAGCCCTTAGGGAGAAGAGGGTAACAAGGCACATGTAATGATCGGTACAGCAGCAGCCACATCTAACTATGGCACTGGGGGGTGCAGTGGGTGTGAAGGGCCTCAGGGTATTCTCAACTACAGGTCTACAAACACACAGACACTGATATTGTCAATAATGCACGTGTACACATTTGTCAGTACTGGGGTGCATCAGTGCAGGTGTTCATAGGTGTGTACCAGGCTATTGTCCATGGAGAGATGGGAAGTGTAGGGGAAGAGTGTACAGTGGTACCATGCCACCTGCCATATGCCAGCAGTCCATCTATTAACAGATACCACAGGGGTGATCCTCAGGGTGAGAGTGACATGCATGAGCCAATCATCTGGGTGCTTCTTGCAGAGGGCCAGTGAGGTGCTCTAGTTGACATGTATGGAACATGTATTACATAACATGGTCAGCGTCTGTCTTGGAGACCTGTACCCAAGCATGTTCTGTTGACTGTGGTAGTGTAGCTGAAGTATCCATGGCATGTGGTGCATACAGGGTATGGATTCCTAGCTGTGGCATTCATAACACAGCTGGGCAGACATGTCAA